>NC_088777.1:0-600000 GCF_954871325.1 Gordionus sp. m RMFG-2023
AGAAAGCTGCCATGCAATTCATTGGTAATGTCAAATCTGCCATATTTACCATTATATATGGTTAGCTATGTCTTTGGATATTTCTCTGGAGAAAATTTTTTTAATTTTATTGAAATGACATTAATTTTGTTGAAATAGGGGAGGATCAAGGGAAATGTTTTGATATCTCCTTATTAGATGCATCTGTTAGAATTGCATATGTATTGATGATAGCCTTGCTTATTTGTGTTCTACAAAGTATACTTTTCATTTATATTAGTCGTTAAATATTATGGGGAAAGATTCCACCAACATTGTGATTTTAAGTAGCTCTCTGAATGTTGTACTGCATGATAGGTATTTACCATTTCCGCAACTGTAGTTGTATCTGTATTATTTCTTATTTTTGAAGAATATTTTTGTTTTGCAATAGATATTAATAGATTGCCCTGAACTGATTTTTGCTTTGAAGATTTTTGATGCCTCAAAATATCATATTCCCCCCCCCCCATTGTATTAACTAAATACTGTAGAACAACTTTCCCGCACTGATTATAATAATATAATGTGAAAAATAATTATCATTACCTGATTATGTATTTAAACGTGATGATTAAGCGCCTATCCCTATAATTTTATACACAAACACGCATATTGAGGTAGTTTTGCGGGACATTGGCATAATAAATATTTTTTACATTGTAAATTTAAAATTGTTTGTTTTTTTATAAAATTTTATTTATACATTAGCATAAAATATATTTTTTTTACATTGTAAAATTACAATTGATTATTTTTTTTTATAAAATTTTATCTTGTTTACATTCTTTTGTATTTAAAAAAGATCGTTGGTTATTTTTAAAACAAAATTATATTTTAATAATAAAGATAGTATTTAAGAAATTTTGTGTCGTACTATAATTACATATTTTGAAAAATAGTTGCGTATTTTATTTTGGAAAATAGTTATCTATTTTATTTTGAAAAAGAATTGGCTATTTTATTTTGAAAAATAGTTGGCTATTTTATTTTGAAAAATAGTTGGCTATTTTATTTTGAAAAATAGTTGGCTATTTTATTTTGAAAAATAATTACCTATTTTATTTTGAAAATAGTTGGCTATTTTATTTTGAAAAATAGTTGGCTATTTTATTTTGAAAAATAGTTGGCTATTTTATTTTGGGAAATAGATTCAATTTTATATTTATAAAAAATAATAAGCGGATAACTAAGTCAATTCTAAATTCCGGCCGCAGGCCGGGCCTTTGCTGGCCTTCGGTCTGCAAAAATTATTTTTTTAGCAATTTTCATATTTCTCCCACAATTTTTATATTACTCCCACAAAATACCGAATTTCTCACACAATTTGAAAATTTTGACCTGGCAACCCTGGTCATGAATAATAAAAATAAAACTAAAATTAAAATACATCATTTTTTTTGGTTATATTTTTTTAAAAAATATTTTTATTTACCCGCGAAGAGTGGCATTAAAAATTAAAAAATCTCGCTGAATAATAATAAATCTAAATTTTTTTATGAAAACTAGATTTAAGAAATTTACGTAAGAAATGTATATGACATGTCATACCTTTTCACTTATTACAAAGAACTTATAGGAATTTTGAGTTATTTTCTCTAAAACATCCACCAATAATTTTAAAATCATTCTTCGCTAGGCTTTATTTTAATTGTATGCGGTTTTAGATGAAATAATTAAAATGCTAATGTAATTATAAACGATTTTTTATTAATTATGGAAAATATGGTAAGAATAACTATTATCAGCTTGGATTTTACAGTTTATAAAATCGTTTTTAAATAAGTGTTCTGAACAGTGGCGTAGACAAAGGGGAAAAGCTAAACCTCCCTCACTGGGAAATATGATTAATGACAACTTTCTTGTAAATTGATAAAACTCCTTCCATAGTCTAAAGAAAATTCTTATTTAAAAAACAACATAAAAAAATCTTACAAATCTAGGAATAAACAATACCATCATTTTATTTTATAATCCATTTTCACAATTTTTTTTACAAATTATAATTATAAAACGGAACGCTTCTCAGAGAGGTTAAGTGCACTTAATATTACGTTATTAAACAATAGCACTTGATGAAAATAATTAGCTATCCTAATTGTTTTAAATTTTAATATAACCAATCTTTCTCATTTTGATATAACATTTTCCAAAGTTGCCGCAAGTTATGTCATCTGTCGGAAAAGTTTCCAAGCTTAATTTTCTTTTGGCTAAAATATCGAGTATCTTTAAATCCTCATATTTTGAAATAGGAAAAAAGTTGATTTTATAAATAAATATATTAATATTTTTTTAAGATATTTCATTTAATTTTTTTTATTATAATTGCTTTCTTTAGATTCTTTGTTTAATCTTATAATGTTTCAAATTTTTGAAATTCTAATACTTTTTGGTTTATACTTAAAGGTTTGCTATTGTCTATTTCGCTTATTAAAACTAGTTTTTGTTTATTGACTGGAAAAACTGATTGATGTAATACTAAGTAAAACCCAAAAATATTTGTTTGTTTTCGCATGTTGTTAATCTTGGCAATTATCTTATTTTGTCAGTAAAAACTATCTACCAAATGAATTGAAGAATCGATGTAATAATTATTGATTTAAGTTCCAGATTTATTGCTTTCAGAAATTTGATTGATTTTACGCTTTAATGGGTGATATAGATTTTATTTTTCTTCACGGTTGCCTTTTTGTGTGTAAAAAAAATGACTGAAGAATTAATAAATATTAGCGCAAACCAGCTATTTTCCCTTCTATCAATAATGCCTGAATTAGGCAATTTTTCTTATTTTGCTAATAAACTTTTTATTTATACTGTCTAAACGAATTAAATTATAATTAATAAGGAACATCATAAAAATTTTCTGAATAAATTATTTCAGTCGCTTAAATCATAATAGATTTGCCAAAATTTTGTTACTAATAGTTTTTTTCCTTTTACTAGCTATTATACTCGTTTAAGTACTCAATTGGTACTAATAAAGCAAGAAATATTGATATAATTTACAATTAATTCGTAGAACTATTCAGCCGCCAAATTTAACGGCGATGATATTAAGATATATAAATCCTGTCTATGCCACTGTTCTGATATACAAGTTGAAGCATATAAAGAAATAACTCAGAATTATCAAAATTTTATGGTAATTATAGATATAAATATCTTAAACCTATGATAATGAAAGAAGTTCGAATATTTTGAAAGAATTAAATAAAAATGTAAATATAAGCCCTCCTTGGAATATTTTTATTTTCTTGATTTGGAACATTTTCTATTAATTTTCAAAAAATCCTGATTTATTTTAATTCCATTTTATTAGAAAAAATTAGTAAAAGTGCCTACAAATTGAGTAGGAGCACTTAGCGGTGTTTTCATAAAAACGCTGTGATTTAAATTGAACTGGTATTATTTTAAAAAATGGTGAAAACTATTTTACGTTTTTTAATTTTTATATTGTTTAGTAGACTTGTGAAATCAGCAAAAATAAAAAACTAAAATAACTGAGGATCTAATGATTTATTTCAATAATTTATTCTTCATAAATATTACAAATTTATGTAATCCAATAGAATATTTTCAATTTTTTTTTATTAATCATAACTTTGCAAGTTATTTCTATTTATTAAAATGCGAAAAGAAGAAAAAGGAGAGGTCAAAATATTCAAATAAATTAGTTACTATTATATCAGAAAGTTATATCGATGTGCATTATATAAAAATTATAATTATTAGGAGGCATTAATTATCAGTAAAATCTTCTATAATTTTTAAAAATAATCTGAGAAAATCAATAAAAAATTCTTAGCTTTCTATATTATTTTTCATCTAGATTGGAAAAAAGGTATATCAGAAAATTTTCTTTAAATGACATAAAGCACACGGGGGGGGGGGGGTTATCTTATTCTGGTAAAAACTTAACCCAAAATGTCCCCTCCATACTTACAACCATGAGTGAGTAAGACCAGAAAGAGTAATGTATTTTGTATCACATCAGATAAATGTTACATGCTTATTAAATAAACAATACGTAATAAAATATTCTTAAAACATTCGCGTTTATGATTTAAGAAACTTCGGTTGGTAAATTGATATTGAATATATCAATTTCACTTAAAATGAATTCGTAATTTTCGAAGTCATACGCTCGCTATAATAATTTCGCGCTCATACATTCGCGGTAGAAAATTCGCTGAGTTGGCGATTAAAGTTTTGCTATAGTTTCGCTAAAATTTATTCGCTCTAAAGTATTCGCGGTCAAGGTTTCGCGGAAATAAATTCGCGATAATAAGTTCGCGATATTGTCTTCGCTATAAAAGTTTCGCGAAAAAGTGTTTCGCGATAAAAGTTTCGCTGAATTGACCTGATACGATATTTTGGGCCGGGCCTGAAATATTAGGCCCGATGTAGATCACTAATTCAAAGCTATTATTTGAATATTTTGTTATATAACCTTCTTATAGCAATTATATTGAAGTCAATGTAATTGCAAAATATTAGAAGTTAAATTGCATAATTATAAAATAGTATAGGGGAGACTAGAGTTAGGTAAACCCCGAGGCTTGGAAAACCATTTAATCTCATTTTAAAATTAAATAAACCAGTAGGTTAAAATTTTATCCTATTATAGTTTTCATTAATAAATGATTGCTAAAAATTTTATTTAGAAATAAAATTTTGTGAAATTTTCAAAAGATTTTTACATGACAGAATTTTAATTTTTATTAAAATATATATGAAAAGTTTATAAACTCTTCTATAATTTGAATAAGTTTTATGAATATTTATGAAATCTAGACATAATTTCAATCATGATTTGTCAATTTAGAGATAGCGAGGTTTGCTAAACCATACACGACAATTATGGCAGTTAGTAATAACGGGCGTAGGCTAAAGTCAGCTCGTTTCAGCAAAAAAGTTGAAAATAAATATTATGACAATTGTCAACTTTCTTACATCTTCACTGAAATTTTATTTTAACATCTTTACAATATATATTTTTTCCTCTTTACTTTAAAAAAATTCAAAAAAGTTAAAAAAACGATTATGACAATTGTCATTTTTCTATGGTAAATCTTTATTGAAATTTTATTTTAACATCTTTATACAATATATATTTTTACCTATTTGCATTCAAAAAAGTTTAAAAATAACGATTATGACAATTGTCACTTTTCTATGGTAAATCTTCATAAATTTTTACTTAATATGTTTACAATATATTTTTACCAATATGCTGACTAAATAGATCAACTTAGTCGACTAGTAGTTTTAGTCGACAATTAGTTGTTTTAATCGACTATATTAGTCTTTTTAGTCGACTATATTAGTCGTTTTAGTCGACTAAATTAGTCCTTTTAATCGACTATATTAGTCGTTTTAGTCGACTAAATTAATCACTTTAGTCGATTATATTAGTCGTTTTAGTCAACTAAATTAGTCGCTAAAGTTTTTAGTCGATTATAGTTAAAAAAGACGATAGTAAAAGATTTGTCCTAACTAATATTACACACGACATCCATGATTATTTTTAAAGAATTAAATTAATTTTGAAATGTTATATCGTATTTTAATTATTTCCAAATATAAAACTAATGAGCATTGATTTTATGAGTCTCAAATGTGATATTTTAACTCAACTTGGGTGTATTATCACACCTCACTTTATCATGGGAATTAAATAATTTATCATTCTCATTAATATAAGAGTAGTCTTAAACTATAAGATATCTAGCTCCAGGCGCGTAACCAATGGATTATGAATACATTAACATTATTCAAAAATATTGATAAAATGGAAAGATTTTTAGTCAAGATTGAAATCAAACGGTAATTTATTTTATTAGTATATATAATTATTTTATTAAATTCAAAATTATTAGTGTGTTAGAATTAATAAGTATTTTTAATAATATTATAATTTATTAAAAAATATCTATAATTTTTTAAATATTTTTCATTTTTACTTCCATTTTGTAAAACAGAAGAAATAGAAATACAAAAGTTAAATAAGGCTGAGTATGAAAATATGTAATGTGTCGTCGGAAGCGATATTATGAATTTAATTGATCAATCAGAATTTCATTACTGCTAGTGGCGGAAAATATATATGAACAGGTAGATACAATAAGAATAAATGTAGATGAATATTATTATAATATTTATCTAGATAATCGAAGGCTAAATTTTATGATATAACACTAATTAACCCTCGTCTAGCACCTAAGCAATTATTGAGATGTAAAAAAATATTGGCTCAACTAAAGAATATTATAAAAAATCTGAAAGGACTTTTTCCAACTTGAGAAGTTTGAATACATATTTATTGCCCCTGAAAAGGTACCCTAACCTGAATATCTTAATTTAATTATAATATTATAAAATATAAATTTTACCTATCTAACCGCTAAGCGAATGTGGTGAATTAATTAGAAATAAAATAAAAAAACTATATTTACATTTTTATATATTTGATAAATTAAAATTTAGAATCATTCTATAAATTTAATTTATAGGGTAAATTATTTAAAAAAAAACAAACAATTAAAATAAAATAAAATAACAATATGTTTTTTTATTTTTGCACAACCCTCAAAAAATAAATGACAATCAAATATATAATATATAACAAAACAGATTTAAAAAATACATTAAAAATTGGATATTTTAATTTTCGTTTTTTCTTTATATATTCTCCTTTTTCTAAATTCCTTTAAAACTTTAAAATATATTTCAATATAAATTATATTTTTATAAATTTACCTTAATTCATTGGTTGTCCTCGATAACCAATCTCCAAAAATTGATGCATTTTATTATAATAATTTGAAAAATCAAAAGGAATAGTAAATTCATTAAGAATTGATGTTACATTATTAATTATTTCGTTTCGAGTATTTGGTCGGGGATTGATCGACCTATATTTGTTTTTTAACACTCCAAAAAAATTTTCTATCGGGTTTAGTTGCGGCGAATAGGGTGGCAAATATTCTATTCGCGCTCTAAAACAATCAATGAGGTGGATTTTATGGATGGATGCATTGTCCATAACAATAACTGCATCACTCGGTTAGAATCACCACTTACAGAGGAAGAATTGCATATGGAAATTATTTGTAATATTAGGTATTGAATTTGAATTAGATAAAACAGGATCAGGATTTAATGTAAATGAATTTGTATTACTAGATAAAATTTGTCGTATATTAAACATTTGAAAAAAATATTAAACTCTATTTTATAAAAAAAATTAAGTTATATAAAAATTGTAAATGCAAAAAAATTACCGTATGTATTTTTTAAATCTGTTTTGTTATATATTATATATTTGATTGTCATTTATTTTTTGAGGGTTGTGCAAAAATAAAAAAACATATTGTTATTTTATTTTATTTTAATTGTTTGTTTTTTTTAAAATAATTTACCCTATAATTATTCAAGCATTATATATATAGAAGACTAGATGTAAAAAAATAGAAAAATGATCTTGAAAACATTTAACATATTTTGACAATACCTTAAAAGAAATAAATATATAATTTCATATCAAATCAACCATGGTTTTAAACCCACCCCCTTCTATATTTCTTATATTTTGCCTATTGGTTGTATATACTGTAACTAAAAAATGAAATTTTACATCCTACTGCTTACCCGCTAAGATAGGGGCGTTTAAAGCGCGAAAAAATAGTAAGTATCGGTTTTCATTTTTTTTACGATAATTTAAGTTATCAGGCGTCTGAAGAAAGATTTTTTATTTTCTTTTTAAATTAATATATCTTTTTTTATTTAAGATATTTTTAAATAATTTTTTCTAAAATTAAAAATTCGTACAATTATTTAAGGGAAGTGACGGGGGCTAATAAGGGAAAAGGCTAGGGGTAAGGTAAAATTATTAGATTATGTACAAAGCGGGTAGGTTAGGGGCTAAATTTTTGATATATGAAACTTCGCTATTTAAAATTTGTTTGGTTATGATTCTTTTTATACAAACTTAATATGATTCCTTCTATACAAACTTAATATAATTCCTTCTATACAAACTTAATATGATTTTTTCTATACAAACTTAATATTATTTCCTCTCTTTTTAAAAATCTTTTTTTTTTAGATATTTTAAAATAACTTTTTCTAAAATTTGTATACAGAATTTAAATTTTTTTAGTGATAATATTATAATTAAAGGAAGATTCCAAATAATAAATAAAATTTAAGCATAACAATTGAAATAATATTAAACGACATAATTTTATTTATTAAATTAAAATATACTATTAAAATTTATACAATCATTAATAAAATGAATAAAAACATCAAAACATCAAAACGATTTAATAATCTATATTTTCGAAAATATCTATATTCAAGAAGATATTCATTATTATCCCGATCCCCATGTCTTTTAAATAAAAAAAGATATATTAATTTTAAAATAAAATAAAAAATTAACCAATAAGAAAAAGAACCAATCATAAAAAAATAACATAAAAAAAATAGCATTAAAAAATAACAAAAAATAACAAAAAAAAGAATAAAATAAAAAAAGAATAATTGCCCCTGAAAAGGTACCCTAACCAAATAATGAAAAGATAAGAAAAAAAATATATAAAAGATTCTTGGTGCCAGAGTGACGAAGGAAGGATTGGTTATTTATTTTTTAAATAATAATTATAAAAATTATTAAATAATTAATAAAGAAAATCGCAATATTATTGATATATTTCATTATAATATAAAACATTTTTTATTTTTATTAATGTCTTCTGAAAATATGAATAAGTAAAATTATACATTTTTTCGTATTTGTATATTTAAAATACATGTAGTCTGACTTAACATATAGCGAAGATTTTATAGTAGAAGAAATGTTTAATTCAAGTCAAATATGAATATCTCATGTACATCTCAAAATAATAGTTCAATTGATATAAAAACAATTTTTCAATTGAATATGTACCAAATGTTCAAAAATATTTAGAATTCACTGCATAAAGGACTTTAGTACACGGATGGTGTTAGACCCCAATTTTAAATGTATATATCTCCAGTTATTTTCATTATTTTAGAAATAAAATAACTGTTTATGTTTTCTTTTCATATATCTCATTCAAAATAGAAGATATTTAAATTTTGTTTTAATAATGTATATTTATAATTATATAAATCTTAAAAAAATCTGGTGAGGTCGCTTATAGAAACTACTCAACCGAAATATGTGAAATTTGGAATATAGTTTCTAAGATATATAATGAAGCTACTGAAGAATCCAGATCATAATAATTAATCGTTTTTGCGCAATTTTATTATATATTCCACCGGAGTATTGAAGGGTGAATACCGAAACCCTTTGTTGCATAGGTGGTGGAACTATGCAGACATCAGTCTTTTAATGGTATCATAAGTAAGATGGCGCGCAGGGGCTCGAGCCCCCTTAAAATTTTGAAATTTTTTTTCATATTATACATGTAAATGTTAATTTTAAATGAAACAAAAAAGCATAATTTAGAAATTAATGATGTTAGCTAAAAAATGTAATTTTGGAAAATGTTAGCTAAAAACAAAGTAATTTTTAAAAAATTATTTGAGTCCCTTGAGATTGTAAAAATTATTGATTATCTTGCATTTAAAAAACGTTATAAAATTTCAATCGATATTTTTGCCTAAATATTTAGTAGATTAACATTTTTAGGTAAAGTAGGGGATACTGGGGTTAGTCGCTCCCATTTTTACAAAATTGGTTATAGCTCTTGGTTTTTTTAGCTAATATAAAAAAAATATATCAATAATTCTTAGGACGGCCGAGCTTTTATATGTATGGACCCCCTCTAAGGAAAATATCTAGCTATGCCACTCAAGCATATAATCATTTTAATTTAATTTTTTGTAAAAGTGAAATTTTTGTCCAACAAGCCTTCAAGGGCCTTCCTAACCATCGGTTTTTTTAGGGCATAATAAATTGAAATGCAATAATGGTACGCACAGAATAACTTTATTGTTTTATAGTTCAAATTATAATATTTATGAATTGAAGCTAATTTTATAAAAAATAATTTTAATTAATTTAATTAACATTTAGTACATATAAAAATAAGATCTTAAGGAGAGATTATGATTTCTAAGTAAAAATTCTAAATACCAATCATAAAACAGCCATAAAATTGCCTTTTCAAGAATTTGCAATTTTTTTCATTATTAACTGCAATATGATAAGCTCTGAATTGCCAAATCATGATTTAAATAGTATCTAAATTAAATACTCATTAAACTTTTCCAAATTATAGAAGAGTGAGTGTTTAAATTTTGCTATAAAATTTAATTTACGTATAAATAATTATGTATTTTAATAAAAAATTAACTTCTGTCACGTAAAAATCTTTTTAAAACTTTATCAAAATTTTATTTCTTAAATAAAATTTTCGATAATTAATTTTTTCAATTGTATTGATTTGATATAAAATATATATTTCGTATTGGGATATGTAATCCATTGAGATTCGAAAACCTTTCAACTTTAAGTCATTTACTGAGGACGAATTTTAAATATGAAAAATCTGGTTTGTCCAGAAATGTAATAGAGCTTCCACATTATGAATTTCAGACAATTTTGCCTAGAACTTTTTAATTTTTCTTAACTTATATCAATTTTTAAAAATATTTTTTTTGCATGTTAATATATATATAAATTTATGGCGATATCTGAAATTTATAATATGATAAACAAAAATAAACAACAAATTATAATTTTGAGTCGGGCATATCGATGTTAGAAAAAGCTTTTTTCATTGCGCTGAAATGGCTATAGAGGAATTTAAAATCATCCAAATTAAGTTTTTTTTTAAATATATAAATTTTAAAACTTTTGAGAATTTTATTTTATTTAGGACACCTAAAATAAAAGATAGGGTGTCATATTGGGATGTAATTCATTTTATTTTCTACCAATCCTATATCATTTATTGAAAGCGATTTTTAGATTAGGAAAGTCTGATTTGACAGGAAATAGATTTTAGCATGTGTTGAGTAACTAACCTATGAATTTCAAACAATTTTAGCCATGACCTTTTTATGTATTTTTCAATTTATGTGAAAGTAAGCGTAGTTCATCAGTTAATGGCTTGTCTGAAATTCAAATTGTGAATACTCTTTATATGCTATAAAACTTTTCCGAAAAAATTGTCTTTTTAAAATGGCATTCAGTAATTGATTTTAAATAAATTCGAAATCCTCAATACCTAACATTTTCGAGGATAACATTAATTTCGTAAGGATGAAATTGAAATAAATATATAGTATAATATATTTGCATGTGGCAATTGAACGATCTCTAGGCTGGAACATCAGGAATCATGATTCAATTATATGTTAAAATCACGTCTAAAACTTAATTCATTTTCAAATAACTGCAATATAATGAGAATCACTTTACTAGTGGACACATTTCTTTTTAAAAAATTTTCAGAAAAAGGCCAGACTCAGGAAAATTCTAATGAATCACTTTATTTTCTGTATAAACATTTATTTTAATCATCTGTATAAGAATTAATTAAAAATTATAGTTAAAAATTATTATGGGAATTAATTATAACTGAAATGTTTAAAAATATTTTGAAAAAAAAAATTAATCTTCTATCATTATTAGGATTATCACAAATAATCGCTATTGTGGAAATTTTAATATAATCATTAGATTCTCGTAGAGATGGATAAAATAAGAATGATGCAAAGTAACTTTTATTTTTATGAAAAATAATAATAAAATTTGTCGGACATTTTACAAGTGTAACTCATGATACTCTCTATTCTTCTCGAGATACTTTCCAATTATTCTAATTTTTTATTTATTTCATACTTTATTTGGTCAATTAATTCAAATTTCTTTTAATTTTAAACCTAAGGCCTCATTTAGAGTAAAAGCGTTATGTTTCAAGCGGTGCGTAGTTTACAAAATCAAGCCAATAATTAAGTACAATTTATAATTGTGGAGCATTACGACGCTATGATAAATTTGAGAAGCATATTTGGCAATGCCATAAATTATTAACACTGAAAAGAATCAGCTATAATTTCGAAGCGTTTTATGCAACGCTTAAACATAACGCCGTTATTATAAATGAGGCTTAAATATCTAAGACCTTTGATATTTCGAATATTTGCATATTAAAAATTTCATCGTCTTCGCTAACTAGCATTTAATTAAGGACCTAGTTTATAGTAAACTCGCATCGCTTAGATATTTTTCAAAAGTAAGCAAATAGATAAAATTTATAATCTATAACCACGTCATCGCATCGGTTTACCTATCATTTGCTTGCCTTTGAAAAATATCCAGCGATTCGTGTTTACTATATAAAAGGCTTTAATTCTGAGTAATTACCATATTTTTAAAGCAATCGATATTTATATATTTAATATTTAAAACTAGAAGTACCCTGTATAAGTTTAATATATTTATTTTGTTTAAAAATTTTATTTATGACTATTAAACGCACAAATTTTTTTAAGTGCTAGGACGACTTTGATAAACTTCTCATTGGCTTACAAATTAGACAGCTGATTACATTTAGAAATGGCCAAAAATAATGATTTTGACTGTAATAATATATTATTTATGAATATAGCTAACTTAATAAATATTCGTTTTGTTTGGAGTAGACCTTGGTAATCCCGAACATTAATTAAGACGATAGGTACAGAGAAAATTTTGGCTTATGCGAACCACCTTTACCCGTGCTGGATATAACCTTATTCAAGATATAATCTATGATATCTTGGCTATTAGTACCATATTAATAATAATATAAAAGTTCGTCTCCTTTAAGTTATATAAAGATTTTATTTTACCATGTCATAGAGATATTGACGCTATAATATTCTTTTTTTGTCAAATTAGAGGATAAAAAAAAGAAATGCTGTTATAAATATTTTTTATAATTAATTAGAGAATTGCAAATCAGGGCTCGGTGTCCATTTTTAGAAAATTATTTCGGTTCGTGCTGGGTGGAGCTTAATATATCCTTAATTCGGGGGGTCGGGCCGGGCTTAAATTTTTAAATACGATATCATCACATTTTGTCAAATAAATTGATATATTTTTAAAATCTTGCAAGAAAATAGAAAATAATTTTTACGAAAAGAAATATTAAATTAATCTATATTTAAATAAACCGACAAATAATTTTTATTTTGGTTCGGGATCGAACCGGGCTGAAACAAATTTTTTTTTAAAAAATTCCGGACCGGGTCGGTTTAAAAATTCGCCCAGATGGAGATTACGAGATTCCAAAGAAATCAAATCATATGGATAGTTTTATTTGCGCACAATCGATAAACTGTGAAACTAATTATATAAAACTGTTTTTACTATTTTTTTTACAGCGGGAATGAATAAGTAAACCATTATACTAATATCATATAGATTCACTGTTTAAACAAAATTACATGCTAATTAAAACTTTTATTTTAATGAATGAAAAATAAAAACTATAAGGTAAGCGATATAAATGTCAAAATCGAATAAATCCAAGTTTTTGGCCTAAAACTATCAGTTTGGCCTCGGGGTTTTTCTCAAAATGATAGCAGCTAACGTTTGAAAGAAATTAGTATAAATTAAAACGCCTTAATGTTATCGGATTTTCTACAGCTGGCGCTGAGCCGAATTAGCCGATATTTACCATTACCCAACTAGTCATTCTATTATGATGGAAAACTTATGACACAAGAACAACAGATATTTATTAATATTTTATTTTGATTGAAAGTTTTACCTAATAACTCCGAATTTCCCTCCTCTCTTTTGTAATATATCATGAGAATAGAACATTTCAAAATATCAATTTAATTCTTCAAATTATTGTTTGTATATCTTCAAAATTATACGAAATGGAAATTAATTATAATTTAATTTTATCAACTTTTTAAAGCAGACGATAATGCGCCCTAAAAATTTCATATAAATTTTATTTTTTCTAAAAAAAATTTATTAATTAATTGTTCTTTTTAAAATATTTTATTCACATTGAACTTTAAAAAAAAAATCATTGTTTTTCTAAAAATATTATTTTAATAATTAATCAATAATATAATATATTAAAACCCTTAAATTCAAAAATTTAAGAATTTTATAAAAATACAAAATCATTGCTAATTTATTCTTTTGGGAATAAAATATTATAAACAAATTGAATATAAATTAATTTTAAATAAAATTATTATAATAACATATTAATGCATTTAAAAAAAAATAAAACTAAAATTTAATTTATAAAAATGGAAAATATTTTGAGAATATAATATATATAAATGAATATATATATATATTATTTTTAAATATAACGAAATTTAAGAAAAATATATAATTTAACAATTCTAGAAATTTTAAGAAATTTAACAACCAACGACTTCATAATACAAAGTATAAAAGTGGGAATATAATTAGTGCAAATGATAATACGAGGAAGAAGGGGGGGGGGGGGGTAATTTTAAATGATTTAGGGAAGAAGAAGAAAATCTAGAATAATCGGGCTCCTCGGGGAATGAACCTATGAAGCATATGAAATTAGATCGCCTTCTTTTGGGTCTCCTGATTTTGTTCTTAAGGTTCTGTCAATCTTTTTAATTAGGCTAAGAGCCTGACTTCCAAGAGATGTTAAGGTTGTCGTGACAACTGGAACGAATTTATACTCATCTGGAATATCCACATATTTATTTGTTTTAAAATCTTCGGTGTATTTTAAAATGTCTTTATTGATGTTGGAGGGTGAGAGGGGGTCAACGCAGGAGAAATTCCACGCTAGAAATCGGCCATTCTCCCAGGGAATTTGTGTAATTCCATCGGGTCGTCTCCTATCCGTAAAGAGACCTGAGGGTTCTAAAGTGGCAGGAAAGCCTGCTGACTGTAAGGCTCGTTTTATGAGAGCATTACACCTGTTATGCCGGATTGAGCGTCCACTGCTAAAAATGCATTGGAGGCAATGACGACCAGTTTGACTAACTGGCCTTTTGCACTTGGCGCACTTATATGAAACTGAGGTTGTTACATTTAATCGAATGGCTACAGCAAAACTGAATTCTTGATTTGAAAGTTCTAGATCAAGATTTTTAGAGGGGATGGCATCCAAGTATTCATGTCCTGAACCTTGGTTGAGGGAAGTTAATAGGGCATGATCTTCAGATTGCAGTGTCGAAAAGAGGTAATCAACGGACCTTGCAATCATCGGATTATCCCAATCCTTTTGTTTATGGGAGGCTGGTGGTAGACATTCATCTCCAACTGAGGCTTTCCAAATGATATAAGCTTCGTCAAGCAGTGCATCTGGCAAGGTCAGGTGATCAGTTATTATTTTGGAGCTTGCCAATCTGGACGAGATGAAACCACTAATTGATAAGGCTATGGGTGATCGTAACCCTAAGCCTCCTTTATTACAGGAGAGTGGCTTGATGCCACGAATTGGAGTTAAATTTGAGGTTAGTTATTTTATCCATGATGTTTTTAATTATGGATTCATATGCTCTTAAGGGTTTGGGATGTTTAAAAACAGCAGTAGACCGTAGAGCATATAGGATCTTTGGTATATTGAAGAAATTTTTTATTAAGAAAAAAGATTTATGCTTGGGAAGTTGCATAAGTAGACCCTCCATATTGTTGAAATTATTCGAAGTAGCCTGGAAAAAGGCTTCAACTGCTAAGCAACCCCCAACTGGTGAGCCAAGATGTGTTAGTTCTTCGGCCATAACCTCTTTAAAAGCGTGACAGTTGGGAGATTGAGAGGTGAGCTGACAGAATTCTGTTTTGTCGATGTTTAAGAGAAGGCCTATGTCTGACCCATCCTTTTGCAAAATTTCTAGGGCTTTGTCTATCTATTCTGGGCTTCCGCTTATAATCCCGTCATCTATGTACCAGATATGAAGATCAAACAGGCAACTGCTTATAATTTTTTTAACTAGAATGTCTATTCCTAGACAGAATAATATCGACCCTAGGGGATCACCCTGTTGAATTCCTTCTGAAGAAGAAAGCCTATATTCACCATATTGTAAGATGGAGGGATTCGCATAGCAGCTTAAAATGTAGCTGGAGTAGCATGGGAAGCTATTGATAAAAAATTTTAGGAAAACAGATCGCTTTATTGTGTTGTATGCAAAATAAATTTTAATCAGGTGTTTATTTTGAGGATTATTTTGTAGATGATTCGGGTTATATGAGCGGCAGACTCGCAGCCGCCTTTGACACCAACCCCTAGTTGAGTTGATGTGAGAGTTAAAACTAGATATTCATAATATACTAGAGAATTAAGATTTTTTCTTGAAATTTTCAATTATTTAAGATTCTATTTAAGATTTATTCTTAAAATTTTCAATTATCTAACTCTATTAATGGAAGGCTGTCGGATATTGACGTCAAGGACACAAAAAGATATATTAGATGTATAAATTTGTTAACAGGGATATTAACATTTTCAAATATAGAGCCTAATTAATAAAATAAATTTAAAAAATAATATATTGTTAAACCCTTCCATATAGAATTGCTGCTTGTACATATTTTGCATCTTACTCTATAAGATGCTACATTTCTCTCCATTATCATATTATTATTACAACACGTGTGATTATCTAGAAGTTTGTGGTCTTTTAAAAAAGCTATGGTTCTTGTATAACAATTTATGATATCGGTAAAAATAAGATATTCCATTATAATATTATAATTATGGTCTTTTAAAAAAGCTATAATTAAAAATAACAACAATAAATAAAAATAAATTAAAAAATAAATTTATAAAAAAAGATGAAAAATTTCCCCGAGATACCGTTAGTTACCGAATATATATATAAGAAGTTAAAAAAAGTTTGAATAATAATATTATTCAAAAATAGATTAATAAAGTAATTTTTAAAAAATTATTTGAGCCCCTTGAGATTGTAAAAGTTATTGATAATCTTGCATTTAAAAAACGTTATAAATTTCAATCGATATTTTTGCCTAAATATTTAGTAGATTAACATTTTTAGGTAAAGTAGGGGAGACTGGGGTTAGTCGCTCCCATTTTTACAAAATTGGTTAGAGCTCTTGGTTTTTTTTAGCTAATATAAAAAAAATATATCAATAATTCTTAGGACGGCCGAGCTTTTATATGTATGGACCCCCTCTAAGGAAAATTTCGAGCTATGCCACTCAAGCATATAATCCTTTTAATTTAATTTTTTGTAAAAGTGAAATTTTTGTCCAACAAGCCCCAATAGCGGGGTAAGGCAAACATCTTCAAGGGCCTTCCTAACCATCGGTTTTTTAGGGCATAATAAATTAAAATGCAATAATGGTATGCACAGAATAATTTTATTGTTTTATAGTTCAAATTATAATATTTATAAATTGAAGCTAATTTTATAAAAAATAATTTTAATTAATTTAATAAACATTTAGTACATAAAAAAATAAGTATCTTAAGGAGAGATTATGATTTCTAAGTAAAAATCCTAAATACCAATCATAAAACAGCCATAAAATTGCCTTTTCAAAAATTTGCAATTTTTTTCATTATTAACTGCAATATGATAAGCTCTGAATTGCCAAATCATGATTGAAATAGTATCTAAATTAAAAACTCATGAAACTTTTCCAAATTATAGAAGAGTGTTTAAACTTTGCTATAAAATTTAATTTACATATAAATAATTATGTATTTTAATAAAAATAAAATTCTGTCATGTAAAAATCTTTTTAAAACTTTATCAATTTCAATAATTAATTATTTCAAATGATTTTTTGCCTATAAGATGTAAACTAAACTATATTAGGATAAAATTTTAACCAACCTTCAGGTATATTTAGTTTTAAAATGAGATTTTTTCATTTCCTTGACAAAAGTTGTAATAAAATGATAAAATAAAAAGGCTTGCCTACGGTTTCTTAGCGTAAAATACGAGTTAGCAGTTTTTAAAAATCGGCTCGAACCGAGCCGTTTAACAACACTAGTTGAAATCATTAAAGCTGTTTTTATTTAAAATACTACAACAAGATACAGTATTAATTTGAATTATCTTATAAAAGTAATTTAATTATTAATTAAAAAGTCTTTTTATTTGTTAATTCGATTCTAGAATTTTAAATGATCCTTTTTAAATTCGTTAATATGTATATAATATAAAATAATCTATGATTTACCAAAAGAATTAAAATTGTATTTTAATTCAATTTTATTGGTTCTTAAAAAAATAGTAATTAATACAAGAGTTATCAAGTTAGTCAATTGACTTGATTAAATATGAAGTAGAAAAATTGAACGATAACATTACTTCTTATTTATTGGATCTCCAATAAAAGAAGTTAGTGAATTTAATTAAGCGTATGTTATACAAGAATTAGATGCTAAGTCTTTCAGAAGTAAAAATGGAGTTATTAAAAGCTATGAGTTAAAGCAATAATTTTGATATGAAATAATCTGATTTTGACCCCTTATTGTTGGAAAGACTTCTCTTTGAGAGAAATAGGAATAATTTAAAAGAAAAAATGGGAATTAAATAATAGGCAGTGTAATCGTTCACATACGTATTATGTTAAGATCAATTTAATTTTATTTAGGTTCTTTATATTAATTTGATATATCGGATACCTGATGAGGTCCCGGGGGATGGAAGATGCAGCGCTGGCATCTACCCTCTTCAGCTTTTCCGATCTGTCAGCCAGATTTTTTTAAAAAAAATTTGTGCCCTGTCCCTTGTTTTATATTATCAGGCCTGACTCGGATACATTTTAAAAAAATCAAAATATGATAGGGCCTGGCCTGCATGTCTCTGTTATATATATATAAGATATTTTGTTAGTTTCCAGAGTTATTATCTTATTATGAAACTTATATATCGCTAGATCTTATATTAAAACGAACAAATATATAATAATTATAGCTAATAGAAATATAATTGGATCAATATGATACCATTCCATATACATTATTCTCAAATTGTTCAGGAGAACTTTTATTAAAAAATTTAAGTGGCTTATTTTCAACAAGTAAAAAAAAGCAGGAAAATTATTTTTTTTTATCTTATAAATCATGTTCATTAGTCATCATATGAAAGGCCAGCCCCCCCCCCACGAAGTCCGAATTCATTTTAGTCTTAAAGCCCAATTTTTCAATATAATTTTGTGCCGGGTATAACGTTTTTTAAGTTATAAACCTCTCAAGATGATATTTAAGCAATTTTTATTATAGCTTTGAATAAATGGTCATGGAACATTAATTTAATATCAAAAAATATATTAAAATACATGAGAAAATACAAGAAGCCTTTAATTTAAAGAGAAAAGATATTTGAGCTTTGAAAAGATATTTGAGCTTTAAATGAATGCAGAACTTTTTAATTGCAAAAAAATTAATAGACCTATTTTGGAAATCACATTACTAAATAATTGTAGTTCGATTGATTTAAGGATTTTGGAACATGATAAAAAAATATGTTCTGCAAAAGTGTAATGCAATATTTTTAATTAAAAAAAACTATTACTTTCAATATTGTTGATGGATATGGTTCATCAATATAAAAATAAATGAAAGATTTATTGGAAAAATCCATTATATTGACCCGACCATATTTAAAGTTTAATAGAATTTATTTTAATAAATCATAGATTAGTGCTGACTAAAGTAATTATTATTTTAAAAAACTATAAGGTTAATTGGAGGACACCACTCAATAGTATCGATTAAACTTAAAGTACCGGTAACTTGTAACGATTAAAATTTAAGGTATTCGCTCATATAGTGACCTATACCGTTATCATATACGCTATATTAGCTTAGGTATTAAAATTGTTCTTTTTACTAGCTAATTTTATTTCAGTATTGTATAAATTAGGGGAAATTTAAAGCTATAGCGATTTAAAATAGTTGGTATATCAGGCTAGGGGCCAGTAGTGTTGTTAATTGGTTGGTTGTATAAAACCAGACCCGTATTGAGTCTAAAAAATCGACCAAACCAGCTCTGAGCACAGACCCGGGGTTCAGACCCTCATTAAGATAAATTATCCTTAATAATAATTATTAAACTTTATTTATTAATAAAAGATAAAAAGTATAAATTGATATTATAAATTATACTATATTTTGACTTTAGAATAGGCACATCCCCCCCCCCCTTAAATAATACGAATATCCAAAAGTATTCTAATTATCTCAATCAAATTTAGGTTGGCGGGATAAAACCCGTATATTTATGGGACTTTTAACCTCACAAGGACTTTTAGAGGGATAAATCAACGATGATAATCTGGACCAAACAATATCGGTTCAGTTTGAACTGACCTGTTATAATGGGTACTTACATATTTGATGATAAATTTCGAAATAAAATTATATACATATAAATAGTTTAAAAAAAATATAACTTTCTCAATCAGAATTTCTATTTTAGGTCTTATCGGATGAGATTCAGGATTGGTCTTCGGCAATTACTCTATTTCCTTTAAAATAAAATGTACATTTGATTAATAATTATATCGTTTTAAATGGCCATAAATGTCAATTTAATATAAGATCCGCTGGGGTCTAGTGTTGTTAAACTTTGAGAAAAATATATTTTAGCAAAAATATAAATAATGGATTTCGTCAAATCGGTCAAAAAAGGCACATTTTCGGCCGAGCCCTTTATAAATTATTAAAAGTGGAATAGCAAAATCATATGAAATTCTCAGAGTAGATTCTCTTTGGAATAGATTTGGTAAAATCAAATTTAACAGGGAAATTGCGCAATAAATTAGATCAGACCTACAGACCCAGCCTTAAACCCGACTCACTTTAATTTTTTTATATACCCTGGCCTAGTCTAAATCTTTTTTTTAAATAAAAGGGCCGGGCTATATATTTTAACCACATATTTTAAATTACCATTATTATATATGTTAATTATTATATAATAAATTTAAAAGAAATTCGATCCGGGCACTGCAGTTTAAAATAACTCACAAAGTATTAAATATTGATCGGGCTGGATAGGGTTAATATAATAATATAAATAACTAGGGGCTATTAGAATCAAGGCTAGCTGAATCAATTAAATTATGCTTAAAAATATGATATAATAAGTACTCATTGAATCTGATCGATTTGACGTAGAATGGCCCTTATTTATAGGAATAAAATATTACTTGAGGAAGTTGTACTGTATTTTTTGGAACATTGTTTATGCATCTTGGTGGGAGTAACAACATAACCCCCCTTCATAACTAACGAGGTAGAAGAATGGTTAGAAGAAGGTTCTGAATATTGGGTAGAATGTAATTGGGACGAAATTAAATCTAATCCAACTTCCATCATATCGATGTCACTAGAATTCATGCTAAAAATAAATCTTCGATAAATTTTAAATATTAATTTAAATAATATTTACTTCAAAATTTAATATATTTATTAATTACTTATATGAAAATAGATTAATTAATGAACTCGATCTCTATAAATAGAATTTATTAATTATTTATAAAATTCGAAAAATTCGAAAAAAATAAAATTTATAAATATTTCTTAAATAAAAAGTTTTTAGTGGCTTAATTCACCCCCCCCCCCAATTAATTTTCAAATAATTATAATAAAGTCATTAATCAAAATATTAATTAAAATCCCCCCCCCCTCAAATTGAACCCCAAAATGAAAATCGTTTGTTTTTATATAAAAATTATATGGCGAAACTTAAGTAAATAAAAAGGCAGACGATAAATATAATTTTTGAAAGACATCCTTTTTTTAGAACTTTGTTAAATTTTTAAATCAACGAATATTAATAAAAAGAAATATTGTTATACTTTTGTTTTGAAACATAACTAGGTATAGGCAGGGTTGGGCAAATTTTCAGAAAATTGTATTCGGATACAGATACTTTATAAAATTTTGTATTTAAGATACAAGATACTTTAGAAAAATTTCAATAAGATACAAGATACTTGTATTTATTTAAAAAAAAAGTATCCAAGATACAAGATACTTTTTTTAAAAAACTTTAAATAGTCAAAATCAAAATGTATAAAGCTTTATCTTATCTATAATATAAATTTATAAAAAAATATTTAAAATAAATTGTAGAAAATAACAATTTATTATAAAAGATAATGCGATATCCCATTTAATAATTTAATAATTAGTAAATAATAATAAATCAGCATTATTTTTTAATACTATTAATTTTTCGTTCAATCTTTGACGATTTTGGTCTATTAACCATACAACGGGGGCTGAGGAGGGTATTGTGTAATATTTAATAAATATTTCTTTTATATATTTATAACTATTTAACATATTTATACTCCGCCTGTCATCTTTCATATAATTTAGGACCTCTATTTCAATATCATTTATTGAATTATTAGAATTGGATGTGGTACTTTTAAGGCAAAAGTAATCATCATCTTCATCAATTGAAGATTTTGTTGAAGTATTAATTTCAATATTATTTTTAAAAACAATTAAAACTTCATATAATAACAAATCCTGAAGGTATTTTTTTTCTTTTTCACCATCAATCCAACGATTTTTAAAATAGGGATGAGAAATAGTTGCCAAAAATGCACTTTTAAAATTGTTATCAAAATCAAATATATTTTTAAATCTTTTATTTAAATAATTTTCTATGGCAACAGCTAATGGTTTGCAAAATTGTAGATTAGTTTAAATTAAACTTGTAAATTTTTTTAATGACATTTAAAATTGGAGCTGATTCTCCATAATAGCAGTTGATTTCACTCTGTATTTTGTCAATCGCTATAGCCAATGGGGCCATTATATTGCAATATTCTTCTAAATATTGAATTTCAATATCTCTTAATTTAGGAAATTCTAATTTTTGACATAATTTAGGAAGTTCGCCTTTAAATTTTAATAAACTATAAAGACTATCATACAAACTATTCCATCTAGTGCAACAAGGTGTAACTAATTGTTTTCCTAAAACTGCTTTGATAAGTTCTGCAGTTTTAGGCCTAATATTTGCATTCCATTGCTAAGTACATTTAGCTATTGCAGGATGATGAATTTTAGAAATGTTAGGAGAATCCTTAATAGCTCTCTCGACATCTGTTGTGGCAATTAGACTTATCGTATGGCACAAACAACGAATGTGTCGAGGCAATGTTATTGAGACTTCTTTAGACCCTTAAATAAACAAATAAATAATTTTATTTGAATAAAAGTTTTTACTAAATTTACAATATCATAATAAATTTTAAAGAAGTATTAAATAATACTTTCAATGATTTCGAATTCTATACATTCATCATCATTGATGTCAAAGTCATTCTCTACAGCTTCCATAGAATATCCAAACTCCTTGAAAGCTTTCTTAAAGTTAGAGCCGTTATCTGTAACAGTTGCTATAACTTTTTCGTCAATACCAAAGTCACGATGAATTTCTTTATTATGATCATCTTGAAGTACTTCAAAAAATTTGCCATTAAGTATGCTTAGTTTAAATTTATTGTTCTAATTTTCGGTTGAAGAATCATCTGAAGACGAAGATAAACATATTATTCTATTTTCTTCTTCCATAATTTTAAAACATTTGTCAAATATTTATTTTAAATTTATTGCAAAAATTTATATTTTAATGTTAATTCAAATAGAACTGTATAATATTGGAGTTTTTTGTCAAGAAATTTGTTATAATATGAATATTAGATAAATAACTTATTTTTATTTTCTTCTTCCATAATTTTAAAACATTTGTCAAATATTTATTTTAAATTTATTGCAAAAATTTATATTTTAATGTTAATTCAAATAGAACTGTATAATATTGGAGTTTTTTGTCAAGAAATTTGTTATAATATGAATATTAGATGAAATAACTTATTTTTTATTTAATTATATATGCATGCATCCTATTGTATAATTTAAAAAACATTTTAGATCATAGAATTTATTATTTTTTTGGAAGGCAAAAAAGTCCTGAACAAGAGGACCATGACTTACCCAGTGAGCTCATTGCAATTTAAGAAACGCTCAATATTATAACTGAAATTTTTTTTTTATAAATTGAAAATAGGTATCCAATAAAGTATATACCCTAGTGTTGTTAATTTGCTTGGTCGTAAAATTTACGACCCTTTTCGTTTTTAATTTCCCTGTTAAATGTGATTTTACCAAATCTATTCCGAAGAGAATCTACTCTGAGAATTTCATATGATTTTGCTAGAAAAAAATTTGTATTATTTCACTAATTTTTAATAATTTATAAAGAGTTCGGCCGAAAATGTGCTTTTTTGACCGATTTGACGAAATCCATTATTTATATTTTTGCTAAAATATATTTTTGTTAAATTTTAATTTTAGCTAATTTAAAAAGACACCTAGGAACATCACATCCTTCAGAAATATCTAATGTCAGTATCACAACCCCGAATGTGATGACGGGAATAAGAAAACCGTCAATTAGTGAAAATTTAAAATTAAATCATCTAATATTAAGGTATCTGTTATCAAATATACCTTTCAGAACGATAGAACATGGCAGTTTTAAAGAAATGATCTATTATTGCAATAATAACTTTAAAATATGGACAAGACCAACTATGAAAAAAAAATTAGAAATAATATATGAATCGGCTAAAGAAATAGTTATTAAAAAATTATATCATATCAAGAATATTGCTGTAACTACAGATTGCTGGTCCAATCTAAATTCAATAACGTACTGTTCTATAACAATTCATTACATCAATAGTGATTGGAAAATGATCAATATGCTCCTTACAATTGTTTCGTTCCCACATCCCCATACGGGACAGGAAATTTCAGATTTGTTTAATTGCTTTAATGAATTTGAAATTACTTCAAAAATTTTATCAGTTACTCATGACAACGCTAAAAATATTATTAGTGGTGTTAATATCTTAAGAGAAGATTTTAAACTTTTATACAAAAGAAATTTATATAATCATCGATGCTTAGCGCATGTAATAAATCTAATTGTTCAAGAATGCTTACATTATTTATCTGACAAATTAGAGGTTATTCATAGGCTTGTAAACAAGCTGCATACCTCTCCAAAATTAATGGAGGAGTATACCAAGTTTAGTGATGGTACAAAAATTCCATTGGATGTATCCACACGCTGGAACAGCACTTATCTAGTGATAGCTGCTGTAAATAAGGTATTATTTTTACAAAGTATTAAATTTTATATCATTATATACTTTATTTATTTAATACAGAACATCGATGCAATTGTGAAGTTAGGTGAACTATCTCAAGGCAGGAATAAGTTCATCATAAATAAAGAATTACGTGAATTATTAAAAGACCTTGAAGAATTTTTGTCCCCATTTTATAAAATTACTTGTGAAATAAGTTCACACTCGCCAACAATAGGGATGGCAATTTTATTTTTAAATTTTATTCATGAAAATTTAATAAAAGCTTCAAAAAATAAAAATGAAATAATAAATAAAGCAGCATCTAATATGCTGACTAAATGTAATGACTATTTAGCGATAATGTCTAATTTCGCTAATTACTCCGGGTATTTTTTAGACCCAAGGATAAAAAAATCCTTGATCCCTAAAAATATTGATTTCTCAATAGATTATTTTGAAGATTTTAAAATTGTATTTAAAACTTATTCAACCTCTGAGACAAATTATAAATTTGTCGATGATGAGAGAAATCCTAACAATCTTACATCTGTATCTATTTTGCAGGAATTAAAAAAGTATATAATTAAATGATATATCTAATCTAATAATTATTTTATGACATCAAGAAAGAAAAATGGAGCCCTTTTGATAGCGAGATAGATGGATATCTTGGGGAGCCAGTTTGTCCGGAAGACGTTAATATTTTAGATTGGTGGAGAGGAAATCAGTCAAGATTTCCGTGCCTTTCTGAAATGGCGAGAGATTTTTTAGCTCAACAAACTACCTCTGTCCCCAGCGAACGAGTTTTCTCTCAAGCTGGAGATACGGTTACTAAAAAGAGAAATCGGATGTCATCGAAAACGCTAGGACAATGCCTTGCCCTATCGTCTTGGGATGGCAAAATATTTAATTTATCAGACGAATTTAAATAAATATAATTATATTTATTTAAATATGTATTTTTTAATATTTTCATAATATTGTCGTTGTTATATTTTAATAAATTTTATATTCAAGTTTATGGTGTGCATGAGATCTATTTTTATGGGGACTAGGTGAGGAATAACTAAGCTGAAGCTAATCGAATCATATAAAACCTAGATTGTTTATAAAAATCTAATACGAGGGACAGGGGTTATTTTAAATCAAAATATTTAAAAGTTATTATTTTCTTTTTTAAGGAAAATGACGTCGCTTATTATATAATAATTAATAACATTAATCTTAATAATCAAATATTTTATACAAATAATTTTAAGATTTCTTTTTAGAAAAATGATAAATTTTTAATTTATCAGATGTCAGCATGCATCGATGGGAAATGCCATTTTAAAATATCGGTACATCCCTGAAAAAAGAAATAATTTTTTTATTAAAAAAAAATGTCGTGGTTTGTTAAGTGATTAATTAGTCTATATTTTGTTTATTTGTAATTTAATGACCTCTATCTATAAATAAAATGAATATCAAAACTCAAAAGATATCGTTTAACTGAACAACTGAGCCAACTCATCTACTCGGTTTAAGTCTTAGCCAATTTTTATAATTTTAGAGATCCCAAAAATTATTAAGAAAGATATAATACCCTCATTTGATGATATGAAATAAATATCTAAAAAATCGATAAATTCCTATAATAAATTTTTCCCGGTCTTGGAAGATAATTATTTCTAATTCGATATCAATAATTAATAAGGACGGTCTCTAATTTTTAATTTATAGATTATAAGAAGAGAATATTTTTTTAAAAAAAGGTATATAATATTAAATAAATATGATTATTTTTCATGTTAATATTGAAATATTCGTCCTCTATATATAAAAATATGATTGCGCAAAATATTTATAATAAACTAATAATAGGTTTGTTTGGAGTAAGTGATCCGGTCCATGCTCGGGTCGCTGAAATGAACAATTTTTGAAAAAGGAATCTAAATCTAATATTAAATAAGAATATTTCTATGCTAATATTGAAATATTCGTCCTCTACTTAGTATCAAATACAATTTAGCTAAAATATTCACATTCAGTCACAAGTCTAACAAATAATTATTTCCAATTTGCGACAAAAAAAAATCAAAAAACTTTTACAAAAACGATTACAATTGTCACTTATCTGGTACATCTTCCCTGAAATTTTATTTTAAAATATTTATAAATTACAACTTCTTTTAATATACTTAAAAAATAATTTCAGAAAAATATTAAAAAAAACTATAAAATATTTCATTCATCTTAAAGATTGTTTATTTATAATAAAATTCACATAGGAATTTCTCAAAAAAAAATTATTTACAAAATTTAAAAATCTTATCAAATTATCAATTGCTTAAAATTTTGGGCGTGAAAATCACAAATTTATTGTTAAAAATGATATTATAATTACATTTTTTTATTAAAAAAAAACATCAAACCATTATCAATATAATAAAAAATAATTAAAATTTCATTTCAATAAATGAATAAAGATATTAAATAATATCATGTTTTTATTTATATAAAATAAATCGGGTCGGTCGATGCTGTGTTAGGGTCGATGCTCGGGTCTGTGCTCGGGTCGATGCTCGGGTCGATTCTCGGGTCGGTGCTCTGGTCGATTCTCTGGTCGGTGCTCGGGTCTGTGCTCGGGTCGGTGCTCGGGTCGATTCTCGGGTCGGTTCTCTGGTCGATTCTCTGGTCGGTGCTCGGGTCTGTGCTCGAATCGATGGATTTGGTCCACCAGGTCGACCAATTTGGTTGCTTTGGTTTTGGTTCATTTTTTCGAACAAAAACCAGGGTCGTGGTCGTGTAAAACCAACTAATTTACCATACTAGTGTGTTAGAATTAATAAGTATTTTTAATAATATTATATTTTATTAAAAAATATCTATAATTTATTAAAAAATATCTATAATTTATTAAAAAATATCTATAATTTATTAAAAAATATCTATAATTTATTAAAAAATATCTATAATTTATTAAAAAATATCTATAATTTATTAAAAAATATCTATAATTTATTAAAAAATATCTATAATTTATTAAAAAATATCTATAATTTATTAAAAAATATCTATAATTTATTAAAAAATATCTATAATTTATTAAAAAATATCTATAATTTATTAAAAAATATCTATAATTTATTAAAAAATATCTATAATTTATTAAAAAATATCTATAATTTTTTAAATATTTTTCATTTTTGCTTCCATTTTGTAAAACAGAAGAAATAGAAATACAAAAGTTAAATAAGGCTGAGTATGAAAATATGTAATGTGTCGTCGGAAGCGATATTATGAATTTAATTGATCAATCAGAATTTCATTACTGCTAGTGGCGGAAAATATATATGAACAGGTAGATACAATAAGAATAATAGATGAATATTATTATAATATTTATCTAGATGTTCAATCGAAGGCTAAATTTTATGATATAACACTAATTAACCCTCGTCTAGCACCTAAGCAATTATTGAATGTAAAAAAATATTGGCTCAACTGAAGAATATTATAAAAAATCTGAAAGGACTTTTTCCAACTTGAGAAGTTTGAAAACATATTTATTGCCCCTGAAAAGGTACCCTAACCTGAATATCTTAATTTAATTATAATAATAAAATATAAATTTTACCTATCTAACCGCTAAGCGAATGTGGTGAATTAATTAGAAATAAAATACAAAAACTATATTTACATTTTTATATATTTGATATTTTAAAATTAAAATTTAGAATCATTCTATATATTTAATTTAATTATTCAAGCATTAACATATTTTGACAATACCTTAAAAGAAATAAATATATAATTCCATATCAAATCAACCATGGTTTTAAACCCACCCCCTTCTATATTTATTATATTATTGGTTGTATATACTGTAACTAAAAAATGAAATTTTACATCCTACTGCTTACCCGCTAAGATAGGGGCGTTTAAAGCGCGAAAAAATGGTAGATAGTATCGGTTTTTATTTTTTTTTACGATAATTTTAGTTATCAGGCGTCTGAAGAAAGATTTTTTATTTTATTTTATTTTTAAATTAATATATCTTTTTTTATTTAAGATATTTTTAAATAATTTTTTATAAAATTAAAAATTCGTACAATTATTTAAGGGAAGTGACGGGGGCTAATAAGGGAAAAGGCTAGGGGTAAGGTAAAATTATTAGATTATGTACAAAGAGGGTAGGTTAGGGGCTAAATTTTTGATATATGAAACTTTGCTATTTAAAATTTGTTTGGTTATGATTCTTTTTATACAAACTTAATATGATTCCTTCTATACAAACTTAATATAATTCCTTCTATACAAACTTAATATGATTTTTTCTATACAAACTTATTATTATTATTCCAAAAATAAATAAAATTTAGGCATAACAATCGAAATAATATTAAACGACATAATTTTATTCATTAAATTAAAATGTACTATTAAAATTTATACAATCATTAATAAAATGAATTAAAAACATCAAAACATCAAAACGATTTAATCTATATTTTCGAAAATATCTACATTCAAGAAGATATTCATGAATATTATCCCGATCCCCATGTCTTTTAAATAAATCGGTGTCCATTTTTAGAAAATTATTTCGGTTCGGGCTGGGTGGAGCTTAATATATCCTTGATTTCGGGTCGGGTCAGGCCGGGCTTAAATTTTTAAATACGATATCATCACATTTTGTCAAATAAATTGATATATTTTTAAAATCTTGGAAAATAGAAAAAAATTTTTACGAAAAGAAATATTAAATTAATCTATATTTAAATAAACTCGGGCCGGCTCGACAAATAATTTTTATTTTGGTTCGGGATCGAACCGGGCCTAACAAATTTTTTTTAAAAAAATTCCGGACCGGGTCGGTTTAAAAATTAGCCCCGATGGAGATTACGAGATTCCAAAGAAATCAAATCATATGGATAGTTTTATTTGCGCACAATCGATAAACTGTGAAACTAATTATATAAAACTGTTTTTACTATTTTTTTTACAGCGGGAATGAATAAATAAACCATTATACTAATATCATATAGATTCACTGTTTAAACAAAATTACATGCTAATTAAAACTTTTGAAAAATAAAAACTATAAGGTAAGCGATATAAATTTCAAAATCTAATAAATCCAAGTTTTTGGCCTAAAACTATCAGTTTGGCCTCAGGGTTTTTCTCAAAAAGATAGCAGCTAACGTTTGAAAGAAATTAATATAAATTAAAACGCCTTAATGTTAACGGATTTTCTCCAGCTGGCGCCTGAAGCCGAATTAGCCGATATTTACCATTACCCAACTAGTCATTCTATTATGACGGAAAACTTATGACACAAGAACAACAGATATTTATTAATATTTTATTTTGATTGAAAGTTTTACCAAATAACTCCGAATTTTCCTCCTCTCTTTTGTAATATATCATGAGAATAGAACATTTCAAAATATCAATTTAATTCTTCAAATTATAATTTAATTTTATTAACTTTTTAAAGCAGACGATAATGCGCCCTAAAAATTTCATATAAATTTTATTTTTTCTAAAAAAAATTTATTAATTTTAAAAATATTTTATTCACATTGAACTTTAAAAAAAAATTATTGTTTTTCTAAAAATATTATTTTAATAATTAATCAAAAATATAATATATTAAAACCTTAAATTCAAAAATTTAAGAATTTTATTTTTATTTATTTTTTTTATTAATAAATAAAAAAATAGATAAAACTAGATATTCATAATATACTAGAGAATTTTTTTTTTAATGCTAATAATATATTTTAATAATTATATATTATAAAATAAACTATAACTTTTTCGTCAATACCAAAGTCACGATGAATTTCTTTATTATGATTATCTTGAAGTACTTCAAAAAATTTGCCATTAAGTATGCTTAGTTTAAATTTATTGTTCTAATTTTCGGTTGAAGAATCATCTGAAGAAGAAGATAAACATATTATTCTATTTTCTTCTTCCATAATTTTAAAACATTTGTCAAATATTTATTTTAAATTTATTGCAAAAATTTATATTTTAATGTTAATTCAAATAGAACTGTATAATATTGGAGTTTTTTGTCAAGAAATTTGTTATAATATGAATATTAGATGAAATAACTTATTTTTTATTTAATTATATATGCATGCATCCTATTGTATAATTTAAAAAACATTTTAGATCATAGAATTTACCATTTTTTTGGAAGGCAAAAAAGTCCTGAACGAGAGGACCATGACTTACCCAGTGAGCTCATTGCAATTTAAGAAACGCTCAATATTATAACTGAAATTTTTTTTTTATAAATTGAAAATAGGTATCCAATAAAGTATATACCCTAGTGTTGTTAATTTGCTTGGTCGTAAAATTTAGGACCCTTTTCGTTTTTAATTTCCCTGTTAAATGTGATTTTACCAAATCTATTCCGAAGAGAATCTACTCTGAGAATTTCATATGATTTTGCTAGAAAAAAATTTGTATTATTTCACTAATTTGTAATAATTTATAAAGAGTTCGGCCGAAAATGTGCTTTTTTGACCGATTTGACGAAATCCATTATTTATATTTTTGCTAAAATATATTTTTGTTAAATTTTAATTTTAGCTAATTTAAAAAGACACCTAGGAACATCACATCCTTCAGAAATATCTAATGTCAGTATCACAACCCCGAATGTGATGACGGGAATAAGAAAACCGTCAATTAGTGAAAATTTAAAATTAAATCATCTAATATTAAGGTATCTGTTATCAAATATACCTTTCAGAACGATAGAACATGGCAGTTTTAAAGAAATGATCTATTATTGCAATAATAACTTTAAAATATGGACAAGACCAACTATGAAAAAAAAATTAGAAATAATATATGAATCGGCTAAAGAAATAGTTATTAAAAAATTATATCATATCAAGAATATTGCTGTAACTACAGATTGCTGGTCCAATCTAAATTCAATAACGTACTGTTCTATAACAATTCATTACATCAATAGTGATTGGAAAATGATCAATATGCTCCTTACAATTGTTTAGTTCCCACATCCCCATACGGGACAGGAAATTTCAGATTTGTTATTTAATTGCTTTAATGAATTTGAAATTACTTCAAAAATTTTATCAGTTACTCATGACAACGCTAAAAATATTATTAGTGGTGTTAATATCTTAAGAGAAGATTTTAAACTTTTATACAAAAGAAATTTATATAATCATCGATGCTTAGCGCATGTAATAAATCTAATTGTTCAAGAATGCTTACATTATTTATCTGACAAATTAGAGGTTATTCATAGGCTTGTAAACAAGCTGCATACCTCTCCAAAATTAATGGAGGAGTATACCAAGTTTAGTGATGGTACAAAAATTCCATTGGATGTATCCACACGCTGGAACAGCACTTATCTAGTGATAGCTGCTGTAAATAAGGTATTATTTTTACAAAGTATTAAATTTTATATCATTATATACCTTATTTATTTAATACAGAACATCGATGCAATTGTGAAGTTAGGTGAACTATCTCAAGGCAGGAATAAGTTCATCATAAATAAAGAATTACGTGAATTATTAAAAGACCTTGAAGAATTTTTGTCCCCATTTTATAAAATTACTTGTGAAATAAGTTCACACTCGCCAACAATAGGGATGGCAATTTTATTTTTAAATTTTATTCATGAAAATTTAATAAAAGCTTCAAAAAATAAAAATGAAATAATAAATAAAGCAGCATCTAATATGCTGACTAAATGTAATGACTATTTAGCGATAATGTCTAATTTCGCTAATTATGCCGGGTCTTTTTTAGACCCAAGGATAAAAAAATCCTTGATCCCTAAAAATATTGATTTCTCAATAGATTATTTTGAAGATTTTAAAATTGTATTTAAAACTTATTCAACCTCTGAGACAAATTATAAATTTGTCGATGATGAGAGAAATCCTAACAATCTTACATCTGTATCTATTTTGCAGGAATTAAAAAAGTATATAATTAAATGATATATCTAATCTAATAATTATTTTATGACATCTAGAAAGAAAAATGGAGCCCTTTTGATAGCGAGATAGATGGATATCTTGGGGAGCCAGTTTGTCCGGAAGACGTTAATATTTTAGATTGGTGGAGAGGAAATCAGTCAAGATTTCCGTGCCTTTCTGAAATGGCGAGAGATTTTTTAGCTCAACAAACTACCTCTGTCCCCAGCGAACGAGTTTTCTCTCAAGCTGGAGATACGGTTACTAAAAAGAGAAATCGGATGTCATCGAAAACGCTAGGACAATGCCTTGCCCTATCGTCTTGGGATGGCAAAATATTTAATTTATCAGACGAATTTAAATAAATATAATTATATTTATTTAAATATGTATTTTTTAATATTTTCATAATATTGTCGTTGTTATATTTTAATAAATTTTATATTCAAGTTTATGGTGTGCATGAGATCTATTTTTATGGGGACTAGGTGAGGAATAACTAAGCTGAAGCTAATCGAATCATATAAAACCTAGATTGTTTATAAAAATCTAATACGAGGGACAGGGGTTATTTTAAATCAAAATATTTAAAAGTTATTATTTTCTTTAAATATCTTTATGGTTAATATTTAAGGAAAATGACGTCGCTTATTATATAATAATTAATAACATTAATCTTAATAATCAAATATTTTATACAAATAATTTTAAGATTTCTTTTTAGAAAAATGATAAATTTTTAATTTATCAGATGTCAGCATGCATCGATGGGAAATGCCATTTTAAAATATCGGTACATCCCTGAAAAAAGAAATAATTTTTTTATTAAAAAAAAATGTCGTGGTTTGTTAAGTGATTAATTAGTCTATATTTTGTTTATTTGTAATTTAATGACCTCTATCTATAAATAAAATGAATATCAAAACTCAAAAGATATCGTTTAACTGAACAACTGAGCCAACTCATCTACTCGGTTTAAGTCTTAGCCAATTTTTATAATTTTAGAGATCCCAAAAATTATTAAGAAAGATATAATACCCTCATTTGATGATATGAAATAAATATCTAAAAAATCGATAAATTCCTATAATAAATTTTTCCCGGTCTTGGAAGATAATTATTTCTAATTCGATATCAATAATTAATAAGGACGGTCTCTAATTTTTAATTTATAGATTATAAGAAGAGAATATTTTTTTAAAAAAAGGTATATAATATTAAATAAATATGATTATTTTTATGTTAATATTGAAATATTCGTCCTCTATATATAAAAATATGATTGCGCAAAATATTTATAATAAACTAATAATAGGTTTGTTTGGAGTAAGTGATCTGGTCCATGCTCGGGTCGCTGAAATGAACAATTTTTGAAAAAGGAATCTAAATCTAATATTAAATAAGAATATTTCTATGCTAATATTGAAATATTCGTCCTCTATGTAAAATACAATTCAGCAAAATATTCACATTCAGTCACAATAAAATAATATAATAAAAGTTGGTGCTCGTGTCTATTATCTAGTCGGTACTCTCGAAAAACTTTAAAATTAACGATTATGACAATCTTATCCAGAATACATATCGATTGACTGAAGTTTCATTTAAATTTGTTTTCAATATTAATTATTTCCAATTTGCGACAAAAAAAAATCAAAAAACTTTTACAAAAACGATTACAATTGTCACTTATCTGGTACATCTTCCCTGAAATTTTATTTTAAAATATTTATAAATTACAACTTCTTTTAATATACTTAAAAAATAATTTCAGAAAAATTAAAAAAAACTATAAAATATTTCATTCATCTTAAAGATTGTTTATTTATAATAAAATTCACATAGGAATTTCTCAAAAAAAAATTATTTACAAAATTTAAAAATCTTATCAAATTATCAATTGCTTAAAATTTTGGGCGTGAAAATCACAAATTTATTGTTAAAAATGATATTATAATTACATTTTTTTATTAAAAAAAAACATCAAACCATTATCAATATAATAAAAAATAATTAAAATTTCATTTCAATAAATGAATAAAGATATTAAATAATATCATGTTTTTATTTATATAAAATAAATCGGGTCGGTCGATGCTGTGTTAGGGTCGATGCTCGGGTCTGTGCTCGGGTCGATGCTCGGGTCGATTCTCGGGTCGGTGCTCTGGTCGATTCTCTGGTCGGTGCTCGGGTCTGTGCTCGGGTCGGTGCTCGGGTCGATTCTCGGGTCGGTTCTCTGGTCGATTCTCTGGTCGGTGCTCGGGTCTGTGCTCGAATCGATGGATTTGGTCCACCAGGTCGACCAATTTGGTTGCTTTGGTTTTGGTTCATTTTTTCGAACAAAAACCAGGGTCGTGGTCGTGTAAAACCAACTAATTTACCATACTAGTGTGTTAGAATTAATAAGTATTTTTAATAATATTATATTTTATTAAAAAATATCTATAATTTATTAAAAAATATCTATAATTTATTAAAAAATATCTATAATTTATTAAAAAATATCTATAATTTATTAAAAAATATCTATAATTTATTAAAAAATATCTATAATTTATTAAAAAATATCTATAATTTATTAAAAAATATCTATAATTTATTAAAAAATATCTATAATTTATTAAAAAATATCTATAATTTATTAAAAAATATCTATAATTTATTAAAAAATATCTATAATTTATTAAAAAATATCTATAATTTATTAAAAAATATCTATAATTTATTAAAAAATATCTATAATTTTTTAAATATTTTTCATTTTTGCTTCCATTTTGTAAAACAGAAGAAATAGAAATACAAAAGTTAAATAAGGCTGAGTATGAAAATATGTAATGTGTCGTCGGAAGCGATATTATGAATTTAATTGATCAATCAGAATTTCATTACTGCTAGTGGCGGAAAATATATATGAACAGGTAGATACAATAAGAATAATAGATGAATATTATTATAATATTTATCTAGATGTTCAATCGAAGGCTAAATTTTATGATATAACACTAATTAACCCTCGTCTAGCACCTAAGCAATTATTGAATGTAAAAAAATATTGGCTCAACTGAAGAATATTATAAAAAATCTGAAAGGACTTTTTCCAACTTGAGAAGTTTGAAAACATATTTATTGCCCCTGAAAAGGTACCCTAACCTGAATATCTTAATTTAATTATAATAATAAAATATAAATTTTACCTATCTAACCGCTAAGCGAATGTGGTGAATTAATTAGAAATAAAATACAAAAACTATATTTACATTTTTATATATTTGATATTTTAAAATTAAAATTTAGAATCATTCTATATATTTAATTTAATTATTCAAGCATTAACATATTTTGACAATACCTTAAAAGAAATAAATATATAATTCCATATCAAATCAACCATGGTTTTAAACCCACCCCCTTCTATATTTATTATATTATTGGTTGTATATACTGTAACTAAAAAATGAAATTTTACATCCTACTGCTTACCCGCTAAGATAGGGGCGTTTAAAGCGCGAAAAAATGGTAGATAGTATCGGTTTTTATTTTTTTTTACGATAATTTTAGTTATCAGGCGTCTGAAGAAAGATTTTTTATTTTATTTTATTTTTAAATTAATATATCTTTTTTTATTTAAGATATTTTTAAATAATTTTTTATAAAATTAAAAATTCGTACAATTATTTAAGGGAAGTGACGGGGGCTAATAAGGGAAAAGGCTAGGGGTAAGATAAAATTATTAGATTATGTACAAAGAGGGTAGGTTAGGGGCTAAATTTTTGATATATGAAACTTTGCTATTTAAAATTTGTTTGGTTATGATTCTTTTTATACAAACTTAATATGATTCCTTCTATACAAACTTAATATAATTCCTTCTATACAAACTTAATATGATTTTTTCTATACAAACTTATTATTATTTCCTCTCTTTTTAAAAATCTTTTTTTTTTAGATATTTTAAAATAATTTTTTCTAAAATTTGTATACAGAATTTAAATTTTTTTAGTGATAATATTATAATTAAAGGAAGATTCCAAAAATAAATAAAATTTAGGCATAACAATCGAAATAATATTAAACGACATAATTTTATTCATTAAATTAAAATGTACTATTAAAATTTATACAATCATTAATAAAATGAATTAAAAACATCAAAACATCAAAACGATTTAATCTATATTTTCGAAAATATCTACATTCAAGAAGATATTCATGAATATTATCCCGATCCCCATGTCTTTTAAATAAATCGGTGTCCATTTTTAGAAAATTATTTCGGTTCGGGCTGGGTGGAGCTTAATATATCCTTGATTTCGGGTCGGGTCAGGCCGGGCTTAAATTTTTAAATACGATATCATCACATTTTGTCAAATAAATTTATATATTTTTAAAATCTTGGAAAATAGAAAAAAATTTTTACGAAAAGAAATATTAAATTAATCTATATTTAAATAAACTCGGGCCGGCTCGACAAATAATTTTTATTTTGGTTCGGGATCGAACCGGGCCTAACAAATTTTTTTTAAAAAAATTCCGGACCGGGTCGGTTTAAAAATTAGCCCCGATGGAGATTACGAGATTCCAAAGAAATCAAATCATATGGATAGTTTTATTTGCGCACAATCGATAAACTGTGAAACTAATTATATAAAACTGTTTTTACTATTTTTTTTACAGCGGGAATGAATAAATAAACCATTATACTAATATCATATAGATTCACTGTTTAAACAAAATTACATGCTAATTAAAACTTTTGAAAAATAAAAACTATAAGGTAAGCGATATAAATTTCAAAATCTAATAAATCCAAGTTTTTGGCCTAAAACTATCAGTTTGGCCTCAGGGTTTTTCTCAAAAAGATAGCAGCTAACGTTTGAAAGAAATTAATATAAATTAAAACGCCTTAATGTTAACGGATTTTCTCCAGCTGGCGCCTGAAGAATGAGCCGAATTAGCCGATATTTACCATTACCCAACTAGTCATTCTATTATGACGGAAAACTTATGACACAAGAACAACAGATATTTATTAATATTTTATTTTGATTGAAAGTTTTACCAAATAACTCCGAATTTTCCTCCTCTCTTTTGTAATATATCATGAGAATAGAACATTTCAAAATATCAATTTAATTCTTCAAATTATAATTTAATTTTATTAACTTTTTAAAGCAGACGATAATGCGCCCTAAAAATTTCATATAAATTTTATTTTTTCTAAAAAAAATTTATTAATTTTAAAAATATTTTATTCACATTGAACTTTAAAAAAAAATTATTGTTTTTCTAAAAATATTATTTTAATAATTAATCAAAAATATAATATATTAAAACCTTAAATTCAAAAATTTAAGAATTTTATTTTTATTTATTTTTTTTATTAATAAATAAAAAAATAGATAAAACTAGATATTCATAATATACTAGAGAATTTTTTTTTTAATGCTAATAATATATTTTAATAATTATATATTATAAAATAAACTATAACTTTTTCGTCAATACCAAAGTCACGATGAATTTCTTTATTATGATCATCTTGAAGTACTTCAAAAAATTTGCCATTAAGTATGCTTAGTTTAAATTTATTGTTCTAATTTTCGGTTGAAGAATCATCTGAAGACGAAGATAAACATATTATTCTATTTTCTTCTTCCATAATTTTAAAACATTTGTCAAATATTTATTTTAAATTTATTGCAAAAATTTATATTTTAATGTTAATTCAAATAGAACTGTATAATATTGGAGTTTTTTGTCAAGAAATTTGTTATAATATGAATATTAGATGAAATAACTTATTTTTTATTTAATTATATATGCATGCATCCTATTTTATAATTTAAAAAACATTTTAGATCATAGAATTTACCATTTTTTTGGAAGGCAGAAAAGTCCTGAACAAGAGGACCATGACTTACCCAGTGAGCTCATTGCAATTTAAGAAACGCTCAATATTATAACTGAAATTTTTTTTTTATAAATTGAAAATAGGTATCCAATAAAGTATATACCCTAGTGTTGTTAATTTGCTTGGTCGTAAAATTTAGGACCCTTTTCGTTTTTAATTTCCCTGTTAAATGTGATTTTACCAAATCTATTCCGAAGAGAATCTACTCTGAGAATTTCATATGATTTTGCTAGAAAAAAATTTGTATTATTTCACTAATTTTTAATAATTTATAAAGAGTTCGGCCGAAAATGTGCTTTTTTGACCGATTTGACGAAATCCATTATTTATATTTTTGCTAAAATATATTTTTGTTAAATTTTAATTTTAGCTAATTTAAAAAGACACCTAGGAACATCACATCCTTCAGAAATATCTAATGTCAGTATCACAACCCCGAATGTGATGACGGGAATAAGAAAACCGTCAATTAGTGAAAATTTAAAATTAAATCATCTAATATTAAGGTATCTGTTATCAAATATACCTTTCAGAACGATAGAACATGGCAGTTTTAAAGAAATGATCTATTATTGCAATAATAACTTTAAAATATGGACAAGACCAACTATGAAAAAAAAATTAGAAATAATATATGAATCGGCTAAAGAAATAGTTATTAAAAAATTATATCATATCAAGAATATTGCTGTAACTACAGATTGCTGGTCCAATCTAAATTCAATAACGTACTGTTCTATAACAATTCATTACATCAATAGTGATTGGAAAATGATCAATATGCTCCTTACAATTGTTTAGTTCCCACATCCCCATACGGGACAGGAAATTTCAGATTTGTTTAATTGCTTTAATGAATTTGAAATTACTTCAAAAATTTTATCAGTTACTCATGACAACGCTAAAAATATTATTAGTGGTGTTAATATCTTAAGAGAAGATTTTAAACTTTTATACAAAAGAAATTTATATAATCATCGATGCTTAGCGCATGTAATAAATCTAATTGTTCAAGAATGCTTACATTATTTATCTGACAAATTAGAGGTTATTCATAGGCTTGTAAACAAGCTGCATACCTCTCCAAAATTAATGGAGGAGTATACCAAGTTTAGTGATGGTACAAAAATTCCATTGGATGTATCCACACGCTGGAACAGCACTTATCTAGTGATAGCTGCTGTAAATAAGGTATTATTTTTACAAAGTATTAAATTTTATATCATTATATACTTTATTTATTTAATACAGAACATCGATGCAATTGTGAAGTTAGGTGAACTATCTCAAGGCAGGAATAAGTTCATCATAAATAAAGAATTACGTGAATTATTAAAAGACCTTGAAGAATTTTTGTCCCCATTTTATAAAATTACTTGTGAAATAAGTTCACACTCGCCAACAATAGGGATGGCAATTTTATTTTTAAATTTTATTCATGAAAATTTAATAAAAGCTTCAAAAAATAAAAATGAAATAATAAATAAAGCAGCATCTAATATGCTGACTAAATGTAATGACTATTTAGCGATAATGTCTAATTTCGCTAATTACTCCGGGTATTTTTTAGACCCAAGGATAAAAAAATCCTTGATCCCTAAAAATATTGATTTCTCAATAGATTATTTTGAAGATTTTAAAATTGTATTTAAAACTTATTCAACCTCTGAGACAAATTATAAATTTGTCGATGATGAGAGAAATCCTAACAATCTTACATCTGTATCTATTTTGCAGGAATTAAAAAAGTATATAATTAAATGATATATCTAATCTAATAATTATTTTATGACATCTAGAAAGAAAAATGGAGCCCTTTTGATAGCGAGATAGATGGATATCTTGGGGAGCCAGTTTGTCTGGAAGACGTTAATATTTTAGATTGGTGGAGAGGAAATCAGTCAAGATTTCCGTGCCTTTCTGAAATGGCGAGAGATTTTTTAGCTCAACAAACTACCTCTGTCCCCAGCGAACGAGTTTTCTCTCAAGCTGGAGATACGGTTACTAAAAAGAGAAATCGGATGTCATCGAAAACGCTAGGACAATGCCTTGCCCTATCGTCTTGGGATGGCAAAATATTTAATTTATCAGACGAATTTAAATAAATATAATTATATTTATTTAAATATGTATTTTTTAATATTTTCATAATATTGTCGTTGTTATATTTTAATAAATTTTATATTCAAGTTTATGGTGTGCATGAGATCTATTTTTATGGGGACTAGGTGAGGAATAACTAAGCTGAAGCTAATCGAATCATATAAAACCTAGATTGTTTATAAAAATCTAATACGAGGGACAGGGGTTATTTTAAATCAAAATATTTAAAAGTTATTATTTTCTTTTTTAAGGAAAATGACGTCGCTTATTATATAATAATTAATAACATTAATCTTAATAATCAAATATTTTATACAAATAATTTTAAGATTTCTTTTTAGAAAAATGATAAATTTTTAATTTATCAGATGTCAGCATGCATCGATGGGAAATGCCATTTTAAAATATCGGTACATCCCTGAAAAAAGAAATAATTTTTTTATTAAAAAAAAATGTCGTGGTTTGTTAAGTGATTAATTAGTCTATATTTTGTTTATTTGTAATTTAATGACCTCTATCTATAAAATGAATATCAAAACTCAAAAGATATCGTTTAACTGAACAACTGAGCCAACTCATCTACTCGGTTTAAGTCTTAGCCAATTTTTATAATTTTAGAGATCCCAAAAATTATTAAGAAAGATATAATACCCTCATTTGATGATATGAAATAAATATCTAAAAAATCGATAAATTCCTATAATAAATTTTTCCCGGTCTTGGAAGATAATTATTTCTAATTCGATATCAATAATTAATAAGGACGGTCTCTAATTTTTAATTTATAGATTATAAGAAGAGAATATTTTTTTAAAAAAAGGTATATAATATTAAATAAATATGATTATTTTTCATGTTAATATTGAAATATTCGTCCTCTATATATAAAAATATGATTGCGCAAAATATTTATAATAAACTAATAATAGGTTTGTTTGGAGTAAGTGATCCGGTCCATGCTCGGGTCGCTGAAATGAACAATTTTTGAAAAAGGAATCTAAATCTAATATTAAATAAGAATATTTCTATGCTAATATTGAAATATTCGTCCTCTATGTAAAATACAATTCAGCAAAATATTCACATTCAGTCACAATAAAATAATATAATAAAAGTTGGTGCTCGTGTCTATTATCTAGTCGGTACTCTCGAAAAACTTTAATAACGATTATGACAATCTTATCCAGAATACATATCGATTGACTGAAGTTTCATTTAAATTTGTTTTCAATATTAATTATTTCCAATTTGCGACAAAAAAAAATCAAAAAACTTTTACAAAAACGATTACAATTGTCACTTATCTGGTACATCTTCCCTGAAATTTTATTTTAAAATATTTATAAATTACAACTTCTTTTAATATACTTAAAAAATAATTTCAGAAAAATTAAAAAAAACTATAAAATATTTCATTCATCTTAAAGATTGTTTATTTATAATAAAATTCACATAGGAATTTCTCAAAAAAAAATTATTTACAAAATTTAAAAATCTTATCAAATTATCAATTGCTTAAAATTTTGGGCGTGAAAATCACAAATTTATTGTTAAAAATGATATTATAATTACATTTTTTTATTAAAAAAAAACATCAAACCATTATCAATATAATAAAAAATAATTAAAATTTCATTTCAATAAATGAATAAAGATATTAAATAATATCATGTTTTTATTTATATAAAATAAATCGGGTCGGTCGATGCTGTGTTAGGGTCGATGCTCGGGTCTGTGCTCGGGTCGATGCTCGGGTCGATTCTCGGGTCGGTGCTCTGGTCGATTCTCTGGTCGGTGCTCGGGTCTGTGCTCGGGTCGGTGCTCGGGTCGATTCTCGGGTCGGTTCTCTGGTCGATTCTCTGGTCGGTGCTCGGGTCTGTGCTCGAATCGATGGATTTGGTCCACCAGGTCGACCAATTTGGTTGCTTTGGTTTTGGTTCATTTTTTCGAACAAAAACCAGGGTCGTGGTCGTGTAAAACCAACTAATTTACCATACTAGTGTGTTAGAATTAATAAGTATTTTTAATAATATTATATTTTATTAAAAAATATCTATAATTTATTAAAAAATATCTATAATTTATTAAAAAATATCTATAATTTATTAAAAAATATCTATAATTTATTAAAAAATATCTATAATTTATTAAAAAATATCTATAATTTATTAAAAAATACTCTATAATTTATTAAAAAATATCTATAATTTTTTAAATATTTTTCATTTTTGCTTCCATTTTGTAAAACAGAAGAAATAGAAATACAAAAGTTAAATAAGGCTGAGTATGAAAATATGTAATGTGTCGTCGGAAGCGATATTATGAATTTAATTGATCAATCAGAATTTCAATACTGCTAGTGGCGGAAAATATATATGAACAGGTAGATACAATAAGAATAATAGATGAATATTATTATAATATTTATCTAGATGTTCAATCGAAGGCTAAATTTTATGATATAACACTAATTAACCCTCGTCTAGCACCTAAGCAATTATTGAATGTAAAAAAATATTGGCTCAACTGAAGAATATTATAAAAAATCTGAAAGGACTTTTTCCAACTTGAGAAGTTTGAAAACATATTTATTGCCCCTGAAAAGGTACCCTAACCTGAATATCTTAATTTAATTATAATAATAAAATATAAATTTTACCTATCTAACCGCTAAGCGAATGTGGTGAATTAATTATAAATAAAATACAAAAACTATATTTACATTTTTATATATTTGATATTTTAAAATTAAAATTTAGAATCATTCTATATATTTAATTTAATTATTCAAGCATTAACATATTTTGACAATACCTTAAAAGAAATAAATATATAATTCCATATCAAATCAACCATGGTTTTAAACCCACCCCCTTCTATATTTATTATATTATTGGTTGTATATACTGTAACTAAAAAATGAAATTTTACATCCTACTGCTTACCCGCTAAGATAGGGGCGTTTAAAGCGCGAAAAAATGGTAGATAGTATCGGTTTTTATTTTTTTTTACGATAATTTTAGTTATCAGGCGTCTGAAGAAAGATTTTTTATTTTATTTTATTTTTAAATTAATATATCTTTTTTTATTTAAGATATTTTTAAATAATTTTTTATAAAATTAAAAATTCGTACAATTATTTAAGGGAAGTGACGGGGGCTAATAAGGGAAAAGGCTAGGGGTAAGGTAAAATTATTAGATTATGTACAAAGAGGGTAGGTTAGGGGCTAAATTTTTGATATATGAAACTTTGCTATTTAAAATTTGTTTGGTTATGATTCTTTTTATACAAACTTAATATGATTCCTTCTATACAAACTTAATATAATTCCTTCTATACAAACTTAATATGATTTTTTCTACCTCTCTTTTTTAAAAATCTTTTTTTTTTAGATATTTTAAAATAATTTTTTCTAAAATTTGTATACAGAATTTAAATTTTTTTAGTGATAATATTATAATTAAAGGAAGATTCCAAAAATAAATAAAATTTAGGCATAACAATCGAAATAATATTAAACGACATAATTTTATTCATTAAATTAAAATGTACTATTAAAATTTATACAATCATTAATAAAATGAATTAAAAACATCAAAACATCAAAACGATTTAATCTATATTTTCGAAAATATCTACATTCAAGAAGATATTCATGAATATTATCCCGATCCCCATGTCTTTTAAATAAATCGGTGTCCATTTTTAGAAAATTATTTCGGTTCGGGCTGGGTGGAGCTTAATATATCCTTGATTTCGGGTCGGGTCAGGCCGGGCTTAAATTTTTAAATACGATATCATCACATTTTGTCAAATAAATTTATATATTTTTAAAATCTTGGAAAATAGAAAAAAATTTTTACGAAAAGAAATATTAAATTAATCTATATTTAAATAAACTCGGGCCGGCTCGACAAATAATTTTTATTTTGGTTCGGGATCGAACCGGGCCTAACAAATTTTTTTTAAAAAAATTCCGGACCGGGTCGGTTTAAAAATTAGCCCCGATGGAGATTACGAGATTCCAAAGAAATCAAATCATATGGATAGTTTTATTTGCGCACAATCGATAAACTGTGAAACTAATTATATAAAACTGTTTTTACTATTTTTTTTACAGCGGGAATGAATAAATAAACCATTATACTAATATCATATAGATTCACTGTTTAAACAAAATTACATGCTAATTAAAACTTTTGAAAAATAAAAACTATAAGGTAAGCGATATAAATTTCAAAATCTAATAAATCCAAGTTTTTGGCCTAAAACTATCAGTTTGGCCTCAGGGTTTTTCTCAAAGATAGCAGCTAACGTTTGAAAGAAATTAATATAAATTAAAACGCCTTAATGTTAACGGATTTTCTCCAGCTGGCGCTGAGCCGAATTAGCCGATATTTACCATTACCCAACTAGTCATTCTATTATGACGGAAAACTTATGACACAAGAACAACAGATATTTATTAATATTTTATTTTGATTGAAAGTTTTACCAAATAACTCCGAATTTTCCTCCTCTCTTTTGTAATATATCATGAGAATAGAACATTTCAAAATATCAATTTAATTCTTCAAATTATAGTTTAATTTTATTAACTTTTTAAAGCAGACGATAATGCGCCCTAAAAATTTCATATAAATTTTATTTTTTCTAAAAAAAATTTATTAATTTTAAAAATATTTTATTCACATTGAACTTTAAAAAAAAAATCATTGTTTTTCTAAAAATATTATTTTAATAATTAATCAAAAATATAATATATAAAAACCTTAAATTCAAAAATTTAAGAATTTTATTTTTATTTATTTTTTTTATTAATAAATAAATAGAGAATTTTTTTTTTTTTTAATGCTAATAATATATTTTAATAATTATATATTATAAAATAAAATAAAACAATATTATATAAAAACCGAGGTGGGACTACAAGTTCCCAAAAAACATGCGTAATTATATTTTAAAATTGTTATTTGAAGGTTTTGTTTTATAAAATAAAATTCTTTAGGTTCTGATGTAAGGGCTCTTATCTTATCCCCTATATTTTTTAAAAACTAAAATGTTCCACTTGGCATATGTCCAAGGGAAGAAATAACAATCGGCGTAAAAATATAATTTGTGAATTTGGAATATTTCATTGTTTTTTTTTTCTCGGCTGTATCAACCGGAGAATTAAATTTTTGGGAAAGAAGATACGCATGTGAAGTCCCAAATTAAGGATTTCCCTAATGACCAAGGCACGGAAGTTAAGCCATCAGGTCTTAAGCCATCATCTAACGATAAATTTGTAGGCTCCAGGATGTTTGGTATTCGGGCCCTGGTAAGAGAACGGCTAATAGCTAAATTAATTGCTGCATGCCTTGCATGCCTGCCTTGACTATATATACAATTTAGACCATGTCTCCCTTTGGAGTCAACTAATGTTTTACATTTGATGCATGTATGTGGTTGAACAATGTTACATCCAAGTCGGTGGCCTATGGCAACTCTTAATTGTTCATCTGATAAGAGGTTACCTAGGTTACGACTTGGTAATGCTTCCAACCATTCATAACCACTAGTACAGTCAGCATTCTGTAATAGTTGAATATACTCCAAAGGGGGGTTTGATGAGATTATTTAAAAAATTTTTTTTATTAAAGGTTCGAAAATAGATTGGTGTGTTAAGATCGTGGTAAGAGAGCTTCAGGTGGAGCTAAAGATACCCAGGCTGTCAAGTCTGAGTTTAAAAGGTTATCTTTAGGAGAGATGAAAGAAGATATCATGGCGTTATTCATCAAACGTGATGCCAAAAATGAGGAAAGAGATAGAAGGTTTAAAGGATATAAATCTAAACCACCCATTTTCGAGGGTAATTGTGAGAAACCCCAATTAAAATCTTCCAATTTAATATTTAAAATATTTTCTAATAAACTTCTAAAAAATTCATGAACACGATTAATAATTTCATTATTTAAAAAAAAGGAAGATCTAAAAATATGTACAATCTTTGGTAAAAATAAATATTTTTTTAAAAGAAAAAAGCTCTGGTGTGAAGGAATTTCGTTTAAAATAGTTTCAAGTCCTGATAAGCCTTCGAAAAATTACGAACACCTCACAGTTGGAAAAACTGCTTAAAGGTGAACCTAGAAGATTAATTTCACTTTTTTTGATGATTTTAAACCCTTGGACTTTGAGAGTATTTGAATTTAAAAAGCATATTTGGGTAATTCCATACCAAATCGATAACTTTTCGGCTCGACCTTTTTAATTTCGATAAAATTTTGTATACTGAGAGAATATCATTAGAAAGCATCGAATCCAAAATTTTAGCCTTCTACTACTCATAGTTCCTGAGATATCAATGGTCAAAAGTGCCAAAAATGACGTTTTTTCGAAAAATGCGATTTTTTAAAATTGAGATAAGTTAAAAAATAATAGATTATTAGTTGCGGTTTTTATTTAAGTTATAAATTTTAAACATGAAAACTCCAAGTGTTTCGCTTTCCAAATTTTTTTGAATTTAATATTTTCTTATTCTCTAACCTTATATCTATTAATTAAAAAAATTTAAACTTGGGACAGCCATGGGTTTTTTAGTTATTGCGATTTAAAAAATCAAAAAATAAATATTATTTTCAAAAATAGATGGCGCATTTTTATAAAATTACGCGTTTTGTTAAAATTATTATTTTTTTTAAACTTTTTTCCATTTTAAACATAAATAATAAGATTTTCCAGCATTAATATTATGAAAATATATTATTTAGATCATTTGATAGACTTACTTATTATTATTATTACTTTATTGATAACTTGTAAAAATTATTAGTTTTTATAATAAATGATTAATTTCCTAAAAAGATAGTTACAATTCCTATATAAGAAAATATAATTAATTTTTGAAAGATAGTTTTTATAATAAATGATTAATTTCCTAAAAAGATAGTTACAATTCCTATATAAGAAAATATAATTAATTTTTGAAAGATAATAGCAAGTTTTCATGCACCTGCCTTGATATTAATTTTTTTATTTTACAAATATTTCAATATTAATTTTTTCTTAAAATTATTTATAATGTATAAATATAAATGTGCAAATCCTTTTAAAGAATCTAAACACTTTAATTGTAAAAAGAACCTGCGTAAAGTCACGACGTGGATGACACAATTTCCAAACATTGAGGCGTTATCACAAAAAAATATTGAAAATATAAATTCTGATAGCGAATATGTAAATAATATCCCCACAGCATCCGCATCAATAGATACAATCAATTTAACCTTAAGCGAAATTGGAATATCTCCTATTAAGAAAAAAAAACTAACTGAAAAAAATTATCCAAAAAAAAAGATAGCAAAAATATCAAAAGCTCTTTCAGATATAATAATTAACAATCCAGAATCAGACACAAAAGACAATAATGATATACTCAACAATATGAAATTACATTATCCTAATTTATCTAAAAATAAAAAATATCAATTGCTGACCATTCTGCTTCCTAGTTGGAGTGCAAATAAAATAAAAACGGAATTCAACGCTACATATCATATGGCATATAATTCCAAAATCATTTTAGAAGAAAAGGGGATTCTTTCAACTCCAAATCGAAAGCTTGCAAAATATCTCAATCAAAAAACAGTTGATATTGTTAAAAGTTTTTTTGCAGTGATGAAGTTAGCAGGGTATTACCAGGAAAAAAAGATTGCATATCTATCATTGAAAAGGGAGAACGAGTGAACGCTCAAAAAAGGCTAGTTCTTAATAATTTAAAAGAATTATACAATCATTTTAAGGAGAGTAATTCAAGCATAACAATGGGATTTTCGAAATTCGCAAGCTTAAGACCAAAAAATTGCATATTGGCAGGGGCTAGCGGAACACATAGTGTATGCGTTTGTAGCATACACCAGAATATTAAACTAATGATTTTAGGCTGTGAATTAGCAACATTGACTAAAAATGGTGAGGATATATTTACAACTTATAGAGATGTTATAGGCAGAATGATTTGCAACCCCCCATTACCAACCTGTTATTTTGGTGACTGTAGCGAGTGTCCTGGCTCGACACTCTTAAAAGAACGCATTGAAAAATTATTTACAAAAAATGATATAGGTCTTATTACGTTTAAACAATGGGTTTCGGTAGATAGAACAACTCTGGAGGCTATTTCTCAATCTTCAGACGAATTTATTAATTATTTTTTCGATAAAATGAATATTCTCATACGCCATTCATTTATTTGTGAACAACAAAGTTCATTTCACAATAACCTTAAAAATAGTTTAAAAAATAATCACTATCTAATTATTTGTGACTTTTCAGAAAATTATTCCTTTATTGTCCAAGACGAAGTTCAGGGTTATCATTGGACAACTTCGCAAGCTACGCTGCATCCATTCTCAATTTATTATAAAATAGGCAATCTAATTAACAACCTAAGTTTTGTGGTAATATCGGAATCCTTAATTCATAATACTGTTTCATTCCATTTATTCCAATCGCATTTGATTAATTTTTTAAAAAATAAATTCGACACTCCACCAGAATAAATTTACTACTTTTCTGATGGTTCAGCAGCTCAATATAAAAATAGGAAAAACTTCATCAATGTTTGTTACCATGAAATCGATTTTGGTGTCCAAGCAGAATGGCAATTTTTTTCTACGGCACATGGTAAAAGTGCCTGCGATGGCATAGGCGGCACAGTAAAAAGGTTAGTTGCCAAGGCAAGCTTACAAAGACCTTATACTTATCAAATAATTTCATCTTTACAATTTTATAAATATGCGGAAGAGCATATAAAAGTTATAAATTTTTCTTATGCCACCATACCAGAGTATGAGGAAGAAGAGATAAGGCTACGTGAGAGATTTAGTAAAGCTATCTCAATACCTGGGACACAAAAAATTCACGCAGTGTTTCCGATTGGTTTAACTAAGCTCAAAACTAAACTATATTCTAATTCGCAGACATTTGTTGTAATATAATATATCAACGTGAAGATCTTTTGACTGAGGATCTGTTAATCGATGAGATTAGAGGATATGTAACATGTGTGTATGATAACGATTGGTGGTTAGGATTTTACAAGAGGTGAATGTAATTAGAGATGAAATAAAAATTAATTTTCTTCATCCTAAAGGACCAGCAAATTCTTTTGTTTATCCAGCGGCACAAGATCTCCTTTACAGACCAAAAAATAATATTTTAACAATAGTTAACCCATCAACGGCTACTGGGCGTACATATAATCTATCGCAAAACGAAATTATCATGGCGTCAAAACAATTAAATTTAAGGAAAACCCGAAAATAAGTAATATCTTTCATGAATTTTTATTTATCTATTATATTTACAAACTAATAAAATAATTTTACGAAATTTAAAATTATTAATGCTGGAAAATCTTATTATTTATGTTTAAAATGGAAAAAAGTTTAAAAAAAATAATAATTTTAACAAAACGCGTAATTTTATAAAAAAGCTTATCTATTTTTGAAAATAATATTTATTTTTTGATTTTTTAAATCGCAATAACTAAAAAACCCATGGCTGTCCCAAGTTTAAATTTTTTTAATTAATAGATATAAGGTTAGAGAATAAGAAAATATTAAATTCAAAAAAATTTGGAAAGCGAAACACTTGGAGTTTTCATGTTTAAAATTTATAACTTAAATAAAAACCGCAACAATGTTATTTTGAAAAAATTTTTAATACTCAATAAAAGGCCCTTAATAGAGTTATAAATTGACATATAACTTATATTTTTAAAATCATTATTTTTTAACTTATCTCAATTTTAAAAAATCGCATTTTTCGAAAAAACGTCATTTTGGGCACTTTTGACCATTGATATCTCAGGAACTATGAGTAGTAGGAGGCTAAAATTTTGGATTCGATGCTTTCTAATGATATTCTCTCAGTATACAAAATTTTATCGAAATTAAAAAGGTCGAGCCGAAAAGTTATCGATTTGGTATGGAATTACCCATTTCCGATTTAGCTTTATTTAGAGTAAGGCCTATGTTTAGAGATTTCTTCTCTATATATTCTATCGCTGCAAGAATATTTTTAGAAGGTCCGCAAATGGTACCATCATCTAGATACCATATGTTTAAATCTAAATTAAAAGAGGATTTTAGACAATGAACTAGGTTATGTATACCTAAACTAAAGATCAGAGGGCCCAAAGGGTCTCCTTGTTGAATACCTTCGTCAGAAGGAATTGTATATTCCCCGAATTTGAGATGGGTTCTACAGCCATAAGACTGTTCAATAAATCTTGCATAAACTGGGAATTTTTTATAAAAAATGTTCAAAAATGTTTTTCTGGATAAAGAATTAAAAGCATTTTTAAAATCGAGCTTACAGACTACGGCGTCTGGAGGAGGATCTTCGATATATATGCGAAGAGAGTGAGCGGCTATTTCGCATCCCCCTTTAGTACCAAAGCCTAGTTGATATGTTTGGAACATTTTTGAAGCATCAGGTTTGATGCGCTCAACGATTATCTTAGCTAAAAGTCTCCTAAAAAAAGACCCTATTGCAATTGGCCGAACTCCACCATCATGCTTAGAAAAAGCAATTAATCTTGCGCCAAAAATAATTTGGTGAATTTGACTAGGTAAATCATTGTTCAATATATTTTCACTAAGTATTATCAATGAATTTACAAATGAATCTTGATAAGGATTTTTAGGGTTAATTAAAAATTGGAAATAAGAGGGGCGAAAACCGTCAATTCCCCCTGCAGAGTTTTTATTAAAAGATAAAACTGTTTTAATTAATTCTTCTTTACTTATTTCGATTAAGTTAGATTTTATAGGGATGGGAAGATCTTTAGGAAAAGCCTGAGGGTGCAATTCTTTTAATAAAGTAAAAGTATGTTCATCAAATGGAGCCAATTTATCATTAGATGAAGCTAATTTAAGAGCTCCACATACGTCCCTTTGGTCTATTTTTTTTGATATAATTTTACATTTATGGGCAAAATTAGATGTAGCCCTTACATCAGGAACGTAATTTTCCATTTCTAAATCATAAAAATGGTCTATTTTATATTTTATACTTTCATGCAAAATAGTTTTTTTATTTTTATCTGTAGGTTTAATTAAGACTTTAAAAGGAAAGGTTAAAAGATTCTCCCAAGCTTTAAGGGAATTTAAATTTGAATTAACTTCCATAATAAGTGTTGTTAAAAAATTAGAAATTAAAGACCTTGATTTAAGGGGCAGGTGGATTAAGGTTGGTGGCTTTTCCCACTTTAAAAAATTATCATAAAAATCAGGATAAAAATTTTGAATTACAATGGGGATTGTTTCAATTTTGTTGTACAAAATTTCATTTGAAGGGGGTTTACCAGAGTTTATACATGGTTTTGACCTGGGCCCATGTTTATAAAAACAAATAGCTTGGGTCAAGGTTATATTTCTATGGCAAGCATTACAAATGCTTGACATACCCATTTTAGAAGAATAAAAAATAAAAAAAGGAAAAGAGGGTAGGGGGTATGTATAAATGAATAACTTTTCAAAAATATTATTTTTTTAAAAAAATAAAAAATAAATAAATAAAAGTTATAAAATTAAATTGAAAATTTAAATTTTGTTGTATTAAGAATAATTGAGTAATGTTTAAATAAAAATTTATATTTTAAAAAATATAATACAAACTAACTTAAAAATCTATATTTTTGAAAAATATATATTAAAATTTGAGGTTTAGATGATTGTGGAATTTTGGAATGTTTAAAAATATTTTTAAAATCAAGTAGATAAATTAACTTAAAACTATATATGATTGAGATAAGTATTTTCATCATTGATTGAATCAAAGACATCTTGGTGGTATGTTAGTGTTGAGCAAGCCACAATAATGTTCTTGTATTAATGATTGTTGTGCAGGAATATCATTGATTGGATAAAAGAAATCTTGGTGGTAAGTTGAGCAAGCCACAATAAAGTTCTTGTATTATGATTGTTTTGCAGCAATATTGTTGATCAAGTCACTATAATGTTATAATACTAATGATTGTTGTGCAGCAATATATAAGGTGGTGTGTAAGGGTTGGGTTATTATGTTTAAAGTCAAAGGGATAGCCAGATAAGGATTAAAATACTAAAATACCAATGTCATTTAACAAGGTAGGAAGGAATTTTGGTTGAGATATGCTGATTGTTGTGTTAAAATTTCAGGTCGGAATTTAAGAATCAAAATTTTGATTTTATTGTTTTATATTGCAAGCCACAATAAAGTTCTTGTATTATGATTGTTTTGCAGCAATATTTGAATCTCTTTTTTCTATTTTCTGGCGGTAAGGCGGGTGGGGGGTAAATAGAAAATCTGATTTAACATAGCCATCATTAACGATCTTGTGTGCATTTAAAAAAATATCTGTATCTTAATCAATTTTGCAATTTCTAAAAGATATAGATAATTATAAAAATTATATATTTTTTTAATATTATTAAAATATAAAATAATAATGATTTTAAAAATTTATTCTAGTGCCAAGATGTTTTAAGATAGGGTAATGTAATGATGTATGAAGTTGTTCGTCATATCACAATTTGCGAAATAACTGACAATAAGACAAAACAAATAAGATTTTTGATATGGGTATCAATCGATAGCTAATTAAAAGATCTATTCAACTGGAGGTCAATCTCTGCCCCATAATGGGCGGTAAGGTAGGGGTAGGGGGGTGTAAAAAATAATTTTTTTTGATATGGGTATCAATCGATAGTTAATTAAAAGATCTATTCAACTGGAGGTCAATCTCTACCCCATAATGGGTGGTCTAGAGGGGTAGGGGTAAGGGGGTGTAAAAAATAATTTTTTTAATATAGGTATCAATCGATAGCTAATCAAAGGATCTATTCAACTGGAGGTCAATCACTGCCCCATAATAGGCGGTCTAGGAAGGTAGGGGTGGGGGTGGTGCAGTGTAAAAAATAATTTTTTTTGATACGGGTATCAATCGATAGTTAATCAAAAGATCTATTCAACTGGAGGTCAATCTCTGCCCCATAATTGCGGTCTAGGGGGTAGGGGTAGGGGGAGTGTAAAAAATATTTTTTATAATATGGGTATCAATTCATGGCTAATCAAAAGATCTATTCAACTGGAAGTCAATGTCTGCCCCATAATAGGCGGTCTAGGGGATAGGGTGGGGGGTGTAAATAATATTTTTTTTGATATGGGTATCAAAAAAAGCTAATTTAAATATCTTTTGACTCTAAGCATTAATTCTTGGTCTTGATGAGTATGACTTGGTCTGAGGGGTAGATGAAGAGAGGGGGGGGGGGTAAAAAAATAAGTTTTTTGATATGATATCAAATAAGAGGTAATTAAGTTATCTTTTTATTGTAATAATAATAATCACTTTAAGCGGGCGGATCTAGGTTTTGGGGGGTCAGGTATATTTTTATCAACATAAAATACCCATATAGGTATCAAATAAAAGCTAATTTAAATTTCTTTTAATGCATTCATTTTTGGTCTTGAAGGGAAAGACTTGGTCTGGTGGGTGGATGGAGGGGTTTGATTATATTGATTTTATTTCTCTAAGCGGGCGTATTAAAATGTTATGAATATTATTATTCTTATAGAACATTAACATGGGTAAATAAAATAAAATACAACATATTTAGACTTCAATATTAAATATCACTTAAAGCAGAGCTCATATAATGTTAATGCTTTTTAAAAACTTATTGTAACCTAATAAAATTATTTGCTCGCAGCTTATTCTAATATGTTATATGTTTAAATCTCAAAATTTCTGTCTATATTTGAAACCATCGATTCACAAATTTTAAAATGACATATTAAATTTTTCTTTCTACAGTTATAAATTATTACACATCTTTAGAAGCAAATCATCCTTATTATTATATTTTTCTTTAAACCATATAATATCAACACATATTTTATTTTATTTTGATAATTGAAATTTAAATATAATTTTGAACAGTTATTTATTATTACAAGTAATATTTAAATGACATTTTGTGGAACAATTAATCCCATTTTTAAAACATTGGCATCTCTTATTGTTGCAACTTTTTTGGCAATTGCAAATTGATTTACAATTACCATAAGAAGATGCACTTCTTGATGCTGTTATTATGGAAATAGTCTTATCAGGAATGGTTAAATTGGAAAATTTTATTGATTCATGAACACTCGTTTTTAAAAATGGTGAATCAATTTTTCCCAATTGAGTTCCAACCCATAGTTTATCGCCCTCCATTTGGATAATTTTGGCCTCAATATTTTTGGGGCATATATTAGATCTTTCATTTTTATTTATTGGGATCAGTACGTGATCCCTAATGGATAATTTTATTTTTTAATTATATTTTTGTATGCATTGTGTTGCTTATTCTTATCCAATAAATATGCAATAAAGGAAGGCAATCTTGCTAAAATATTTTCTATAGTATTCCCAATTGAATTAGTTGTATTTGTATCTTGCCATGCAATTGTGTTTCCTATTTTATATTTCGTTTTGTCCGAAAGAATATATTGAATATTATAATATGATTCGTATGAATTTTTCCTTTTTATTTTTTGTGCAATAACTATACCTTCAGGAGTATTACTACTATTTTGGTTATAAAGATGAAATAAAGTATTTGTATATGTTGAATTTAAAACACTGGGGAAATCTGGTTTAAAATAAAATATAAAAATTAGAGTTATATTAGTAGGCTAGAGTTAGTAAAATATTCATTAAATTTATTATATTCATCAGATAAAATAATAATTTATCAGTCCATTGACATTATATGATGAACTTCAAATAGAATTTTAAATTAAACCTTTTAATTTTAAGTTTACAATATTTATTATCATTCATTTTTTACTCATTTCATCGGGATTAGAATCGATCAATAAGTTATCATTTAACGGTGAGCTTGGTGTAACACTTTGAATAAAACCTTTAAAAAATTTTAGGAGTTACAATTTATATATTAATTCTAGCATATTTTATTATTACTGATTTCATCAGGATCATATTCTATCAATGAGTTTTCGCTTGATGATAACCTCGGAAGAGTATGAACCAAACCTTTATTGAATTAGGGGGTAAATATATTTAAATATAATGATTTTTTATTTGGAGGCTGGTGGCGATGCAGAGGTTTAAATTTTCTGAAAATTATTAATTTTTTTTATAAATTTTGAATTAAACCTTTAAAAAATTTAAGAGTTACAATAATATATTTAAATCTAACATATTTTATTATTACTGATTTCATCAGGATATTCTAATGAGTTTTCTCTTGATGTTAACCTCGGAAGAGTATGAACCAAACCTTTATAGAATTAGGGGGTAATTATATTTAAGATTTTTCATTTGGAGGCTGGTGGCGATGCAGAAGTTTAAATATTCTGAAAATTATAAAAATATTTTATTAATTTCGATAATTTTGAATTAAATCTTTAAAAAAATTAGGAGTTACAATTTATATATTAATTCTAGCATATTTTATTATTACTGATTTCATCAGGATCATATTCTATCAATGAGTTTTCGCTTGATGTCGGAAGCGTATGAACCAAACCTTTATAAAATTAGGGGGTAAATATATTTAAATATATAATGATTTTTTATTTGGAAGCTGGTGGCGATGCAGAGGTTTAAATTTTCTGAATATATTAATTTTTTTTATAAATTTTGAATTAAACCTTTTAAAAAATTTAAGAGTTACAATAATATATATTTAAATCTAACATATTTTATTATTACTGATTTCATCAGGATATTCTAATGAGTTTTCTCTTGATGTTAATCTCGGAAGAGTATGAACCAAACCTTTATAGAATTAGGGGGTAAATATTTTTAAATATAAAATAATTATTTTTTATTTGGAGGCTGGTGGCGATGCGGAGATTTAAATTTTTAAAAATTATATAGCCCTTAAGAATTCCGCTTTTGTTGACGGCTGCTAAAAATCAACTCGCCGCCGGCCGCCGATTGTCAGTGCACAAGACTAATTATAGGGTATCCCTTTCAATGGCTATATTCTTAAATTTAAAATTAAAAAAATACTAGCTATACTTTAGAAATAATTAACCTTATCAGCCTTTTAAAATCGTTTTTTTTTAAGTTTTATCTCATTTAATTTTTATATAATTATAATTTAATTAAAAATGGAATAATACAGCTTACTAAAAATTATAAATTTTGCTACAATAAACAATTTTCGTTTAGTTAAAGTGAATGCACTATATAAATTGTTTTAAATTTCTCAAGAAATTTATTACACTGATAGCTAAAATTAATATTAATTAATATTTTTAAATATTTTGTGAAGTATTTTAATAAAAAATTATATACAAGATGATGCTTATAATATGGATAATATCTATGGTACAAATAACATTTTCTACTGGTTAAAAGATTTAAGTTCCAATAATATTTAATATATCATATTTCAGTTGACTTCTGTCAAATGGCATATCCAATGGTTTACGATTTTAATCGACACTTCAATTCTTCTGAGTACAGTTTAATTTACATAAATATATTTCTAACCATAATTAATTTTTTTTTATCATTATAATGCAAAATTATATTTTCATGAGGTATTTAGCTAGCTAGTAAAAAAATTTTGGAATTAGTAACATTAGATTTCCGATTAGGCTTTTCCATAATTTAGATTACATAAGTTATTATTTGCTTTATAACGGCTTAATTAAAATAATAAATAATTAAAAATAATAATAATATATATATCTTAGGGTAGTTGGCTTATGGACTTCTCAGTTATTATATTTAAATTTGAAACCAGTAATATTTACATATTAAAATTTAGGGCAGTCTATAATATATATTTGTGCCATAAATTAGGTTATATACCTCATCTATTATTTTTTTTAAAATAAATTGAGATTTCGTGAGGAAAATATATTAACATCGCTATATTAGATTTTATCATAGTATTAACAGTGTTAAAATGATAAAATATTAAAAACTAATTGTATGATAGTTAGATTATTTGAAGATCCTATAGAATATTGATTGGATTAACATGTATTTTAAAATAATTTAAACCTTCTTCTAAGATTTCATTAATATTAATGGCATCAACACCTTTTGAATTCTATATCTCAACTAACATTATCCTCATAAATTAATTATTTTATACTCATATAAAATAATACAAATTATTCAGGCAAATAGAAATGGGTAGTAATATTTATCAAAAATGGAGTTAAAATCATTTTGTAGGTATTTTAAATTTTGAACTTCAGGAATAAGGATATATTTAAGCAAAAATATTTTTCCAATTGGTGAATACATTGAATTCCCTGCACTGAATATAAATTAAAGTCAATTAATCAATAAGAAATAAATATAGTAAAAATTTAATAATCCATGAAATATTCAAGTGCCCTATCTTATTAAATAATAATCCATCTCTGTTTTATATTTTTGGGTTAAATTTACTAATTTTTTATAATTGTGATATAATATTACTAAAATATTAGTTAATAAGAATTCTATATATAATGTGAAAAAACAAACTGAAAAATTTAGTTAACTTTATTTAATTTTATTATTGCTAAATATTTTATCTTATATATAATCGCCGTAATCAAGAAATGAACGTTTTCGTATAATCTTAATGTTAATTTTTAATTTTTCTATCAACTTTCCTATCATTTTAATGTTAAATAAAGCGAAGGAGACTATAAATCTCTAATGTTAAATAATATATTTTTTTTATTTTTTTATACATCATGGGATTCGCTTTCCAGTCAGCCTCCCTTCTATATTTAGTTTTGAAATACAATTCTAACTATATTATGGTAAAGTATTTAAATATATCAATATTTATTTTTTTTTATTTGAAAGCTTCAGACTTGGGAAAACAATTTCAAAATTATTATCGGTTGGCCGGGTTTGAGAAAAATTTTTTTATGGGTCGGGGTGGGCATAGAATATTTTTATAATATTTTTTTATTGGAAGCCGAAAAAAAATTCAAAATTATTACCAGTTGGCCAGGTTTGAGAAAATTTTTTTAAAAATAATGGGTCGGGCTGGGCTTGGGATATTATAAATTATTGGGCTACGCTTGGGGAAAATATTTCAAATTATTAACAGCTTGGACGCTTAAGAATTTTTTTATTATTAACTATGGATCGAACATTGACCTAAAACAAAAAGGCCCATAAAATCTGATTTTGATTGTATTTTTAAATTCATTATGATTTTTTTAAATATTTTATTCCACTACTCAACTACCAAAATTATTATGATCCTTGGTGGGGTTGGGAAATTTTTTCAAAATTATTATGGCCTTGGATTTTGCTTGCGAATTTTTTCAATATAAAATATTAAGCATAGATCTAATATTTAAACAAGTAATATTGATATGGGTTTCAAGTAAAAGCTTTAAATATATTCTGACTCAAAACATAGCATTTAAACTTAGTTTTAATCGATTCGACCTGGCCTAAAGGTTGGAGGGAGATAAAAAGAATAAAAATTGAATATTATTTTTAAATAACAGGTAACAACTATCATAAGAGTAAGAAGAAAATTATCATCTCCCGTCATTTTTGACGGGTTCAGCAATGCTGACTCATGTAAGCTTTGATACTTTTAGTTATATATTTTTCATTTTGACCTTCAAGAAAGAAGGGTCATTATACTTTTCTCCCTTATTCGATAATGGAATGATTCACAAATTTACCTCTTTTTAGCCTAAATTTTAATATTTTTATAAAATATATTAATAAAGTATATTTAGTACCATATATACAAACTAATTACCTCTCAACCCTGTCATTCTTGACGGGTTATTAATTAGTAAATTAAATAATGACCATCAAAAAATCATAGCTTAAAACAAATATTAAAAATTAATTTATAATATAATCTGAATGCTCTGAAGAAATTTGTTAGCAGGCTTTATTAATCTTAAAAGACTTGTGGATGTCAAAAATTATATTTGCAAGTACATCGTATGACTGGTATTCTATTATCCTTTTGAGGGCTATTGCTACAAATCTTCTCTTTAAAATTTTAGGGTCTTGCCAATGACCTATAAATCTTAATAAAACATTAATATTAGAGCATTTTATAAATATAAATATTTTTACTTCTTATATGTGTCCCACTATTTGCCATGGTACATATATAGGATATGTTTGACAACTCTGCTATTAGTGCATATGTCATCATTTCAAAATTATCTGCAATTTTAATCATTAGTGTCTTACTACATAAAATTGTTGTATCAAGAGATAGATTTTTAATCATATGGTAAATGATAGATTATGAACCAAGCACATTGACTAAACTGTATCAATTTTACTATCGATAATAAATATATCAGTTTATGAGAAATATTGGCACGTACAATATTATTAATTTAGTTTGAAATGAAATGGTCTTTTTGGTGTAGTCTACTATATTATAATTATTAAGATGTATTTTATCTTTTTATAACTCTTGGCATGAGAATTCTTATAAAATAAATAGTATTAGAATTTAAAAATGATAGTGAACTTTTATTTAGGTTATAGTTACTAGATTTATTTGAGTATATATTTTTTACATTTTAAAATGTTTTTACATTAATTTTATAAAATTTTTAAAATTTTGGAAATAAGAAAATTTGTATTATTAACATTTTCTTCCAAAGCACCTCATTTCATTAGTATAATCATAGTCTGACTCACTTACATCGACTTGACTATTTGATATGACATTTTAAATAATTTACACCAGATGATTTTTATAATACAAATTAAAAATATAAATTTTAATTTTAAAATTAAATTATAAATGATTAAAATTATAATTAATTATGACATAAAGTTTCATGTTTATAATTACATTTATTATATTTTAAAATGTAACTAAGAAGCGCACTACTATGCTACTTTCAAAAAAAAGAGCGAGCTATAAAAAATAAATAATTGGAAAAAATATAAGTAGCGCGCTATTAGCTATAGCTACAAAAAAGATAGAGCATTTTAATATTTAAACAAGCTTTATAATTATAGGTCGTGTATTGAAGATATTCTATAATAATAACCTAAGATTTGGTATAATCAAGTCAATTTAGAAACTATAAAAAATATATTTTTTTTATTATAAATTTTTAAATTTAATGGGCAAAGGTGTTATTTTTTATATTTTACTTGTAAAAATTTATCTAAATAAAACTCAACAATTTGTGGATTATCAGGGCATAACTAACTTTTATCAAAAGCGATTTTGATTAAAAGATTTGTGAATGTATATTGTAGGTAAGAGTTTGATGTATTTCATGCTATTTTATACGATAATTATTTTCAGACATATTATGCTATCTGTCAAAATTATGCCAAATAGTCTTGGTATCCACACACTCCTTTTTAAATTTAAAAAATTAAAAGTTTAAATTATATTTTGAAAAGTAATCATTTTCGAAAACAATATGCAAAGCGGCTTACTTATTTGAAGTTTAATTAAATTTATATATATTTGCAAATATTAAATACGTATATTATGGTATATGAGATTTATATTATAAAAAAAAATAAAGATATCGAACTAACGCTTCGTTGAATATGGTTGACGGTTTAGTTATTTGGGAGATATCACAAAAGCCATCTATTAATTTATCACATTTCTATTACAGTTATTTCCTTGATGAAGAATACTTAAACGATTTGAAATTAATTTCTAAGGCATTTAGCACTACGGTAATAATAATTTATATTTTTATAGTTGATAGCCCGCAAGAATGACGGGAAACAGAATTTTCTCCTTTATTCAATGATGGATAAATCAGAAATTTTCCTATCTTATGAGATGTCAATCAGAAATTTATATTTATTTTTATGAAGGGTTATTCTATAATTATCCATTATTTTTTATAAAATGATGTTTATGAACTATAAATTTAGTAATTTTAATTTACATGCACAATAATAAATCTTTAAAAATTTATTTGAAAAGATTTATTACTAAATATATACTTCGTAAACATATTTTATCAAAAATAATGGAAAATTTTAGAATAACTCATCTAAGTATAAATTTTTGAATCACATCTCATAAGATAAGAAAATTTATTATTCCTCCATCATTGATTAAAGGAGAAAATTCTGATTCCCAGTCATTCTTGATGGTTCAGTTTTAATAATCTCCATTATGATTTACATGAACTCATATATCGTGATTTTGTGAAATTTCTTAAAATATTCTGAAAGCCTATTATCTTGACGGGCAATTAGTTAAATTGTTTAGTATGTCCAATCAAACATCCCTCTCCTCCCTTTGTCTAATATGATAAATATGTTTAGAAATTTCAACTTTATTTGATGATAGATAAGTCAGAAAAATAATCCGAATCACAGCTCTCATCAAAAATGATGAGTAATAGGAATTTTGTTATATATTTGATGATGGATAAATTAGTAAAATAATATGGGAAATTTCTAAATTAATCAAAGGATAAAATTCTGATTTCATTATCATCATGACAGGCAACATGAATAAAATGAAAGATAAAATAACTATGTGCTACTTAATCGTGAATGGTTTAAAGTTATCTGTTTTATAGAAGGATATAGTAACTCAATGCTTGATGAAGAGGAAAGGTATCTTAAATTAAAAGTTGCATGTGAGAAATATATGATATTTATAAATAGGTTTAGTTTGATTTTATTTAAATTATTTTAACTTTTTTTTACAGAAAACATACCTTTTATTTCTGGATATATATAGGATCAAGACCCAAATTTTTAGAAGGCTAAATATAAATATTATGAGGTGAATAAATATTTTACAACTTTAGATAATTAAACCAATCCCTATAAAGAAGTCTAATAATTTAGCTAAAATCAATTAAAATTATCTGATACATCATATATTTCCATATGCAGCTTTCAATTTCAACTATCTCATTTCCACTTCATCGGGCAATGAATACCTATATTCTTTTAGATATAAACCAGAAAACCTCAGTTGATTATTTTATCTTTTATTTAAATTATTTTTTCAGTTTTATCATAAAGCTCAAAAATAAGGAGAAAAATTATATTCCCCATCATTGACAGATTAAAAAGTTAATAAAATTACAAAATAATAGAAAAAAATTATATTGGTTGTTGGATACCATGCTTTTTTCTTTTCCTATAATTGTGTTGCAGAGATATCCTAAAACTTATTTGGTATATATGTATTAATTATGTAAGAAGTGTAATATTAATGAAGATTTTGTAAAAATTCTGGTATATATATTTAGATGTATAAGAATATGCTTATGATATGTGAAATGAATGAAATGTAAGCTTAAATGCATGAATATGATGAATTTAAAGTGTTTAAATAATAGTTTACAGAATAAAATCCTATATATATATATATCTACAAAACATATATTTAATGTATAAAAATAAACGTTTAGAGGTTTGAATTCTATACACCTCTAATTAAATTTCTAATTTAATAATGTTTAGTTCTATATAGATACGAATCCTAAATTATTAAAAAATATACTCGCCGAAGAAAATATTGATTCGAATTTAACATACGGGATGCAATTTTTATCCAATGAAACTCACGTTTATAATTTTAATGATTATAGATACATCACTAACGAAGCAGCCACAATGGTAAATACGTTTAGCCTTTATACATTCTTGACTATCTTTTAAATTCTTTATTTATAAAGTTACGATTTATACAACCATACCGAGGATTACTTAAAGTTCATGAATACCACGAATCGTATATAATTCTTAAAGGTTCATTGAGGAGCCCATTCTCCAAATTATTATCCATATTTTTCAAGATATTGAACTATAATCTTAGTTTAATTCTCCATTCAAGTCCTAAAGTTAATGTCATCCTGCAAAATTGTCAAAATAACAACAGTAAAATTATTTTAATTACATTTTATTCTATTATTATGTATTACTATCCTACAAAGGCCTTGATCTAGACAACTTTGAATCTAGCTTTGAAAAAAGTTAATTTTAAAAATTTTACTAATTTATAAAATAATTAAATTTTCATTCAATAGCAATTTATATAGATGAACAAAGTCTTTCTCATTACGTGTCATTTGAGGGAATTTATAATTTGGTTATCTCCGAAGGAAACGAGACAATCTTTATAAAGTTTAAAAATATAAAATTGACAAAAATTAAATTAAAAAATATACAATAGAAATCTGCCTTTGTATCCCTTTAGTAATTTAGCCATTCCTCACTTGCACTTCATTGATTTAATATATACATCCGTGATTAAATATTACAACAAGGGACATACTTACAATTTAAACTTATTCCAGACACCCTTTGAAGATATGAAAAAGGCACTAAAATATTGGGAAAACTTTTATATTTCAGAAAATATGAAGGTAATATTAACCTCTTTTTAAGAAATAGATAAAAATTTTATCTAGTCTCTATAAAGCTAGTTTAAATATGTTTAGAGCGGATAACCAAAAAATCTATGAAATTTACATCTTTAAATAAATGAATAGATAATATTTTCTGTATATTTTTTGAAGTTAATAATCCAATCGCTCACATTCCTTTATTAAAGTTTTTGCGAATATACGCAATTTAAAATTTCAAAAAAAAATGAAGTTATAAATTTTTAAAAGGAGATAATCTAATTAGCAATAAAAGCTTCTTAAAAAAAATAAAGTTATTTTTAATATCCTATTTTAGTTTAAATATATCACCTCATTTCCTAAAAAAGGTTTCAGTTATAGTATATATTTTACTATATTATGTATGTATCACAAAATATTTTTAATAAAAAAAATTAGTTGGTAATACAAGTAAACTTCAATAGATCTAATCCTTGCAATATAGTGTTAATTTGTATCAATAATGGTTCAGAATTTCAAATTCTCCTAGGAATGAATCAATATGTAATTAGGAAATGTATTATTAATTATTTTTTTATACAATAGACATTATTATTAAAAATTTCCCATTTATTGCTAACTTATCCCAATTTCCTACTAATCTTACTTCTTTATTACTATTATATAAATCATTATTTAAGGCAATCTTTAAACAAAACAATACATCTTTGACCTTGGAAATTCATGACAATGACATTGTCCACAGTATTATACAAAATGATTGTATAATTTATAGTATAAGGTGTTACGTGAATTTGTTAGAGAACGAAGATCAGATCATAAATGTAATAACTCATTCTACTTGGAATGTTACGAAACATTTCTACTTATCATATTTATAATATTAATTGATTGGAGGAATGCTTAAAAATTTATAATTTTATTAATAATATTATATATAATTTCTCAATGGTTATTATAATGGTATCATTTTTTTAAATAGATTTTTATATGTTATATTCATTTTAATAAAATATTAACAGGAAGGGTTTATTATTAAATTTATTAAATATATCTGATATTTTAGTGACCCATACAGGGATTATTATATATGCTTTTTATATGTTAGGGGAAGTTTAAATAAATGAAAGGGATACATTTATCTCTTAATTAAAACTGGAGTTACATGATAAAATTAGAAAGTCATGTTTAATAATTTTTTCTAGGTGATAACGTATGCCCGTTTAGCTATGCCACATGGTCGCCTATGATCATCCTTAAGATATATTGACTCTTTTATAAGCAAAATAAAGATTATTTAAGAATTTTGTTGAGATAAACCATAACTTGTAATCTAAAACTCTGCCATTGTAATCATAATTAAAGGGAGTATTACCTTAGAACTTGTTAAACTTTTATTGATAATTTTTTTTGTGTTGCAATAATAAACATTAGTATTTATATAAAGCTATATTTACAATTATTAAATTTTTATTGTATACGGCTCATATGGTATAGTTAATGGCTCGATTTTTATAAACGTTAACCAATATTTTAGCCAAAAATATTATGTAAGCCTCGAGAGATGTCGGGCTTACATAATAAACCATTTTAAGAATCGATCCATTTAGCAACACTTGGACATGGTCCTGGCAGAATTCGCCCATTTCTAAAGGACATTAACTCCCCAGTAATTATCACAGATTCTTCAATCACCATGCTGACCAGCTTCTGTTAAATTTTAGGGCGGTGATAATCCAGGCTTTGGGTCTTCCATATATTTTGGCACCCTACCCATTCCCTTGCAAAAACCCAATAATAATATCAGGCTAATTATAGCTCTACCTTTAGATGCCTTGTCACCAAAATAATTTCCTCAAAAATTAAACATTATACTTCTCTCATTTAGAGTCGATTTTAACTTGGTGGAAATCCCGAGTGGTTGTGAGGCTTCGATACAATTAGCTCGCACTCATTTAGAAAACAATCCCTCAAATGAAATCTTGATTAGGATCTTCGCCAATGCCTGCAAAACCCTGTCTCAAAATTCTTTCTTAATTCGAGCACTCTTTTTTAACAAATTTCTCCCTTCTCATATCAATACCCTTCCACTTTACATTTCGATTTTTATAAAATTCCTTCCTAAAAGGGATCAACAGAGTTATCCCTTTGGATCATTGCTATATTGAATTAATAATATATTCAGGCAATCAATGTCACCTGCTCCCTTTTTCTCTATGTCCAGAACATTGATCATGTTATAATCTATCGCTCATCCAATAATCCTAGAGATCGGTTTTTCTTTAGAGTTAATTCGCAATCGGAGTAAATTAGAATTCATCCGAGATACCCGTTTGGAGACCTAAGCTGTTTGCACTTTTCCACATTCAATTAGACTCTTTGCAATTTGGATGATATCTACTCCTACTATCCTCCCATATCTTTTAAAAAACTTTTCTATTATACCGCACATTCTTTACGCACTGCAGATTAAAAATGTTTACTCAAAAATCTTTAGTAATAATTTAATAATTTTATGTAAAACTATGTATACGTGCAAAATTATTTTTGATTTAATTCATTAGCTTGTAAGTTATCCCTTTTTTTAAATGAAATTGATAATAGATATAGAATACTTATGTGAGGTTCAAAATATAATTTTTAATGAACTTCAAATGATGTAAAATAAAGCGATGTTTTTTATATGCCAAGACTTTTAGTTTCTGAAGTTAAATCTGGTAACCAGATTTAGAAAAATAAGCGGAATTAGTTAATATTTAAACAAAAAATTACAGTTATTCTTTAAATTTAAGAGAAACAAAATAGATTTATAGATTTTGGAAGGCCCGTTTGGCACGGGCCTATATGATCACCGTGAGAATCAAAAATAAACATAATTTCCAAATTATGAAATGTTCCCTAGAGATATTATTTCGTGCTTCTGTAAAATTTAATTTTAAATTTTTCTTGTTTTGCCCCATGGTTCGATTTTAAAGTCATTTTCCTACATAGATATATTTGGGTTCCGAACTCATATTATTAACCTAACCTTGATAAAGTTGAATTGAATATAATAAACCTAAGATATATTTATAAAAATTTGCAAGGCAGGACCCAACCCACCCCGATATTTTTTAAAAAATATTAGGCCCGACCTATCCCGGCCCCGATTTTTCTACTTTTGCAGATCTCTAATAAGAATTATTTATGTTTTGATAATATACTCATTTGTATTAATTATAATTGTTAAATTTCATTTTTTTAAACACGGTACAATAATTGCACATATTTTATAAAAATTTTATTTATTTAAAATATAGTTATCAATAAATTAATATAATTTGTAAAAAAAATTTCTACATTTTAAAATTTATTTTATTGTATATTATCATTAAAATAAATACATTGTTTAAATAAAAGAATGTTATTATTTAATAATAAATAAAATTTATGATAAAATTCTCTGTAAAATTTTGTTATATGCAAAAATTTAGTTAAAATAATTACTTGAATAAAATATAATGAGCGATCATAAAAAATGGGAGGGTTGAGGGAGGGTGGGGGGGGGAGGAGGGTGGATAATTTTTTTTTCTTTCTACACCGAATGAATTGAATTCATTAACAATTTACTAAACATTAATAAAATTTTCAGAATGATGCTTTCAGTCTCGTATTAATCATAAATTTGGTCAAAATTTTGTTACTAATATTTTTTCATTTATGCTGGCTACGAAGACACTAATAAAGCACAAAATATAAATTGTTAATAGGGTTTGGGGGCGAAGTCCCCAAAAAAATTTTTAAAACTCCTTCCCCCAGGACAATCCTGGCTACGCCACTGACTGCTTTTAATAAGTTTCCGAACACGGTTTAACAGCACTTTAAAAAAGTCCGAACCCACTGCTAGTGCCTTGGCCACCACTATTATCTGTAATAATATTATATGTATATACGTTTTATCCTTTTTTATTCGTCGGTTTATGGGTATTAGTGTTTTCCCTTTCCATAGTTCATAAAGAATTAAAAACTACAATGCGTGTTACATGGAATAAGAATGGCATTACCAAAGAATGCGCAAAACGTAGAAATCTATTACAATCAACAAGTTGACATAACGAACAATTAAGTGCGATAAATTAAATTAATACATAGAGAAACTTAGCAGAGTCTCCATCTGAAGATGGAGACTGAAGAGGAACACAAAATTTACCTAGTTATTACAAACAATAAAAAAACTTTATTTTTATTATTGTAAAAATTATTTATATAATATTTGATATTCCTTAAAGAAGCATTCTATGCCATCAATTTAATTTATATCTTTTTAATAGCATATTACAACTTATATTAGTTAAAATATTTTTGACGCAGATGGCAATAATTGTAATAGAATTATAAATTAATAATAAAATGTATAACATTTACATTTACATTTTATTATATTATTATGTTAATGGTTTTTTTTTCATATTTCAGAGGGCTATTTTGCAGCAGAGGCCTTCCAGAAGGCTTCAAATTAAGTCTGACAATTCAAGCTAGTAAGTTGTAGATTGTCCTTTGCCCAACTTTTTGTGAGTATTCCTTTAGACCTCTTACTATTTATTTCCAACATCGTTATTAATGATCCAATCCACATTTGTCAAATAAATATATCTAGTTTGTTCTAATATTCCAATAATTAGAGTTATGATTTTATTCATATTATAGAGTTAACCTTTTTATTCGTTACCTTTTCTTAATTATAATTATTTTTATTTTTTTTACTATTTACTATATAGTATCTTAAAAAGACTAATTATCTGGATTGGTTTTAGTTATCAATCATCTAACAAAACTGATTCCAAAACACTTGATTTAAGTCCCGCAGCAAAATAGAATTATCACTAAAGCAGTCATATTATTGTTAACACAACTCTTGCAGTTACATGACACTGAATAGAATCATCCTCAACTCCTCATTTTTTTTTAAAATAAACTCTTTATGGTCAGTAGCATATTGTATTAGACGACTTCTAAGGTGTAACTTGATTGAGCTTATGTCTAACAACTCTGGTTCAAAAATAATATTTTAAAATATATTAAAGCTTTAAATTATTGTGATTCCTGAAAAATATTAAATTTAGGGTGGGAAACCAATTCAGGGTCCCCATAGCCCCAACTAAACTCTCGTGTATACACTTGATTAAGATAATTGTTAATGATATAAATTATATTCCCTCCAAAAGTATCGTATGCTTTTTATATTCGTTTAAAAAATCATCTAACAACAATAATACAATATCAAGCGATTTAATATTAATATCTAACTTTCAAATATTATATATAAAAAATTCCTATAAATATTTTTAAAAAACTAATAAACAATTTAACATTGAATATAATATAAATGATATTAATCTTATAATTTCTAGAAATTAAACCTTTATAAATTTATTAATAATCATCATTTTCTGCTATTGAACCCTCTTCAAGGTTATGTTTTTTATTTTGGTAATTAAGTATTGCTGTAACATTGATAGTTATCCGTGTAACTCAATGTTATATAAGTTTATTTCCTATAAATTAGCTTTGTAGGACGTTACATCATCAGAAAACTATTTTATTAATTGGAAGAATTAAATATAAAAAATAATAAAATCTTTTAAAAACTTGACTGTTTCGAATCGTCGAATTTATCATTCGAATTATTTTCTTAGTTAACCAGTAAAATGAGAAAGTAGCTTTGTAAACACACTTCTTACAATATGCGATCGCAAATAGAATAGGGTTATGAAATTAATTGAGAAAATTAAGTAAAATAATCTCATAATAATAAAATTTTACTATTTTGAAAAAAATTTTAATTAAGTTTGGATAGTTGTATATTTTATACATTAAAGGATAAAAACAAAAAAAATATTAACCGATTTTTAACTATAATAACTATAAAAAGAATAGGAACTATTTACTCTTTTTTCGAAGAATTTTATATTAGATCTCCAACCTGGAAATACACGAGACACGTATAAATGGAATTCCTTTGCTTGTGGAATTTTGCTCCAAATAACTGTATACAACGATCCTTTATCATGCTCAGCCCTGAGAAATAATTCATCTGAATCTTTATTTAGTCAAATTATATATAATATCGTATATAAAAATTAACATATCTTGAATCGGTAAAGATATTATGATAGTTTACAAAATCATAATTTTGATTTCATAATTATATATTATAATAATAAAATGAAGAGGTATAGTATTTTTATTAATATTTTAATTTTTTATAAAAGAAAAATTTAGTTTGGCGCTCCAAATCTCACAATGATAAAAATATAAATTAAACGAGAACTTAAAAAGCAAAGCTTATAGCTATATATTATAGTGTTGTTAAACGTCTCAGGCGATTTTTAAAAATGGCCAACTCCATATTTTAGCCAGAAAAATATTGGCTAAGCCTCAAGATTTCTATAATGTATGTCTAGACCTATGTTCCTTCTATGAGCAAAATCTTCAGGCTTTGGGAATATTTTTCTGCATGAATTAGGTTAGCCGTTTTTATAAATCGCCTCAAAACGAGCCGTTTAATAACACTAATATATTATAGCAATGAAATAGAATTCTGTTGAATACACAAAAATTAAACTGTATCGTGATATATCCCAGAATCAGAATTTTAAAGAAAAATTGTCAATCAAATATTTTCGTTAAATCAAGAAAACTCTTTAATATTGAGCGGCTTCGATAAGAAACAAAATCACACTCTTTAGGTTTAATATAAATAGAAGCGCGTAAATATAAGCGTTTTATTTGGCTAAGCCTTTGCAAAATTATATAAGTTAGCGAGGCGACACTCTATATAAAAAACGGCTCACTGCTTTACTAAAAAAAAATATTAAAAAGAATAACTCACAGCATTCATCCTCTCCCAACAAAGTCTCAGGGAAAAGGAATAATATACTAATCAAAATTTTCATGTTAATTTTATTTGTAATTTCAAATAATATTTTTTTTTTTAAAAGGAAACAGCTATTTTTTGGTTAAACCTTTTATCATAAAATGGCATAAGTAAATAATTAGCCCATCGACGTATTTCGCATATTTTCTATGCTTAAAAATAGATTTAAATAAATAATAAAAAACAGCAGATTCTTGGTTTTTGTTAAAATAATTTAATTATATAATCCAATTTAAATAAAACCTCTTTTTTATCTAAAATACATTTCCTTTTTTATTAAGGCTTGTTTTCTACAGCATACGCAGTAAATTCCTCTCAAGGGCGTTATAGCGAATAATTAAATATTTATCGTTCATACCATTTATAAACATAACATTCGAACGAATTCCACAGCCATATACAGATAAAACATAATTTAAACAAAAATAATTCTGAATCTTTCTAAAATTAACAAAAATTATATTATAAAATTTGACTTTATTACAAATCATATGAAAATTTTTATTGAAATATCTCGCTGGTATTTCTGAAGCATATTATTATTATTAAAGAAAGAAAGAAAGAAAGAAAGTAAGTAAGTAAGAAAGAAAGAAAGAAAGAAACGATTGGCCGGCCATCTAAAATGATCTCGGATCCTTTCAAATTACATACCGATGATATAATAGCGAATTAATTCCCTTAATATAGAATTAAAAAAAATTATTCGTTCATTTTCATATTGCTATTTATTGGTTGAGGAGATTCTAAAACCTTGATCGCATGCTAAAAAAATGAAAATATAAGAAGAATAAAATCATAAAAAATCAAAAAAAATCATATTTGGAAAAAGAATTGCTTCAACATCAAAATAGAGAAATGAATAAAAATGACAGGGAACCTTAAATTTTTCAAAAGGAAAAAAATACGTCATTAGAATTTGGCATTCTATAATATTCAAGATCTTCGATCCCAGTGGTCTGATAAATAAGGTCGCACACGAAAATACTGAAATGTGATAGATATAATTTAAGAACTAAAAAAAATTTGATATTTGAATTTCTTATCAAATTATACATGATGCATCGGGTGAGGAACCGAAAAAAAAGACTAATATAACATAAAAAATTTTAAAAAATAAAAAAACATTCACTATATAAAAGTAAAAAGAAAATATTTCTTATTTATTTTTATTCATCAAGAGTATGATATACTCTACTAATTGTAGTTGTTGTAATATTATATTTTTTAATGTTTATTTTTGGGTTTATTGATTTTTTATGTATAATGGTTGTTGAAATGTTCATTATCTTGTAATGTTTTTAAAAAAGAAATATTTTTTTATATATATTTTATAAGTTTATAAAAAAATTTCGGTTATTTATATTTTTTTTAAGGGGGGGGGGGGGGGGGGGGGGGGGGGATTTTAAAAATTATATAATTATTATTGTTTTTATGAGAAATTTTTAGAATGAAAGAATTTAAAAAAAAATTGTTGTGTGTAATTTTACTGTTTATCAAGTTCTTGTATTGTATTAAGGTAGTTACAATAATTTCGTCTTTTTTAAAAAAAATAAAGATACCTATAAGGTTATTCGGCATAATCAATTACTAATCACTATACGAAAGATATTTAAAAAAAAGTAAAATTTTGGAAATAAAGGTATAATATATTTTTAATTTTATTTTGAAATTTACTTTTATATAACAAATAGTAATTATGACCATAATCACTTTTGTTATCGTTAACTAAAGTAAAAATAATTTTAATAAAGGTTTTAATTAATTTTTTATAATTTTATCTGTTCAAAAATCATAAATATAAAAGTTATTGTATAAAAAATTGAAATATAAAAATTACATAAAACAAATTACAAGGTAATAAAATATATAAAAATTTAAGTATAAAAGAAATTTAAAATTTTTTTTTCTTAACCATGTTTAATCGCAAAGTATAAAGACATTTTAATATGTGGAATGCAGTAATAATTGGGTTTGACTAAACTGCAAATGCTAATGATCATTTTTTTATGATATGTATTTATATTATTAGATAATCAATAAATAATGAACAGACATTAATAGTTGTACTTTCTTTTATCACATAATAAATAGTTTAAATCTATTAATACAATTATCTTAAAAAAGCATTATAATAACATTTAAATTACAATAATATAAAATCCGCCAGTTGGCGTATTATTATTTAATTTTTTTCATGAAATAATAATACGCCAAATTGCGGATTTAATATTAATGAAATTTAAAATGTAATTACAATTATTTTTAATTTAAATATGTTAAAAGATTTAAACTCTTTATTAAGAAATAAAAGGAAATAAAACTATTAATGTCTATTCATTTATTATTGAGTATATCTAATAATATAATTTTTTTAAAGTTATTTATAGAGTAGGAAAATGAAACTAGCTTCAATTAAGAGAGAATATATCAAAAAATTTTACCTTGGCATTTGCAGTCTACCCTAGTATTTGTAATTTAATCAAACCGGTAATAATTATTTCTTTTTAATTTTAATTGTGCTTATTGGATGAATCTATGTATGGAGAAGAAATACAGAGAGTATATTAAAGAAAAAGATTATATTGTACTTAATGGATTAATCTATGTATGGAGAAGAAATACAAAGAGTATATTTAAGAAAAAGATTATAATGAGTGAAAAAAATTATTGATAATATATCTAAATTTAAAGGTGAAAGATTGGAAATGTGGAAAGGAACTATCATTAGCGATATTAAAAAATAAATTACTATCTTTAGAGATATTGTTGAATAAAATAAATTTAAAAAATTAATATTTGAAATGGATAAAATTAAAAGATAAATAGAAGAAGAAGAAAAATAAAGGGGTCGAAAAAATTAAAATAAAAAGTAATGAAATAGAAAAATTTTAAATGGAAGAAAGGGGAATTAAAAAAGTAATAATAAATGAATTGGAAAAATTAAAATTGGAAATAGTAAGAAATGAAAAAGAAAAGGAAGAAATTAAAATAAAGGAAATTGAGGAAATAAGGAAGATGGGAAGATATTGAATGTTAAAAAAGGGAAGTAGAGGAAATAGAAAATAAAAAGAAAGAAGAAATGGAGAAAGTTGAAGCAAAAAAATGGAGAAAAAAATTTTTAAATTGGAGGTAGAAAAAATGAGAATGAAAATAAAAGAAATGGAGAAGCAAATAAAAAAAAAGAAAAATGAATTTGAGTATAATTTTGAAATAATAAAGGGAAAATGTTTATCAAATAGAAGATGGCAATCGACAGGTAATAATGAGGTCAAATGGACCATGTTTTATTTGCGGAAAATATGGTCATATAAGCCGTGTAATGAAATTATGCAGAGATCTCTGCCAATTGTTTGTGGAAGATGTTGAAATACGGGCCACAATAGGAAAATTGTTATGTTTCAGCTTTTAAAATAGAAGAAAATGTACAAAAAGTAAGGTCATGTTAAAATTGTGGAAGAACAGGACATACTTCGGATAAATGTTTCAGAAGAGAACAAATAGGTATCAATGCGTTTCCATCGGTTGTGTTTCCACTTGTTAAAAACGGTTTACCGGGAACTAATATTAAAAATGAATATAATAATGTAATATCAAAGATATGAAAAATGAAGGAAATAATGCTCAAATAATAAGTTGTTTTTGATGTAGATATATTGGACTTTATGCGCGAGATTGTCCTATAGTATGACTGTATGATAGTGAAAAAAACATTTGTGGTTATTAAATCGGAAAACCCATTAAATCAAAAGAAAGAATTAATACAGAAATGCATTAAGTTTTAAAAATAAATTGGGATTCAGAATAAAGTAAGAGGTAAGTAATAATGATTTGGTTATCAAAAATAAGAAAAATGAGCTGCCAAGTCAAACGTTTAAATTTGTAATACCAATTTTAGCAAAAAAGATAATATTAATTATGATGAATCTCCGCGTGTGAAAATTAATGTGGTCAATAAAGAAACAATGTTATTGGATATAGGAGCTACTATATCGGTCATGGGATGTGAAGAATTTTATGAATTATGGCCTATTAAGCAAATAATAAATGATAAAATGATAGTAAAACAATTAAATGGAACTAAAATTGTAGCTTTGGGTAGGGTAAATTTACCGGTATTAATAAAAGAGACAGTGTATGTTTTGGGTCTTTGGATACTAAAGCAAGAAATTGGTGCGATTATGGGGTGGGCTTGGATATCAAAATTTGGGCTAGATAATAATTTTTTGAATATGTTTCAAGTAAAAAATAAAGTTAATGAAAATATGGAAATACCAAAAATGTGAGTAGAGAAGGTGGATATTAAAAACATAGAAAATAAATTGGTAAAAAATATGGTTTCAGAAAATATTGAAATTGAAAATTTGATAAATAGTAATCAAGAAATAAAAAAAATTCATAATTCGGAATTAGATATTGTTTTAAAAACTGATGGTGATTAAAAATTTTGAAATTAAAAATGAAATAATGAAAGAAGAAATCAAATTAGAATGTAATGAACGAAATGTAAGGAATGAAGAAATCGTTTGTGAATAAAGTTCAGATTATTGATAAAATTGAAATTTTACTAGATAATATAAGTTACGGAAAATGTATAAGCAATAAGTGAGGAAACTGATCAGGGTTTTTCTGAAATAGTAAATATTAAATGTGACGAAAATATGTTACATATTAATGAAATGGATAAAATTTGGGATTTGAAAATTGATAATATTTTGAAAACTAATGTTGAGGATTTTAAGTTTGAAATAGACTGTAAGATATTTGAAGAAGAATCTGAGTTAGAAAAGTTATATAAAATGTGGTAAAAAAATGTATAAAGAATCAAATTTGGAGCAAAAAAAATTGCCTGTATCGCTAAAATTCCCGGCGAAATTTGTAAGGAAATAAGAAAAGGAGAAAGAAATATTTAAAGAAAAAATATCATGGAATATGCAAAAATATATGGATGGAAATATAAACTTTGACGGAGACGTTATTAACAACGAAAAATTAAATTCTTAAGGCCAAAATAAAATTCGAAAGAATTTCGGTGTCATGTTTTTGATCGTTTTGATATCTAATGATTGTGGTAATTTTTATTTGGAAATTTAAAAAGAGATATATAGGAAGTTATGAATGTAATGAATTTTAAAGTAAAATGTCAAAGGATAAATTAATTAGAAATACGGGGGGGGGGTCAATGTTTAACTGTTAAAATGGGGGAAAGGTTATTAATGATGGAATGCTACTTATAATTTATTTCTTTGTGAACATGTAAAGAAGGCAAAGAAGAAATTTGGATAGCTAATTTATATTATAATAATGGGGTAGGATGGTAAATCTCCTTCGGAAAAAATGTTGGGAAGGAAAACTAATACCTTTTTAGATATGTTAAAACCTGTTTCGAGAATGTTGGAAATTAAAAATAATGTGGAAAATGAATATATAGTTGATCAAATGGTCTGGGTTAGGATGTATGGAACTGGTAAAAAAAATGGAAAAAGGGGATAATTATAGAAAATTTAGGTAATAAATTGTGTAAAATAAGATTGGAAGATATGACGGAAGGGCGTCGACATAGAGATCAGTTAAAATGTCGAGTTGAATAAACTTAGTTGATATGTAAATACGTTGGGTTTAATTTTTTTTGTGTGTTAGGATAGGTCAATAATGTAAAAAAAATATATATGGGTTTATTGAAATTGTATTAATATGTATATTTTCGGCGTTATTTTGCAAATGTAAATGTTCTCATATTAAACTACTTTGAATTTATCCGATTGAAAGTAATTAAGCGGATAATTAAAAATAAGAAATAGGAACTTTTTAAAAAGAAGGAATAATTAATAGTTTATGAAATTGGGGTTGAATTGAATTTCAAGAAAAAATTATAATGAGTTATTATAGGAATTTGGGGTAATTTGTAGAAAATGCGTTTTGGAAGATAAAAATTCGAATATAAATTGGGAAATAAGAAAAGAGGTTTAGGAATATATTTTAAGTAAAAGCGTATAATTATGGAATGAATATAATAAGGAATAGTAAATTTTGGGAAAATGTGTTATAAAAGTTATTTTTTTTTAAAAAATGGGAGATTTTAAAGAGAGAATATGGTGCATCAAGGAAAAGTAATTAATTATGAATGAGGGTAAATTGTAGAAGAATTCGTTTTTTTTAAAGTAAAAATTAGGATATGGGAAGATAAAAGTGGTTAAGAAATGTGTTGAGAGTAATTAATTTTGGAAATTGAGAAATATATATATAGTAAGTGAAATTAATCAAAATAGTCGGAAAATTAAAACAAATATAAAATTGTTTTTTTTTTGAGAAAGCAACAGGACCGTGTTAAATAAATGTAATATGAGTGAAATAACAGTAGAAAAATAAATTTGAAAAAAATAATGATTTTTGTGAAGTTGAATAAAGTTGTTAAAGTGATAGTTCTTGTTAAAAAAAAAATTAAAATGTATCTGGAATAATGTTAAAAGGAATGGATGGTGAATACATTTTGGATGTAATTAAAAAAAATTGGATTGACTCTTTGTAATATTTTTTCCAAACAACTACAATTATTCTGAACAATTAATTATAATGATGCTAGATTGATGATACCTTTATTAGATATATTCAATAAAATACATCGATAGTTGTATTGTATATTTCCTTTTATCTCATAATTAAATATTTTAAATATAATTATGTTTACATTATATTTCAATAATATTAGATTCCCAAGATGGCGTTTATTAAAATATTATTTATATAAAAATAAAATAATTTAGAAAAGTCAGATTTTTGAACATTTTGAAAAAAAATTAATTTTAAGTTACACTTTAAAAAAGAACAGAGTTACAAATATATTTTTAAATTAAGTTAATTTTGTAAAACTTTTGCAATAGCCCAAAAATGTAATATTTATTTTAATATTTATATTATAAATAAATAAAAAAAAAAAAATTTTTTCTTCTCACTTTAATCGGATATTTTTATTTTTAATCGAAATATTTAGTTTATAGAAAAGGAAAATCCATCAAATTATTCTCTTTTATCTTCATAATCATTTGTGATAATCAATAAAAGCTAAAAAAAATTATATTTGTACCTGTAGCAGCTCTTCCTTGGTGGGATAAGTAAACACCATAGGACATTTGAACAAACCTATGCTACCCCGAAAATTATATTCATAAACAACATATATGGCACATAAGGGGTTGTTAAAATCATATTTAGACTTGCAAATTTCTGAAAAGAGAAATTCCCTTTGCCCCCACCTTCAATGAATATGTCTATGGTATTGAGTATTTAATTGTAATAATATATAAGTGAAGGAGTTGTTAAAAGCATAAAAATAACATGCCCACTTATCCGTGTCAAAGGAAGAAAGCCAATTAAACTCCCATTTCGCCATCGACAAATACTTGCAGATAACTCCTATTTCCCAACCTGGTATAATTTTTTATACTAAGCATATCATTTTTTTCATGGCTGAAATAAACTTACGGTTCCTAGTAGTGTTGTTAAACGGCTCGTTTTGAGCCGATTTTTAAAAACGGCTATCTCAATATTTTAGCCAGATAATTATTGCCTAAGCCTCAAGATTTCGACAATATATGTCTGGATCTTTGTTCCTTCTATGAGCAAAATCTTCAGGCTTGGGTAATATTTGTATGGATGAAGTATTAAGTTAGCCGTTTTTAAAAATCGGCTCAAAACGAGCCGTTTAACAACACTAGTTCGTAGAGCACAATATTTTAATGGGAAGTTTCCAGCCTAAAACTTGGAAGAATGCAGTTAATACCTTCAGAATAAATTTAAGCGGGCTGTATAAACCTATATAAAAATTAGAGACCTAGAAGTGGTATCATCCATAAGCGAGGTCGAGTCCAGACTTTTTTTATAAAAAATAATTTTTTGGCCCTGACATAATTTTTTTTAATAATATCACATTTGTTTGTAATTTTTGTAGCTAAATAATGGCGATTTAAAATATTCGGTTCTGAGTATAATTAAAAAAATATTAAAATACGACCGGGCAAGTGTATTTAAACCGGGTTGGGTTAGGCCTGCACTTATAAAAATCTTATCAAGACTGAATTCGTATTTTTACAAACTTGTATTTTGTAAGAAAAATATTTAATAAATGATAATTTTGAATTTTCTTTTTTCAAATCTCATTATTTTCTCGATTAACCTTCAAAAATAACAAATTTTTGCCAAATCGATGATTATTAATTGCCAAATATGATCCCAAAAATCCATGCGAAGGATTATTATGAAGGCAAACAATTAGTATTAATTACCTTATCTTGAAAAAAAATTAACAACTCATGCCATATTAAATTTTTTTGTTTTTTTTAAATTCGTTTTTATATAAGTAATTGTTTAAATATGTATGTAATTTTTTTGGTAGTATTGGTTTGTTTAAATTTCCTATGGTGTTTTCTTATCCCATCAAGGAACAGCTGCTACAGGCATAAATATTTATTGTATTTTAGCTTTATATTATCTACAATGATTATGAAAATAAAAGCTTATAATTTCATTGGATTTTCCTTTTCTATAAACTAAATATTTCAATTAAAGATAGTGTTTTTTAAAGTGCGTTCTAAACTTAAAATTACTAAAAAAATATTCAATAATCTGAAGGTAATTGTTTTCTATTTTGATGCACCATGTGGTGTCCAAGCGGTTCAAGTTAAATGCAGAGGAATGCCATATTTATGTCTAACAAGTTGGGAATTTTATTTATAAATTTTGATTTAACAATCCGAAAGCGTGTTGGTAATTTCATTCATTTTATTTTTCTAGGGCATCCGCCCCCCCCCTTTCAGAAATTTATCACTTTTTGTGAATTAAGCTAATAAATATCCTCCTTATTTTTCTCCCCACCTCCTGTCCAAATGTATGCATATATGTTAAACAATAATTTGAAAGAAAGAATGTAAAAATTAATATTTTTTTAAACTAAAACTATTCATTAAATTCATATTTTTTTGCAAAAAAGCATTTATATATAAAAAAAGAAAACCAAAAATGTTTTTTAAGAAATGGAATATAAGCCAAAGATAAGTCTTAAGACAAAAGTGAAATATATTATAATTATTAAAAATGAATCTATAAAATTACTAAATAATATATCAAATATAATTTTTTATAAAGTGAGTAATTTTAAATTATTTATCTTAATAAAAGTAAAATATAATTATAAAACTATTGATAAATTTAATCATAAATTAAATAAAAAAATTAAAGCACAATACAAACAGTGGAATATTATATGTCGTAGATTTACAATATATACCTAATTTTATCAATTATCATATAACATTCAAATAATTTTTACCAATATATAGCGAATTATATATTTTACAGAAAACTAAAAAATACTGATATGGACATTAAAATTTTTTTATTAAAGTCATTGTGGAATGAATCATATGATGATTATTTTTTAATATCATTTTTAATTTAAAATAAATAGATGGCATTAAATTATTAAATACAAATTGTTGCTATATTTATTATCAAGAGCGTTGATTAGTAAAATTTGTTGAAATTCTATATAATAGAGGAATATCATCTATATGCCTACTTAATTTTTATAAATAAATTTCTTATACTTGTTTGGAATAAATTAATATCATGCTTTTAATGCATATACAAGTAATTTATTAATAAATTAATAAAAATATATTTCATATCTTTTGCAGGTTTTTTTTTATTAAAATTAACCTCATAAAAAATATGTTATGACTATATATAGACTAAGGTAACCCGGCCGAAGGGGGGAGGTGAAGCCCCAAGTTATTTTTTAATTCCCTCCCCCCTTTAGGAAAATCATGGCTACGCCTATGTTTGCGAGTATATCGTGCATGATAGATAACACCCGTGAAATAATAAACCATCGTTTTATCTATTGAAGATCCGAGATATGTGAGAGTTCTTTATGTATAACTAAACATAATCGTGGTTAAGGTCATTTAATTTAAAGGGAGAATATTCGCCCTTGTCTGGATTAATTCGCAGTCCCAAACTGCTCCGCTGGTCTCTAATATCTAGATTGCCTTCATCACTTCATCCGGTGAGCCGTCTACTATACCAATTATTAAAAATAAGCTAGCATTGGTCATTTCGGGCTAGTATCTGGCTATTAATGCCAAGACCGAACAAAAGGGAACCTATAGGGTCACCTTTTGACAGGCATCTGTATTTCATTTTAAAATATAGACAGCACATTTTTATATAATTTTTTTTGCGCATTTCCTAATTATTATTTCAAAAGTTTTGATTTATATATTACAATAAAATGGTGTATAACTATGACTCTTGAGTAGTTGGATAATAAGCAACGTAGAAATTTGCTAAAAAAATCTTCAAATTAACTTCCATGACATATTTGGAAATTTACAAGATCTTGATAGGTAATTTTTTAAAAATATGATGCAAAAATTGCTCATGAAAATATATGATATTTGCTAGATAGTAACTGATAATAAAATTAAAAATTATATGTTATATCCATATGTTTTAGATATTATATATACTTTGCAATATTCAAGAAATGTGTTAAAGGGGTCTATATCAAAAATGTTTTTTTAATCATTAGCTATACTAGTATAACCTTAATTAAGACATTTTATTAGATTTCCATGCATATAAAAATGAACAAATGGATTTACTTTCCCTATGATAAACTCATAATAACTGGTAATATAAAAGATTTTGAAAGGTATTTTAAACATAATATAAAAATGACACATGAAAATATTTGATTCATAGTAACTTATAATAAACCAAATATATGTAATAAATATATTTTTTTAGACATTGTAATGTGATAATTTGGAATATAGATAACTTTAAAGCCTTAAAGAAAATTGTTAATAAACAGGTCTTTATCAAAAATGTTTCTTAGGCATATTAGCTATATGGAAAAATGATGTATATATATTTATATTGTTACATTTAATTTTAGATTGCTTGGCTTCCAATGGAAACAATTATATTTACTTTCCCAGTAGGTAACAATTACAATAGAACCTTTCCAAAAACAAATTTTCAAAAATTAAAAGGGATAACTAGTTATCCCTTTTGAAAATAGCTAATCATGTTAAAAATTATTTTGTAAATTTATTATATAACTCATTATTTTGAATTTAATCTTCTAAATAACTCATTATTTTGAATTTAATCTTCTAATTATATAAAATTATTTTGTATGATATAAAATTTTAGAAGGAAAATTATAAATAAATAACTGAAAATAACAATAATGTTTATTTGCATCAAATAATATATTTAGTTTTTTAAATCTTAATTAAACTGGCATATTTCCAATAAATGTTTAAAAAGTTGGTAGTAGTGTGGTTATTTAGTTAGTTTTACATGACCATGACTGGTTTTTAAATAATGAATCAACCTTGTTGATTAAATCCATAGACCTGAGCACCAAACCAATTTATACTATTTTGATCAATTTTATGCATAGAAGATGAATATTACAATATAATCTATTATATTTTAAAAATTGCTCTCTTATAATTTGAAAATTAAAAATTAGAGGACAAGTAATGTGATTCCATAATAATTAAATAATAATATCGAATCATAAATATAGAGTTAAACAACAAATAAATACATTTTGGCTCAAAATTAAAGTCTAACCAATTATTAGGACAACTAGAGCCAACTCCTGAACTGCCTTAGCCATTTTTTACAACTTTGGGGTAGATATATTATTAATTAAATAAACATATTACCCTCATTTTTTGTTGATATGAATTATAAATATCTAAAAAACGATAAATTCCTAAAATAAATTTTTCCTGATATTATAAAATAATCCTTATGAATACGATATCACTTATTTAATTAATATGGAATTGAATTACTCATCCTCTATTTTTAATTTTCAGATTATAAGAAGAGAACAAATTTTAAAATAGGAATCTAATATTGAAATATTTGTCCTCTGAATAAAAATATGATTGAGTAATATATTAACAATAAAATACTATAATAAGGGTGGTTTGGAGTTGCTGCTTGGCTCTATGGATTTGGTCAACTCATTTGGTTGGGTTGGTTTATATTTTTGACCAAAACCCCAACCAAAAATGATCTTAATTTTACCCAACCAAGCAATTTAACCATACTAAAAAGAAGGTATGCAACTAAGAAATATATTAAAATAGCTTTAGTGTGCTTGCTACTCTATGCCTGAAATCAAACACTATTTCAAATGGAAAAATATAGGTTATCAATATATTAATCTTGTCACTGATATATATTTTAAAATAATAATATATTTGAATAATTTTTTAACAGTATTAATATAAATCAATCAATTGATAGTTGATATTTAGAAAAATAATATATATATTGATTTTTTATTATCATTATTAGTAATATTTATTGAATTGCAGATTGATTTGAAATATAATTTTGAAAAAGATATAAGCATTGTAGTTTTTATGATTATAAAAAATATATATTTTGTTCGAGATTTGATACATATTTGATAAAAATATTTATTTTGAATTAAAATAAAGATTAACCAAAAATCCAGAATAAATTGAAATTGATAAATATTGGTGTTTAATTGAGAATAAAAGTAGATACATTTTAATGGTGCCTACCAACCAGGATACGAACACTTATTAGGGAAAAATAAAAAAAATAGTGAATATTTTGTGAAGAGAATTTTAGATATTATAAAAGTAGAACAATTTCTAGGACCGGGTTCCTCAAAATAATAGTAATTCCGGATATATATATAAAGGTAAGAAATTTTGTTTTTATTGAATTATAAATTAAACAACGCAATTTAAAAAGTTTTTTTTTCTATTTAATTTTTTTAGGATTTTAAAAAATTTATTTTTGATATAAATTTATGAAATCATGGTTTATCCTTTTATTACTGTGCATAGGAAGCCTGATTTTAATAAAATTTCGATTTATAAGAATAATTTTAATAAAATTTTTAATACAAAATTCAATGAATTGGATGTGACTAATAGTGCGGTTACAGCTTTCATTTTTTTTATATTGTATATATTATTAATTGGTTTTAGACAATTAATTAATAGAATTAAGAGAAGATCAGTGACAAATAAAATAATTAAATTAGGTGATCTAAATAATAATAAATCTTTAGATATTTCTGAAGATATCAAAAATAATTTGCATTTAATTTTATTAGAATTAAAAAATTTAAATGGTAAAAAGATTGTTTTACCAGAAGAACAATCAGAGAAAATATTATATACGAGTGAAGTATTTAATTTTCCTCAAAATATTGACATATTGGAGGATATAAATAAAAAATTAAATTCAATTGTGATAGAATTTAAAAAGCAAATATCTGAGGTTTTAATCGAGAAATCAGTAATAATTTTGAAAAATAATAATACTTTGAGACAAAGTACTGAGGAATCTCTAATGTTAAGTGAAATTAGAAAAATTTGTACAGAGAAGTTTCCAACTTAAAAATTAAAAATAATCATGATTGAAAGTTCTGAACTTTGTGGAAGAATAGGACATGTCGGTAAAAATTGCTATTTAAGAGATTGAAAAATCAATGTGAATGTCACTGCAAAACCAAGTGAAAAAAATGACATAATGTGTCATAGATGTGGTTTTGTGGGACATCTAAAACGAAATTGCATGGTGAAAGAAGCTAATTTCAAAAGTGGATTTTCTCAACAAACATCGGTAGTGATAAATCCAGTGGTTCGAAATATACAAAATCCTAGTGTTATAAGTGTGGATAAAAAAGGAATATATAATACAGATAATGATCGAATGTGTTTCAGATGGGAGGAATTGGGACACATTGCAATACATTGTATTCAAAGTGTGAGTGGGCAGTGACTATATGATTTGAAAGAGAATCATAAAAATAAATAAATTGTATTTATAGAGAATATTAAATTTTGTGATATATATATTTTTATTAAAAATTTTGTGGATATATATAGTAATATAGATAATCATTATGGGAATGATTTTTATACATTGAAATTTAACTCGAATAAAAAGAGTTGTAATGTAAGAAATTTTTATTGTCATTTTGATGAAATAAAAAATAACCAAGAATTTGAATAAAAAGGATTATTGTAACCAAACAAGTGAGAAATATCCATGGGAGATTTTTAATAAAAACATAAATGAGATTCAGAGATTTTTAATAAAAACATAAATGAGATTCAGAGATTTTTAAATTCTGTGAAGAATTTAGGTATGAATATTAATTATAGTGAAAATGAGATTAAAATAAATACTATTCAGCCGATTATAATGCATAAAAATTTAATAACTGGGGGAGTAAAGGAACAGAGTTCGTGTCCTCGTATTAATTTAAAAATTGGTGATGGTTGATATCAGAGTTGTTAAAGGATCTAGATATAAAAATGTGGTATCTATATCTAGATAGATTTTTGAATAAAATATCGGTATCTAGATATTATTTTAGACGATGTATCTGTATCTAGATCCATTTAAAAAGTATCTTTTAACAACTCTGGTTGATATGTTATTTGATACCGCGGCAAGTATTTCAATCATGTCTTGTGAAAATTTTTATAAATATTGGCATAAAGATAGTATTAAAAAAATAAATATATGTATAAAACAATTTGATGGATCTGAAATCAAAGTTTTGGGTAGAACTCAGTAAGATGTTCTTTTCCGTGATATTCCTATAATTTTGGATTTATGGATAGTGGAAAAAAATGTTGAAACAATTATGGGTTGGGATTGGATTATCAAACTTGGACTTAGAAATAATTAATGGGATTTATTTATCATTAGCGAATTGGCTAGAGATAATGCCGAAAGAAAAATAATGATGAAGTCAGGGAAAAGCTTATATAAAGGGAAATGAATAAATTAATGAGTGAAGTGAAAGAATCTATAGTTAATAAAAATATTTGTGAATATCCTGCAAAATTAATAATAGATTCAAATCAATCTAAGATCAATATTGAAGTTGATCATGATAAAAAAATTAATAATGAATTAAATAGAGTTGAAAATGCTATACCTATTTTAGTTGAAAAATATAATATAATTTTTGAAGACACTTTGGGATGTCTAAATGATTATCAAGTGGATTTTAAATTAAAAAAGGGATTTTCACATATTTTCTTAGCATGTCGTAGAGTTCCTTTTGAGTGGAAAAAGGAGATCAACGAAGAATTAGAAAACCTAAAATAAATTTAAAAAATAGAGGTTTAAATTTTTTTTTTCTTTTTTAAATTATAAACTTTATTCGGTAAAAAAAATTTGAGATTTAATTAATGAGTAGGTTTAGAATCGAAAAATAGTAGATGTAAGGAACATATTGCTGGCGTTATTGATCAAAATCTCTTCATTTTTGGTTTATACGTGTATATTTAGGTGTTAAACATTATCCTAAAAATTATTTTGAAAATAATTTGATTTGACCGATTGCCGAGCTCAAAACCGACCACTTACTAAATATTTGATCTACCAATTTTGGTAGTAATATTATTTGGAAAATGTTCATTTTTAGTTAATTTATCTGTAAATACGTGCAAATCATTATCCCTAAAAATATTTTAAAAATATCGTGATTTGACCGATAACCGATTTGAAACCGAAATACTGTCTTGCTGGCGTTATACATAGAAAATTCTTCATTTTTGGTTTATACGTGAACAATAACGTGTTAAGCATTATCCTAATTAATTTTTTGAAAATATTAAGATTTGACTGAATGACGGCTCAAAACCCACTTTAAATATTCGATTTATCAAATTTGTAGTAAAATTTGGAAAATGTTCATTTTTGGTTAATTTATCGAAATACGTGCAAATCATTATCCCAAAAATATTTAAAATATCGTATTTGACCGATAACCGATTTGCAACCGAAATACTGCTTTGCTGGCGTTATCCATAGAAAATTCTTTATCTTAATTAATATTTTATTTTTTATCTATTATATAATATCATTAATCCAAAAAATAAAATATAATTTTATTAAATTAATGTCAATAAAAGACATTTGATACAATAATTATACCAAAAACAAAAGTGAAAAATAAATATAATTAAACGAGGAGCAGATATCCCTAGTATTTTCATCTATATATTCATCACTTCCTCATATATTTAAAAAAATATTTAACAAAATGGAAATTATGAATAATCAATTAAATATAATATTATATTTATATGCGATGTAAAAAAAAATATTTTAAAAAAATTTGGTATTTGTGACGATATGAATGAATAAAAGTTACAAAAAATTAATATTTAAAAAATTTGGTATTTGTGACGATATGAATAAAAATTAAAAAAAAAATTAATATTTGCATGCGATGTGAATAAATTTTTTTTTAAAACTATGATTAGGATGAAGCATTGTTCCGATACAAAAATCTATTGTAAAATTAAAAAATTGATTTGATATATATGTACGACGTTTAGGGCCTTAATATTTTTCAATTTTAATTTTTTTATTGATACTGTTCTATTTTTTTTTATTTTAATTTTTTGACATGGTTTTTTAGAATTTTTACGCTTTAAAAGTATTAATTCCCCGCATGATGACATGACATTTTCTCTTTCCCGTTTTTGACTTCCTTTTATTAAAATTTCTACCTCTTTTTTTTTATCTTCCTCACTAAATTTCTCTCAAATTGATAAATCTATCTAAAATGACTTATACCCCTCAGCCAAATAATATTCTCCTTTTCCTATCAAAGCTCTTTCGTGATCTTTTTCTTGTATTTATACTTTATTATATATTATATCAATTAAATTACTTGATTGCCAATTTTTATAACTTTTAAATACATGATTCATGGACTCGCAATTGTTGTTAGTCCATAAATCACTTATAATTATATTTTCAAAAAATTAATTAGGATAATGCTTAACACGTTATTGTTCACGTATAAACCAAAAATGAAGAATTTTCTATGTATAACGTAGCAAGACAGTATTTCGGTTTTAAATCGGTTATCGGTCAAATCACGATATTTTTAAAATATTTTTTGGGATAATGATTTGCACGTATTTATAGATAAATGAACCAAAAATGAACATTTTCCAAATAATATTACTACCAAATTTGGTAGATCAAATATTTAGTAAGTGGTCGGTTTTGAGCTCGCCATTCGGTCAAATCATAATATTTTCAAAAAATTAATTAGGATATTGCTTAACACGTTATTGTTCACGTATAAACCAAAAATGAAGAATTTTCCATGTATAACGCTAGCAAGGCAGTATTTAGTCATTGGGCCGGTTTCAAATCGGTTTTCTGTCAAATCACGATATTTTTAAAATATTTTTTGGGATAATGATTTGCACGTATTTATAGATAAATAAACCAAAAATGATTATTTTCCAAATAATATTAACACCAAATTTGGTCGATCGAATATTTAGTAAGTGATCGGTTTTGAGCTCGCCATTCGGTCAAATCATAATATATTCAAAATATTTTTTAGGATAATGTTTAACACCTAAATATACACGTATAAACCAAAAAGGAAGAGATTTTGATCAATAACGCCAGCAATATGTTCCTTACAAATTTTCTACTATTTTTCGATTTTAAGCCTACTCATTAATTAAATCTCAAAGAAACCTCTATTTTTTAAATTTATTTTAGGTTTTTCACATGTTTCCAAATATAAAAAAAAGCGCTATCCAATATTTATTCTGGTTTCCTAAGAATATATTTTCATATTTATGTATTTTACGCCCTCTTATGGATATAAATTTGTTAAATTTTGTAATTGAAAAATAAAATTTAAGTTGTAATAAGATAGTAAATATATTTTTTTTCCTATAATATCAAGTAAAAATAGAATTTTAAATTATTTGATATTTAATATCATTTTTTTTAATTAATTAAAAATTGATTTATGTAAAATAAAAAAGGAAGACTTTTTGACCATAGGGAGAAAGGTTGTGTTATATAAAATATTGGTAGTAAATTATGTAACATACGATTTGATAATGGTACTCTGGTAGTACGTCATAATAAATTTTTGAGGATATATAATTAAGAAGTGAATTACATGAGGCTGTGTCCTAAATCAAAAAAAAAATTTAAATTTTTGCGAATCTCAAAAATTATGGGAGATTTGGGAGATACGAAACATGTCCCGATTCATACATTTATTTTCAATTTTAAAATGTTTGATATGAATTTGTTGATACGACTGAGCCTAGAAGAAGACATAGATTTTTAGAAGGCCGGTATATATGATATTATTTATATTATATGTATTAAATCTAGAGATCAAGGATTTTTTAAAATATTTGATAGTATTCCATCTTATCCTGACAAATTTCGTCAGATGTTCCACATGCATGTGGAAACATTCAACTACATTCTTATAAATTTGGAGTCTATAGACACCGCTATAGTTAAACATAAAAACTATTAGTATGAAGCAACGTCTCTATATAACACTCATGTATGATGATTTTATTTTTTTATAATCTGTATATATTTATAGATATTTGACAACTGGTATGAGCTTTAGAAAATAGCATTATATGCAAAGACAAATATTACAAACACTATGCAAATAGTTAAGGCTGACTGCCTTTTGCATAATATTATTATTGATCTTGAGGGAAATGATTGTACACCAGTACATGAAGAATATCCAATTTCAAATTTTACCCAATCTCAGTTCCAGTGATGGAATGAGAGCTCTAATAATATCAGAGAAACATTTAACTTATATGTAAATAATTATATGTAAAATTTTTGTATACATTTATTTTTTAATTCTCATAACCTTATATCTCTTATGAATGTTTTCATTTGTCAAAGTTATATAATTTATTTATAAATATTCAATAAAAAGTGCAAATAAAAGTGTTGTTTTGATTACATTATATAAGTAAGTTATTTCTAATTAATTTAATGAGTAAGACAAATGACTAAATTTCAATAATTTTTATTATAAATAAATGTACAAAATATGTTTAACATATTATGGTATTAAAAATTAAGATATAAAAATGTATAAATTAATTAAAAAAATACAGTATAAACTAAACCAACATTGTTGTTATAAATTTTAATTTAAAATCAAAAATTTCTTTATCAGTCATAATATTAAATTGAGCTTGATATGATTTGAAAAAACCCATAATATTATGGGGATCATCTCCTTGGGATGTATGTTTGGCAGCAAAACCTATTTTAAAAATTAATAATTATTAAATATATAAATGTACCCCTAAATATCTCCATTTTTTCATCTTCATACTTCTTAGATTTTTTAGCTTTAGATTTAGGAGTATCTAAATTCTTCCTCTAGCTACATGGATTAATATTTTCTTTATTAAAAGAATTGTCTAACTATAATTAAATTAATAATATATACATAAAATTAATTTAACCTCTAAAATTTCTTTCTCATATATATCAGTAGGATTAACAATATCAGTTAAAAGATCATGTGTATTTAACTCGTAATCCTAATATATAGTTCATTATATACATTTCATGTTATAATACCTGTATGATGTTTGTACATTCACCACATCTTGGATATTTTGTTCATAATCCTAAAATATTGTTATTATATAATTATAATTTCATGTTATAATACCTGTGATGATGATTGTACATTCACCACATCTTGGATATTTTGTTCATAATCCTAAAATATTGTTAATATATAATTATAATTTCATGTTATAATACATGTGAAGATATTTGATCCAAACTAAAACTTGCCTCTGCATTATTACAAATATCTTCAACATTTTCTTTTAGCCAATAATAATCCTCAATAAATTTGAGTTGCTTGCTATTCAAAATATTAGCACCTGAACCTAAAATATAAAATAATATTTATATGTATTTATAATTATACCTGATTTTCATAAATATCTATATCTTCTAATATTTTCCATTAATAAATATTCAGTCGCCATTTAATCTCTCAAATTGTAAAAGTTTAAGGAAAAAATGATTAAAGTTTTACGAATCGTATAACTTTTAAGAATCATGTGATTTGTGCAAAATCGAAAAAATCATTTAGGCCATCATTTTAATTTTCCATTAAAAATGGCTTATATTATTTTTTTCGTTAAATTGCGCAAATTAATTTTTATGCAATTTTTGATATTTAGGACAGAGCCTGAAATAAACATAAAATATTTTATAAACAAAATGATAGTGTATTATTGTAATAGTTCAAAAAACCGGAATTTTTGGTTCCATTTTTTTTAAGACGTAACTCATTTTGTACTTTGATAATTTTTGTAATATCATGTTATAGTGATATAGAGAATGATTATCAATTATTTGATTTTATGAGGGAATATTTTTTTTAAAATGTTATTTTAAAAGGAAAGAAGATAAAATTAAATGTTTTGTGTGTTTTTGTTTTAGAGAAAGAAAAATAAAATCGAAATATTGTAAAAACACAAGTGATAAATATATATATTTAATACACTTTTAGGGAAAGAAAAGTGAAAATTAAAATATGTCAAAAACACAAGTGTATTTTAGTGGAAAGTTTTTTTTTCTTTAAATAAATTGCATATATTTAATGCGATTTTAGGGAAAGAAAAGTGAAGAACAAAATAATTTTTAAAATAAAAACATGAGTGGTGTTTTCATGGAAAGTTTCTTTCTTTATATAATTTGCATAAGGGAAATATGTAAATAATGTATGTTTTAGAAAATGGAGAAATTATTTTTGTATATAAATTACTTAAGGGTCATATGTAAATAATTATGTGGTAAAAAGAGAAAAATTAGTTAAGAGTGATAATTAATAATTGTAAAAAAATTTTTAAATTATTAATTATATTGTTATTTTCGATAATTTTAAAATTTAAATAAAAATTTTTTTAAAAAATTTGTGTATTAGTTTAAAAAAAAATATATAATAAGATGAGTTATAAAATCGAAACAAGTGAACAAATTATCTATGTGAAGATAGTTAAAAAAAATGAAGAATGGGAATTAAAAAACCTAAATTTGAGGAATTCCAGCGATGTTTCAGGTGTCAATCCTACGGACACCTCATAAAAAACTGCAATATTCCAATTCACGTTCTACAAAATCAAGAGAGAGATGAACATCTTAGTGAAATAAATGAGACTCCAGGAACAAGTTATTTTTGTGGGAAAAATAATATGATAAAGCCGGGGGTTGCTTATCATAACTATAACAATATCAATGAGATAGAATCACGACATAAACAGTATGGAAATAGGCAGTGGCCGCCTACTAAATATGATGGGACGTTAAAAAGAACCAATGGAATTCAAGATAGGACATTAGGAGTAATAATTACATCGATGGGAAACAAATTCAAATATTACGGAAAAATGCAAGCTACAAACGAGAATTCGACAAAGTTGGGGTCAACTATAGTTAAAGTGACAAACAGTACTGATTTTCAAAAGAAATATAATTCTATGGAAACTGAAGAGGAAGAGATGTTAGGATAAAGAAGAAGACTTATAAATGTAAAAAAAATTGTTTCCGCGTTTTTTTTTGAGTTTTTCATGTCTTTGTTTTTTTTAGGGCGGACATGATATATATTTTTAAATAATAATATAATTAAATAGTATTTTTAACATTATTAATATATGTCAATCAATTGATAGTTGATATTTAGAAAAATAATATATATATATTGATTGTTTATTATCATTATGAGTAATTTTTATTAAATCGCGGATTGATTAAAAAAATATATAATTTGGAAAAAGATAAAAAAAAGATTGAGCATTGTTTTTTTTTATTATATAAATAATATATATTTTGTTCGAGATTTGATACATATTTGATGAAAATATTTATTTTGAATTGAAATAAAGATTAATCAAAAATCGAGAATAAATTGAAATTGAGAAATATTTAAATACAGAAATACTGTTTAATTAAGAATAAAAGTAGATACATATTAGTCACATATCATAATTTTTAAACCAAGGATATTTGATATCGAGCCAATGAGAAACAAAATTTTTTAGTATATTACAAGAAATTTTGTTCATCAAAAGTCCATTTTAACAAACCGTCCTACCTTTATTAAATTAGAGATAACCAATAGTGCTGTACATTTTTGTAATAATATATTTAAAAAATTAGGGATCAAAAAACATATCAGGAAAAATCTTAAAATATTTAAACTGGTTACATGTCAATACCGTGAAAGGTATTATCGCGAATGCATTACAGTGAATGTTGATTACCGCAAAAAGATATTTTAGCGAATGCATCATAGTGATAATAATACGCGAATATATAATCGTACAGCTAAAATATTAGAGCGAATGCATTAGTGCTAATATAATACCGCAAAAGTGTTATCGCGAATGTATTACCGCGAAAGCATTATCTTAAATGAATTACATCAGTTGCAATATCGAGAATGGAGTTTGATGAAAATTACAATTTTATATTTATCAGCCTTTAGACAGACTTGGTTGAACCTAGAAATTAATTTTTTTGAAAATAGGGCTAAGGCTTTTAATTTTTTTAACTCAAAATTATTATTTTTTTCCTCTTTAGCTTTCACCTTTTTTGGTGGTAAGCTACCATCTCTCTCCACTTTATGTTATATCATACAATATTTTTTATCTAATTTATACTTCTTTATATTGGCTCTAACTTTATGGCCCCATTGAAGTTTTGGCCTTCCTCTTTTACATTTGTCCATCACTTCCAAACTCTCAACTTTATTTCCTATGTAGTTCATAGGCCTTCTCATTGTGTGCCCATAACACTTAAGTCTTTTTACCATTAACTTAGTCTTAATGGGCACTACCTTTAAACTACTTAGTATTCTTGTAATGCGCACTTAATCCTTTCTTGTTATCCCAGCAATGTAGACATCTCTCGTCTGATTCTTTGGTTAGCCATGTTTCCGAACTATATAGAATAGTTGACTATGGAACTGTAAATTTTTCCCTTTAATTTGTGTGGGATTCTTTTGTCAAATAGCACTCCAGATAAAGATCTCCATTTTAACCACCCTTGATTAATCTTACTCTTTATCTCTTTTTCTATTGTGCCGTTTGTTTGTATAGTGGAGCCCAAATATTTGCAGCTTTCAATTGCGGATATCTGCCATTCATTTATATCAATACTCTCTGTTTCATCTCCTCCTATCACCATATACTCCGTCTTTTCTCTATTTACTTTTAATCCGTGCGTTTCTAGGATATTTATCCAACTCACTAACCTTTCTTTCATTTCATCTTTGGATTCGGCAAGTATCACAATATCATCTGCAAATATCATATTCCACGGGACTGTTTGAGGTATAGACTGTCCTAATACATCTATTACTGTAATGAAGAGAAGTGGGCTGAGAGCCGACCCTTGATGAACTCCTTCGGCTATTGTGAAGCCTGCTGAAGTACCTGTTGTGCTACGGATCATTGTTGTATGTCCCATTACATATCCTGTATTATTCTTATATATTTTTCGGGAATTTTTTTGTGGCGTAGCGCCCACCAGATAAGTTTTCTTGGGATTCTATCGAAGGCCTTTTCTAGATCGAGAAAGACCATGTGTAGCTTTTTGTTCTTTTCCCTGTATTTTTCACTCATTTGCCTAATTGCATGGATAGCATCGGTTGTTGATCTTCCAGGCATAAAGCCAAACTGTGTCTCTCCTATTTCGATTATACCTCTTAATCTTTTTTCTATTATTTTTTCGTATAGTTTCAGACAGTGTGACATTAGTTTTATGCCTCTGTAATTTTGACAATTGTGTGGATCCCCTTTATTTTTGAAGATAGGAACTAGATAGCTCTGCCTCCATTCTTGGGGAACCTCTTCATTTCTAAGTATTTTATTGTACAGATTTGTGAGGAGATGTATTCCATCATCTCCTAGTGCTTTAAGGCTTTCTATTGAAATATCGTCTGGACCACTAGCTTTGTTGTTTTTCATATGCTTGAGACATGTGATTATTTCTTGTTCATAGGTTGTACAAGGTTTTGACATGGGGAGTGTTCGTCTAGATGTAGTATGTGGAGTTTAAAGTTGAGAAGCTCCTGAAAATATTCTTTCCATCTATTCATTTTTCTTTTTCCTTTATTATCAATTTCCCATCTTTATTTTTGATTACTTTCGGAGCTCCGTTTATATCCCTATAGTTCTTTTCTCGCTGTTTGGCTAACTCAATATATATAAAAAATTCTAAGCAATAAATAGATTTTTTAGGATTAGGGTAACGAAATTATTTATATATTAATTTATTATTTAAATATGCGTTTAGTTATATTTTTCAATTAAATTTGAGACAGGAAGACCTAAAATTTAAAATAAATAAAGATTTTTTATGGAGCTTCTGCTGAAATAAATTAAATTTGCAAGGTGCTAAGGAAAGTCTTATTTAAAACAATGAGCCAAATAGATAATTAGCCCTCGAAAATTATTTATATTTTAATTAGTGAAGGATTAGTATTGTGATAAGCATGTTTTGATAATAAATTTGTATAAAGTGTTTTCATATTGCTTAATCAAAAAGATAAGGCCAAAGTTTATCACAAGACATGAAACAATATTCAGCATCATAAGATTGTAGAATTGAATGGCTACACATCTTGTTACAATATTCATTTAATATCTGATGATGAAATTGCGATTATTGTGACTCAGGAATTGGGAAAACTATATAATAATGATTTCCTATTGATTCTTGTGTTCTAATGGGTCTTTTTTCTAGTTATGAGATTAAAAACAAAAATTTTATAAATGGATATAGAAACATATTAAAAAGTTTTAAAAGCAAGCATAGACGGATATTATATTAATTAAATAAGAAGAAGCGAACTTATTATCTATAATTCCACTTTCTACAGTCGAAAGCAAGGCCCTATAAATAAAATATATTAGCAAAGTAAGATATCTTTCTTAGGAAGCGTAGGTCATGAAAATCCTTATGTTATGCTGGGAATTAGAAATATTGCTTTAATCAGGAAATTTTTTTTATTAAGAAGCTACCCACCCCCCCCCTAAGGTATAATTATTTTCGAACCTATGATGATTTCGACAGAAACTGATTCAGCCAGTCCTGGTGCCTACCCTATGAATATTATACAGTTCAAGTGATCTTTTAATTAAACTTAATTTTGGTTTGATGGGTATTGTTTTATTTTTTGTTATTATATACATAATCATTTTTATTAAATTTAAAAATCTGACTTAGCTAGAAAAACACCAATAAGTGTAGAATTTTGAGTAATTTTTAAATTTTAGAAAATTCAAAAACGGCTTACCATAAAAATAATTAGACAAAAATTAGGCATCTGCTAAGGAGCTCGGCTAATTGTCCTTCATTAATATATCGTTACATAATAAATATATATAAAATAATTATATAATAATAATTTTAATAAATATGAATATATAATAATTATATAATAATAATTTTAATAAATATGAATATATAATAATTAAGGCTAGGCTTATTTTTGCATAACTTTGACGTGCTATTAGCCGAGCTCCCATGGCCTACTTTTTGTCTAATTAGTGCCAAGCGATCTTTCGGCTAAGCCTTATAAGGTTTAGTCAATTTTTAGGCTAATAACGCTACAAATTTCTGGCAATCTTATGACATGAATAAACTAATTTATATTAAGAAGTTCAATATAAAATCTTCTGAAATTTATAAGGTGGGTTTTCTACACATATTGGAATGCATTTCCGGCAAAATCAGATTTAAAATTTAACGCAATAATTATTTAAAATGCAAAAAATAATACAACAAAATACCTATCAAACTTTCTTACCTTAATTTTGATTATTTTATATATGGATTTTCATTATAAATTCTTAAATACAATTTTTTTTTAGCAAAATCATATTAGAGTAGATTCTCTTCGGAATAGATTTGGTAAAATCAGATTTATCAGGGAAATTAAAAACGTGCAGATCAGAGACCTACAGGCCCAGCCTTAAAAAAGAAAGAAAGAAAAAAAGAAAGAAAGACCGGGCCGTATTTTAATTTTTTCTAATATACCCGAGCCCAGCCTAAAAATTTTTTATAAAATACACTGGCCGGGTTATATATTTTAAACCCATATATTTTAAATTACCATTTATGTAAATTAATAAATATTTTAAAGAAATTCAGGCCGGGCAGTGCAGAATAAAATAACTCACAAAATATTAAATATTGATAAACTTCTAAAAAAATTGACGTCATACTGGCTTAGTTGCTGATAGTTTTTTTAAACTGGTTCTCTACTAGTTAAATCAAAGAACTAATAGAAACTGATAAAGAAAGAAACATTTTCATAATTTTAACATACTTCTAATTGCCCAGCATATTTTAAAAAAATAAAAACCGGAAACTCAAAAATATCATCATAATTATTCATAAACAGGCCTTGGCCGAGAAAACTAGAATCTAGTTTCATAAAAATCTTGTTTAAAAAATATATTTTTAAAAAAGGTACTCTCCAGGTCCCTGCTATAAATCACTTTAAATTCACGAAACTTTTAGAAATAATTTATCAATAAAAGTTGTCCAAGATTAGCTAAAATATTATCCATCCTAAAACAAATACAAATCAGGATTTATATTTTGGGACAAGAAAAAATCTTTTTTATTTTTAAAATTTTACCACATTATTTTATCGCCCAGCGTTGAATAATTTTTTTAAGATTATTTTATTACTTTTTTTATTCAAGGGTTCCGAGAATTTATATGAAGGCATCTGGCTCATTATTTGTTTTAAACTTAAAGCTATAAAATTAATGATTTTGACGATTACAATAGATTTAATAAGATGGAGGTCTAATCAATGCAATGTTCCCCTTCATCTTATCTTATTTAAAAATTTATATACCTCCAGATATGGCTGGGGGTGGGGAGGGGGTTGGAGGGGGGAGGTGGTTGTATCTATATGAACCATTTATTTTTTAAAAAATATTTTTGAAAAATTTAAATTATATTATATTAATAGATAAAAAAAAAACTTTTTACTATAATAAAAAGAAAAAATTATCAACATGTTTTTTTCGCGCTGGATAGGGTTAATCATATGAATAACTAGAGACTATAAGAATCAAGGCTAGCTGAATCAATTAAATTATGCTTAAAAATATGATATGATAAGTATTCATTGGCTACTATTATAGCTTTAAATTAATTTTATATGATAATTATTATAATTAGAAAAAAAATTTAAAAAATAATTAAAAAATGTCATATTTTGACATTTTTATATGAATTATTTAGATGCAAATGATGTATAATATCAATAAAACATAGTCCATAAAAAATAGAAGAATAATAATTATAATCATCTATGTAAGAGACTTAATAAACCAATGAAATCTACAAGCCCCGGGTTTGGGGCTTGTTGGGGAAACTTTTATTAGAATCAATAAAATATTAAAAATATTTATTAATGTATAACTTTATCTCATAGTATTTTATAAATTCATATACAACAATTATTTTCAGGCTTATGATGGTTTTGACAAAAACGCCGAATAGCCCTAGTCCCTACTATTAGAAGAAAGTTGATCATGAGATCAAAAATTTAGATGATTTACCGGTTGACTAAAAACGTTACGTTTTTAAATCTTTATAACTCTGAAACGCGTCATCGTTCTTATGAAATCTATTTTATTGTGTATCTTAATAATCTCAAAATATTTTAAATTTTAAATATGTAGTCCTTTTTAAAAATTTCTCCTAAATCATAATTTATAACATAAAAATTTTCGGTATTATCAAAGAAATCTCATTATTAAATGCCACTAACAATATAAGCTTATACGGTAATTTTGTAAATTAATTATTTTATCAAGAGAAGATCTGATAATGATAAAATTATGCCATGAGAAGAAAAATTGAAAAGAAGTTTAATCCTGAATTCTAGAAGAAAGTGAAATATTAGTCCAGTTCAACAGCTTTAAAGAGACCTCAAGATACGGGTTCTATATATCGAAACTATCAAGTAATAGGCTACACCCTTTTGAATCTTACAAACTTGAAAAAAAAAATTGGTAAAATATGGCCCTTAATATCAAATTGGCGTTTATTGTCAGGTTCATACAAGAAAAAAAATGATAGGTTAATTACATAAATTTTTATTATTTTAATAATTTTACGGATCTCAAAATATGCTTTGTGTTTGTTTTCCATTATAATTTATAATTACGAAAAAAATTTGAAAAAGAGACGAGTGTCCGGCTATGGATGAATATAATGGAAACACGTCTAGCCAATTTTCAAATAAATAAAAATTAGGGTCTTAACTTATTTTTTGTCCAATATTAGTATTTAAAATTTTTTCAAAAATGATTTAATCTAATTATTAAAAAAATCATAAATAACAAGTGACATGTTTTAGGGTACAAAAATTTAAAAACGCTACGTTAAATAAATATAGAAACGTGAATTAAGCTGGTTTTATCGTTTTTTGAAAAAGGTCTCAACTTGCTAAATGTGTTACAATATAATTAGTGAGTTTAAAGAATTTCTTTAGAAAATATTATCAGCTAACAAATTTATTGTTCCCAATATATTCAAAATATAAAAACATCATAAAGATGAACTATTTATTAAGAAGTAAGTGGATAAGTAGTGAAGAATTTTAATATTTTATTTTAATTATATCGATCATTTGTCAAATATAAATCAATATTGCATACGCGATAATTAATTCATGATATTACATTCGCGATAATGAATTCGCTGTAATGCATTCGAGATATTGCATTCGCGATAATATATTCGATGTAATGCATTAGCGATAATAATTTCGCGGTATTGCATTCGCCCTAATGCATTCGCGTTAATACATTCGCTATAATGCATTCTCGAAAATGCATTCGCGATAATGTCTTCGCTCTAATACATTCGCTATGATGCATTCGCGATATTGCATTAGCGCTTATACATTCGCTATAATGCATTCGCGAAAATGCATTTCGTGGAAAAAGTTTCGCGGTATTGACGTATCAACAAATTAGTGATAAACAAATAGAAAAAATAAATATATAAAAAATTATTTAAAAAAAATTGTTTGTGAATGAGGGGATTTTTAATTGAATTCATGGCGTAAAAAATAATTTATTTTCACAATATAGTTATTCTTTTTATTATGAAAAGAGTACCATTCTAATTAAAGGTGTAATTAATAACGAGAAAACATAATTGCCAAAGACAAAATTTTTTAGGGGTGAGCATAGGTTTTTAAAGGGTGTGCATTCAGTGAAAATCCTGTCATAGACGCTGCCCTCGGACCACCATTTTGGAAATAGATTGATTCCTTCTAGCTACAAGGTGACCCTCTAGGTTCCTTTTTGTTCTCTCTGGGCATTAATATAGCCAGATAAGAGAAATAAATGACCAATGCAGGATTAATCTTATATGTTATATATCAACAATGACATAGACGACCCACCAGATAAAGTGATGAAAGCAATTAAGCTAATAAAATTCAGCGATAACAATTTTGGACCTTTTTAGCTGCGGGCCTGGGCTGGGCTTGGTCAAAAAATTTAGGCCCGTGAAGGTTTTTGAGTTGTTTAACGTTTAATGATATATTTTTTTTGTGTTGCAATTACTTAAACATCGATTTATTTAATATTAATACAGCATATGATATTATTATATAAAACATGTGATTTATTATTATAAAGTTTTTTATTTTATTTAAACTAGTTTATTAAATTTCAATTGGATGGCTCATGTGGTGTAGTATAATGGCTCGATTTTTAACTAATATTTTAGCCAAAAAATATAATGTAAGCCTCGAGATTTCTTTAATAGATGTCGGGCGGGTTTTCATAATATATGGCTTAAATATTAGATTATTCCATTTTAAAAATCGATTCATTTAACAACACTTGGACATGGTCCTGGGAATTCGCCCATTTCTAAAGCACATTAACTCCTCAGTAATTAGCAAAGATTCTTCAATACTCACCATGCTCACCAGCGTCTGTAATAAATTTTAGGCGGTGATGCTCCAAGCTTTGCGTCTATACATTTTGGCACCCTACAATTGCTTGCAAAAACCCAATAATGATATCAGGCTAATTACTATAGGCTCTACCTTTAAATGCCTTGTCGCCAAAATAATTTCCTCAAAAATTAAATATTATGCTACTCTAATTTTGAGTCCATTTTAACTTGGCGTGGAAGTCGTGGGTGGTTGTGAGGCTTCGATACACTTAACTCGTACTCATATAGAAAACAATCCCCTCAAATGAGATCTTGATTAAGATTGACTTCGCCATTGCATTTTATACCCTGTCTCGGAATTCTTTCTTATCTTCGAGCACTCTTTTTCCAGGATATAGCAAATTTTTCCCTTCTTATTATCAATATCTTACCACTTTACATTTCGATTCTCATAAAATCTCCTAGAAGGGATTCAACAAAGTTATCCTCTTGGATCATTGCTATAATGAATCAATAATATATTCAGGCAATCAATGTCACCTGCTCCTCTTCTCTCTTTGTCTAATACATAGATCATCGCTTTTTTAGATGAAAAAAAATGTTTAAATGTAATTAATAATAGATATAGAATAGAATGCTTATGTAAGGTTCAAATATTCATAATTTTTAATGACTTCAAATGATGTAAAAAAAAGAGATGTTTTTTATATGCCAAGGCTTTCAGTTTCTGAAATTAAATCTGGTAAACAGATTTAGAAGAATAAGCGGAATTAGTTATTATTTAAGCGAAAATTACAGTTCATCTTTAAATTTAAAAGAAAACAAAATAGATTTGTAGATATTGGAGGGCCCGTTTGGCCTGGTTTATGATCATAGCGAGAATCAAAAAAACCTTAAATTCCAAATTATGAGTGAAACCAAAAATAATTTCGCACGTATATATTTTTACATAAAATTATTAAATTATTGAAAATATATATATGTTAGCGTACAAAACGTTTTTTCCTGGCAATATGTTATTTTTTCAATTTAAAATCATTTTTTGAGCGCATTTTTAAACATTTTAAGATCTAATTTTTATGTATTCCATTATGTTTGGAATACCTACCCTATGAATTACAGACAATTTTTTCATTAACTTTTAAAAATAATTTAACATAACCGACTCAAAGGTTAACAACAAAATTCTTTACAATTTATAATATAGGTATTCCAAGTATGATGGAATATATTTCCGATAAAATCTAATTTTTAAATTTAAAAAAATCTTCATAAAATCATTTATAAAGTAAAAATATTACACATTGCCGGAAAAGAGGTTAATAGTCACCACATATGGTAACACCTAAATTTGTATTTTGTCTATTTTTCATTTGGATAGGCATTACCATATTTATTTAAAATATATATTTAAAAAATCGTGATTTTTAGAAAGTCTCTATAGCCTAGTCGGCAAGAGCTTCGCTTACCAATCCGACGTTTTTGGGTTCGAATCCCAGCAATGATCATATTTTTTCTTAATTTAACTTGATGGTTCAGTCCTTGTGGCGATGATATACAAGAGACTGGACTCGACCACGTGATTCCATTATAATATATGTTAAATAATAAGGGTCTTATTACATTTTACTAAATTTTAATCGGTATTTAGAAAATTTGGATGATATTTAGAAAATTTCTATATCTTGACATGATAGTGGCAATCATTAACCGAAAAAACACATTGACGCTAAATATATGTCGTATTGGGATATGGAATCATGTAGGATTCGGAATCTTGACGTGGGGATTTACTAATTTACTTTATCAATTAATTTCATTTTCAAGTTTTCCTTGTGGCGTAATATTTATCTATTATTATTAAATTTCCCGGTATCATAATTTTCAAATTTCTACTCATGGATATTAGACTTTTTTTAAAAAACGCTGAAGGTGAAAATCATGCCAAAAAGCAAAAAAGTATAGTATGATAATTTAATAAACAAAAGCTGTGAACTGATGATTTCCTCAAAAGAATCAATTCAAAAGGGGGATATGATTACCATTTCATCAATAATTGATAAAAATAGGGTTAAAATTTCAAAAGAAAATAGAGGCAAGATAAAACTAACTATTGAGGCTATTTTATATTGTGGCTTGCAAGGCCTAGCACTTCGTGGCCACAAGGATTCAGGAAGCTTAAATTTTAATAATAATGATAACGAAGGTAATTTCCGTGGACTTTTAAAATTTAAAGCATTAGGAGATCATGTATTAATGGAGAGCCTCATTAGTACCAATAAAAATGCTACTTATCTCAGCCCTAGGATATAAAATGAGATAATTGATATTTACAACAATATCATTTTAGAAAAATTGATTGTTGAAATCAATTCTGCCCCATGCTTCTCAATTTTGGCAGATGAGACCACGGACATTGCTGGCATTGAGCAGATGTCGTTGTGTGCGCGATATGTATAATACTCTTAAAAACATTATCAAGGAAATGTTTCTCCAATTTAATCCCGTTTCAAGCATGACTGGGTCTGCTTTATCTGATGTAATATTTGTGAATCTTAAAAAATTAAAAGTAATAATTAATCTTATTATATAATTATTTTAAAAAATATAGCTAAATATAAATATGATACGTGGGCAAGGGTATGATGGAGCACGTGCAATGAGTGGACAATTCAATGGGCTTCAGGCATTTATTAAAAAAAATGTCCAACAGCTATATATGTCCACTGTGCTGCCCATTCACTCAACTTAGCAATATCGGATTCATGTTCTTTACCATTGATATCAAATTGCTTAGGTTTTTAATTATTAAATTAAATTTTTTATATTTATATCAGGTAAAATATCTAGCATCTATGAGATGTTTAGATACCCCAAGCGTCAAAATATTTTGAACAGAATTATATCAGAAACTCCTTGCTCAACAAGGAGAAAAAAATTGCAAAAAGCTTGTCCAACAAGATGGAGTCTTCGACATCAAGCAGTAACAGCTTTTATCGAGTTAGAAGAGCCGATTATTAATGCTCTTATAGAAATATCACAATGTCTGAAAAAGATATTTCTTCAGAAGCAAGCAAGTTACTGGATTCAATAATTATATACCAAATTTTTTTTTCGCATTAGAATGTATTAATAAATTATTTAATTATACAACTATTTTATGTATTACTTTTCAAAAACCTGATATTGATTTGATTGAGATGATGAGAATAGCAGAGACAATTTTATTAGAACTCAAAGAAATTAGAGCTAATGCTGATGAGGAATTTTATATTTTATATGTTAATGTTGAATCAAAAGCAGAGCTATACGAGTTCAATATTTGTCTCCCTCGACTTACAGTAAGGCAAACTTATCGTCCAAATATTAATATAGGGTCAATAGAAGAATATTATAAAATAAATGTCTTTACCCAAGTAAATGAAAGGTTTTTAATTTATCAAGAAACACTTATCAATCTGCAGATATTATTTCCGCAAAAGCTCTCTGAACCTTTTTCAGATGGTGATAGAAAAAAAATAAAATATTTGGAAGATTTTTATCATGAAGACATTAATGTATCTCATGATGCTTTATTAGCTGAATGCCAACTATGGTATAAAAGATTAACTATGGTTGATATAGTCCCAAAAAATGCTATGATGCTTTGCATCATTTCAAACATCTTTTAGATTATTTTCCCAATATATTGAAATTATTATATATATTAGCAAGTAGCAACTCTTCCCATTAGTACTGCAACTAATGAGAGAACATTCTCTTCTTTAAGAAGATTAAAAACGTACCTAAGAAGTACAACTTCTGAAAGTAGGTTGAATGGTCTGGCCCTTTTGAATATTCATAGGCATTTGACGCCAAACACGGATGAGATAATTGAAAAATTAGCTCCCTCCCAACGAAGATTGGATTTTACATTATAAAAATATAATGTTTCTATAATAATTTTTGTGCTATCATTTTTTAATGTCTTATATATTTTTCTTTTACATCAAAAATATAATGTTTCTATAATAATTTTTGTGCTATCATTTTTTAATGTCTTATATATTTTTCTTTTACATAAAAAATATAATTATTCATATTTCCAACATTTAGATTTTTTATACTTTATATATAAATTTTAAAGGCTCAAAAAAATTTAAATTTCTATTATGGATTATTTATTTTAGAGTCATCATATCCTGGTTATATCCACTTAATATTTTACAATTCAGATTTATTTAAAGTATTTATATGCCGCCGGTTATATCCGCTTAATATTTTTTAAATCAAATTTATTTTTATATACCGGTTTATATATTTAATTTTTTATAATTCATATTAATTTAAATTTGTATATTAGAAATAGTTATTATAAAATAAAAATATTGTTATTTAAAAATATCAAGCATAAATTTATTTATCTTAAAAAATTTTAATTATCCACCCCCCCCCCCTCCACACCAAATTTCTGCGTACGCTACTGGTATACGATAAGTTATTATCGCAGTTGTGTACGTATTGAATAAGATTTTATTCATTTTATAATTTTTATAATCCCAATATATTCCAAAGCTAGAAAGATAATCATTCCATGAAAACGAATACTATGTAAGAAGGGTTTGACTAAAGTGCAAATGCTTAGGTATAAATTTCATATATTATTTATTATTTGTAGTGAGATTCATTTTCCTATGATATAATAAACTTAATAATTAAATTTTCTTTTCAATAATATTAAATCCGCAAGATGGCGTATTCTTATTTTATAAAAAAATTTAAAATTATATTTTGTATTATTATATTCTAAAATCATATTGTATTATTACTTAAAAAAGAAAGCTAATTTCCATATATTATCTACCAAAAATTGATTCGAAAAATTGCAAGAACAAATATAGGTTTTTATAAATTACATATGATTACATTTTAATGGTTAAAGTAAGATAAATTAATTCTTTAAAATAATTTTTGCATACTTGCTATTGATATTTTTCATAAATAGCCACTTTGTTTTTATTTCCATTATTACAATATTACCATACAATAATATCATTCTAATAAATAAGATATCACAGAAAAATTTTATCGAAAATATTAAGTTTATAAAAGATTATTTTACACCTAATAAAAATGTACAAAATGTATAAAGATTTACCATTTTTAGGGGAATAATATAATTTAGATAAGGGATTCCGGTAATATTATAGGTGTATTTGTTACCTTATTTTTCAAGCCCGGTGTAACGTTTTAAAAATACTCCATTTTTTTATATACTCCTTTAAGCTTATTTGGAGTATTTTCAGATCATATTGTTCGATTATAATGTATTTACATATCAGAGTATATTTAGATCAATGTAATTTTTATAATGAAATTTTTTTGAAAAAGTGCTCATGTCAATCAAGAAACATTATTCTGGAGCTGATGATGCTGAGGCGATTTTTTTGAAATTCCCGTCAAATTTTTTAGGTTAATGATGCTTGGTACCAGATGAAAAAATCGTCTGCGGGAAAATGGCTGTTAAATCGTTTTATATATTTTCTTCAGTAGATACATTTAAAATATTTGCCTTTAAAATGCCATCTCCGAGAAATAATGGAATGCCATATCTTTATTTGAATGGAAAAATCATGAATATCTCCCAGGCCTATTTAATTTTTTATTTAATCTTTTATATTTTATAGATATCAATAAAAATCACTTTATCATCATTGGAGGAGACCTTAACATGAAATTATGTAATGAAATCACTAATTCTCTTATTGGTTTTGCTACTTTAAATCAAACAACAATAATGCCTCTAAAATAATTGATATCTGTAAACTTTTTAATTTAAAAATCATCAACTCTTTTTATAAACAAAGAAACAATAAATTTCACACATACTTCAAATCAAACCCAATTCTCCATATAAAAGCCAGTTAGATTATTTCATCACAAGTATAAAAATGAGCTCTTATGTTAAAAATTTTAACATTTTAAATGAAATTGATTTTTTATCAGATGATAGACCAATCTGTATCTCTTTATTAATTAAACCTTTATTTTTACATAATCTCAATAAATCAAACAAATATACTCTTATAATCCTTAAAAAATATAATATCTCTAATTAAAATGTTTTTAAAGTAAAAATCAAATCTATCCAAAGTTAAAATTATTTAAATATATAAATTAGAATATAGAATATAGAAGATATTGTAGTCCATAAATTTATAAAATGTATAATAGAACAGATCTATTATATAGAAAATATAACACCCATAATTAATTTTATATATCATAAATAAAATCCGCTAGATGGCGTAAATTATTAAAATTTTAGTTTTTAATTAAAAATAATATGAATTATAGGAGCATAGTTCTTCGCTCTGGAGTAATTTATTTGGTAGAAAATAATATAAACATAAAATGAAAAAAAATAAGATCCAATCATTATTTTTGGAGTTATGATGTGAATTCTTAGTTTAGTAAATTTTTTAGATTTTTGGGAATTAAAAAATATTTATTTTTTTGACTCATTTGGTGTAAACTAACTTATATAAACATAAAATAAAAAAATTTTTAAGTTTACATCATTATTTTTGAAGTTATGATGTGAATTCTCAGTTTAGTCAATTTTTTAATTTTTTTTTAGATTTTTGGAATTTTAAAAATTTTTATAATTTTTGACTCATTTGGTGTAAACTAACTTATATAAACATAGAATGAAACAAATTTAAAGTTTCCATCATTATTTTTGGAGTTATGATGTGAATTCTCAGTTTAATCAATTTTTTAATTTTTTTTAGATTTATGGGATTTTAAAAATATTTCATTTCTTTTGGCTCATTTGGTGTGAACTAACTTATTTAAACATATAATGAAAAAAATTTAAAGTTTCCATCATTATTTTTGGAGTTATGATGTGAATTCTCAGTTTAATCAATTTTTTAATTTTTTTTAGATTTATAGGATTTTAAAACTATTTTATTTTTTTGACTCATTTGGTGTAAACAAACATAAATAAATGCATTATTTTATAGTTGGAATCGGAAAACTAGTTTACTTCAATTAAAATTTAGGGGCCCTTAAAAGGGCCGTTGGGTATTCTTTGGTCTTAAAAATGACCGTTGGGTATTTTTATATCATAAAAAAAAAAAAATTTTTTAGACCAATTAGAAATAGCAATACCACAAATATTATTAATTATAATTTTATAAAAAAAATTAAGATAAATATAAACTCGTTATAAAGTTTCATAAGAAGATAAGAAGGTTTCTTTACATACATATATCAATTTTTTTGTAAAAGCCAGGAGGATCGATAATTGTTAAAAATATATAAATTATTTTTTATAAATATAGGGAGAATTATTTAATTAATTATTGGATATATTAATTGTTGGAAATTAGAGGTTTATAATAAAAAACATATAATGGTCTTATTGTTTTCGTTCTTTCCGCTTTGGCTCTTTTGGCTTGATTAGGTTTTTTTGATCCTAAAGGTTTCACTAGAGCTAATTGACCTCATGTAGAGGTAATTAGTTTTCCATTACTATTTTCTTTTAGTATTTTCAACAGAATTGCCTTATGTTCAGCATCTGTCATCTCAGCCCAGCTCTTATGCATGGATGATATATCTAATGCCTTTGTTAGATAATAAGGTCCCAACCCACATATGGCTCTTTCGAAGTCTTTTTCCTGTATTAAAATAATATCATTTATTTTATTTATCATTATATGTAAAGGAGTTTTTTCCCAATCAAATTTTGTTTTTAATACATGATTTATGCTCTCACAATTATTGTTGGTGTATGGTAATAAAATTATTTTATTTTTTAAAGGTAAATATACCATATTATATAATTTATCTATTAAATATATATCTATATATTTTACAAATTTTGTATAATTTTTATTTAAGCAAAATTGTTTGAAATTATCAATTTTTTTTTTAAAGATTTGATCAGTTAATGAAAATATTATTCCATCTTTATTAAAAATAAAATTTATAATTATGTTTCTAATTTTTATTTCAACTCCTTCGTTATTAGTTAAAAAATATATTAAATTTTCTTTAATATGTTTAGTACATAAAAGATGTGTTGAATTTTTAAAATTTCTACGCAAGGCCGATACCATCCCCAATTCTCCATCACTCCCAAAAATTAAATTATTAATGGGTATACGATTTTTTTTAAAAATTCCTTCAAGGTGGGAGAAAAATTTATTAAATGTTGGGTAATCCGTGTAAAAATATAGGTCCTAAGAAAATTGGGTGATCGTGTAAATGGTGAGTTTTTATGCATTTATGTTTAAAGACCATGCATGTGACAAATAATTCCCCTAAATTATAAGTTTTATCTAAACTTATAATGCTAGGATTATTATTTGAGCATATATATTTAATGTTATCTATCATGAGGGGAGTATATAAAATAAGGGATATCACTTTATAGAGCTGATATCAACTTTTGTACCAATGGGTATTTATATATGTTTTTTAAAATATCAAAAGCTTGATCAGCAAAATTAGACAAGTATCCTGATTCATTTCTCCATCTAAAGTAATTTCTCTTTCTGGAACACCTTCTCCATCTAGAGTAATTTCTTTTTCTAGAAAATCTTCTCCATCTAGAGTAATTTCTTTTTCTAGAAAATCTTCGCCATCTAGAGTAATTTCTCTTTCTGGAACACCTTCTCCATCTAGAGTATTTCCTCTTTCTAGAACATCTTTGAAATATAAATTAGAAACATAATTATAAATTTTATTTTTAATAAAGATGGAATAATATTTTCATTAACTGATCAAATCTTTAAAAAAAAATTGATAATTTAAAACAATTTTGCTTAAATAAAAATTATACAAAATTTGTAAAATATATAGATAATCATTTAATAGATAAATTATATAATATGGTATATTTACCTTTAAAAAATAAAATAATTTTATTACCATACACCAACATAATTGTGAAAGCATAAATCATGTATTAAAAACAAAATTTGATTGGAAAAAAACTCCTTTACATATAATGATAAATAAAATAAATGATATTATTTTAATACAGGAAAAAGACTTCGAAAGAGCCATATGTGGGTTGGGACCTTATTATCTAACAAAGGCATTAGATATATCATCCATGCATAAGAGCTGGGCTGAGATGACAGATGCTGAACATAAGGCAATTCTGTTGAAAATACTAAAAGAAAATAGTAATGGAAAGCTAATTACCTCTACATGAGGTCAATTAGCTCTAGTGAAACCTTTAGGATCAAAAAAACCTAATCAAGCCAAAAGAGCCAAAGCGGAAAGAACGAAAACAATAAGACCATAGATTTATATGTTTATTATTATAAACCTCTAATTTCCAACAATTAATATATCCAATAATTAATTAAATAATTCTCCCTATATTTATAAAAAATAATTTATATATTTTTAACAATTATCGATCCTCCTGGCTTTTACAAAAAATTGATATATGTATGTAAAGAAACCTTCTTATCTTCTTATGAAACTTTATAATGAGTATATTTATCTTAATTTTTTTTATAAAATTATAATTAATAATATTTGTGGTATTGCTATTTCTAATTGGTCTAAAAAATTTTTTTTTTTATGATATAAAAATACCCAACGGTCATTTTTAAGACCAAAGAATACCCAACGGCCCTTTTAAGGGCCCCTAAATTTTAATTGAAGTAAACTAGTTTTCCGATTCCAACTATAAAATAATGCATTTATTTATGTTTGTTTACACCAAATGAGTCAAAAAAATAAAATAGTTTTAAAATCCTATAAATCTAAAAAAAATTAAAAAATTGATTAAACTGAGAATTCACATCATAACTCCAAAAATAATGATGGAAACTTTAAATTTTTTTCATTTTATGTTTATATAAGTTAGTTTACACCAAATGAGTAAAAAATTAAAAAAAATTTTAAAATTCCAAAAATCTAAAAAAAAATTAATAATTGACTAAACTGAGAATTCACATCATAACTCCAAAAATAATGACGGAAACTTTAATTTTTTTTCATTTTATGTTTATATAAGTTAGTTTACACCAAATGAGTCAAAAAAAATAAAATATTTTTTAAATCCCAAAAATCTTAAATTAAATTAAAAAATTGACTAAACTGAGAATCCACATCATAACTCCAAAAATAATGATGGAAACTTAAATATTTTTTCATTTTATGTTTATATAAGTTAGTTTACACCAAATGAGTCAAAAAAAATAAAATATTTTTTAATTCCCAAAACTCTAAAAAATTGACTAACTGAGAATTCACATCATAACTCCAAAAATAATGATTGGATCTTAAATTTTTTTTCATTTTATGTTTATATTATTTTCTACCAAATAAATTAATCCAGAGCGAAGAATTATGCTCCTATAATTCATATTATTTTTAATTAAAAACTAAAATTTATTAATTTACGCCATCTAGCGGAATTTTATTTATGATATTTAAAATTTATTATAAGAGTTTTATTTTCTATATAATAGATCTGTTATTATTATAAATTTATGGACTACAAGATCTTTTCTATTCTAATTTATATATTTAGATAATTACAATTTTGGATAAATTTGATTTTTATAATAAAAACCTTTTTTTTAAGTAATAATTTCATTTATAAAAATGCTACAAAATATAAACCAAATATATATTATTAGAAATAAAAGCATGAGAAAGTAGATTATGCACTATTTTATTTCATATTATTATTTTCGAACCATATCTTCGATAAATTATAATTTTTTTAAATATGCATAAATAATATATTATTATAATTTATTAGATTATTATCAATGACTTTAAAATAATATACAGAATAATTTTTATATATTTAAAAGTAATAATATCCTTCCACAAACATCAAAACCAGAAAAATATAAATATTCATGGTATTTATTTGATATAAAGTCACTTTTGAGTCTTTTGAACGAATAATCTAAAAAAATTGCTCTGAGGGGGGGGGGGGGGGGGTAGATTATGCACTTTTTTATTTCATATTATTATTTTCGAACCATATCTTGGATAATTTATAATAAATATTTTTTTAAAAATGCATCAATAATATATTATTAAAATTAATAGATTATTATCAATGACTTTAAAATAATATATAGAATAATTTTTATATATATTTAAAATTAAAAGTAATAATATCCTTCCACAAACATCAAAACCAGAAAAATATAAATATTCATGGTATTTATTTGATATAAAGTCACTTTTGAGTCTTTTAAACGAATATTCTAAAAAAAAATTAATTGCTCTGGGGGGGGGGGGTCCAAACCCGAAACCCCCCCCCCCCCGTAGCTACGCCACTGATTCTCAGTTTACTCGTTAATTCTCACTTACACATCTGAATTTTGATTAATTAGGTTTTAAAAGGTAAAAAGAAATTTTTTATATAAATTTAAAATATAAGAACTTTTACCTTGGTATTTCTGATCTTATCAAAAATAAAATAATTGAAATTTAACTTTAAAGCCAACTCTCCTTGATTCAGTCCAGATGTCATAGAGTCTAATGAAAGTTAACACATCAAAAATAAAATAATTGAAGAATATAGTGTTTACTTTGGTGTTGAGAAAATATTTCAAAAATATTATCTAGATAAAATTTGTTGAAAAAAGAATATTTTACCTGCTATGGCAAATTTGATATGGATATTGTGTTTCGCCATATTATATATCACATGAGAATTACTAATGGCTTAAAATTTCTATGATGATTATCATTGGACAAATATTTTTTAAAAGAACACTATTGGTTAAACTTGATTGACGTTTTTTGAGGATTATTATAATAGATTAGGATGATGTAGAGTAAATAATATTTAGTGTAATATAATTTAATTTCAAAGTTCATTCAATGTTCTCTTAAAAATAAAATCTCATTATTATGGCCATTGATTACTTTAAATGACTAATTGTAACTTCCTATGTAATTTTCAGTTTTTTGTTTAAAATATTTTGTAAATTTTTGCGACATATAACACTTTTTGCTATGATTCGCTATAATGTTTTGCTGTTTTTGTATTTGTTTTTGAAAATTTAAGGTAAAGATTTCGTTTTAAAAAAATCAAATCATGGTAGAGTTTCGCAGGTAAGTGCATCGCGGTAAATTTTAGCGACTTCATAAGAAACCATGAATTACTTAGTTGCACTAAGTTTATACGAAATATCGTTAACTCATATTAATTCATTGTTAATAATGATATGTTGTCCATTTTTTTTAACATAAAGGGTAACAGAGGGAAAAATGATGATAATTTTTATCAGCTGAAAATTTATTAAGAAATGATTTCCCTGCATTCCATCTTGGTTAGAAAAATACATATAGTTTTGTTTCACTGCACTGCCCTAGGATAAATTGTCAAGTTTTATAATAGATAAAAATTAAAATAATTATTTAAATTAATTAATAAATAACTTAGTTCTGAATTATATATATTCATGAGTCATGACAAAAATCTCATTAATCATTGATATTCTCAAGTTTAGAAATATTGCCCGAAGATATATTTGAATATTCATAAAATTATATATAGATATTTCACAAGAGATTCTTATTAATGTTTAGAAATGGCTTAAAATCAAAATATTTTTGATTATTAAGAAGTTTGAAGGTTATTCTGCTGGATTTTCTAGGTATTCAACATATTCAATTCTGTAGCAGACGATAAATTATTATCTATCCCAACATATGGATTGGAATAAGCTTTGCGGAGATGAGCTAAATATTGAAATAGATGATTTTAAATGGCAACCACACAACAAAAAAATAAAGTCGAGTATTATAGGTTTTGAAACTATTTTATTCATTAAATTTTAAATATTGCCTTGACTATATACAGCTGATAAAAATAATAAGCAATGTAATGATTTTGAACAACCAAGCCATAGTAGGGATTTTAATAGTTGTCAATCAACAATTTTAAATCAAAATTCAACAAAAAAAATTATCCCAGGGCCTGTGGGCCTTTTACCTGATGTAATCATTTTCATTATTGCAATTAATATGTATTTGTAGGAGGAGCCAGATTTTGAAGATAAATCAACTCAAAAATTATTAAATTCAGTTTTCTCTCAAAATTTTCCTAAAAAGGTCATACTCATTATAAACTTATAAAAATTATATACATAGAAATTGATAAATGTAGATTTATACAATAAACTTGATAATCATAAATCATGGCAAACTTTGGAGAATAATTTAAATTCTGTTGTGAACACCCCATTGCAAAATTTAATATTAAAATATGGCCCAATCTATAAAATTGAATGCATTCTTAAGCAAGTGCAAAATTTTTTATATAAAAATTAACCATAATATATAACTAGGTAGCACCTACAAAAATACCACTAATAAGTTGTTACTGTAGCAATATTATAGTTAAAGACTATCATTCATATTTGGTAGAGCTATGTGATTGCACAGGTTCAAAATTTTGATTTAAGATTTTGCCTATCTCTAAAAAAATTCAAATTTTATATGTTAAATAAGGTAAAATCAAAGCAATTATCAACAGAGATGCAATAATTCAATTTGGCAAGTATATTGATAAAGGGAGCTCCTTTTTATTGTATCAGGTTTGAAGTAATATTATTTTGTATATCAATGGATTACAAATTATTATATTTTACTTTTAATTAAAAATAAATAAGATAAAGTTTAAAATGTAGATTCAAAGTCTGCTTCAGAACTTATTTTACAAACTCAGACTTAAATTTTTTAAATTATTTTACCAAAAGTGACCCATTTAAAAAAAAAATTTATTACATCCCTCAACAAATGATAAAAATAATTTATAACCTAAATTTATTTTGGAGCTATGAGTAATTTATTATACATTAAATTCTTAGTAAATTAAATTTATTTTTACATTGCCTGCTCATGTAAATTATATATTTTTCTTCTGCTCAAGATAAAATCATGCACCAAATAAGTTTAAAGAAAATCTTCCTTAAAATTTTGTGCATAAAATTTTTTGAAGATCGATGTTTATTAATATCAAACTCATTTATTTTAAACATAGTTGTTAAAGGATCTAGATACAAGTATCTAGATATAAAAATGTGGTATCTGTATCTAGATAGATTTTTGAATAAAATATTGGTATCTAGATATTATTTTAGACAATGTATCTGTATCTAGATCCATTTAAAAAATATCTTTTAACAACTCTGATTTTAAATTTGTGATTTCATCAAATGTAAGATTTTTTATGCATAAAAATCTCATTAAAAGGTATTTCCATGACAAATCTACTGAAATAACGTGTTTTTAAAATAGATTAAATTTGACATGAGGGTTAATTAAATTGTATATTTTATACAAATTACATTTTAAGCTCTAGCTTAAATAAATCCTGAATATGGATCTTCAAAATTCGATGAGAGCCTTTTCCTCTTTTAACAAATCTCAAATTACTCAAATATTTTTGGTCAAATAAAAAATTATGTATCATTTTGTAGTCATCAAAATTCTCCTTTAGAAAATACCAAAATAATTTTAAAAATATCTTCAGTGTCGTATTTTCGGTGCAAAAAAAAATGTTTCTAAAGGGACCTGATTTGAAACGATAAAACTCATTAAATTTGTTTATTATCAAAATATTTAAGTAAAAATATTAACGTAAAGTGTGCAGTACAAGAATACTAAGTAGTTTAAATGTAGTGCCCATTAAGACTAAGTTAATGGTAAATAGACTTAGGTGGTATGGGCACACAATGAGAAGGCCTATGAACTACATAGGAAATAAAGTTAAGAGTTTGGAAGTGATGGGCAAACGTAAAAGAGGAAGGCCAAAACTTCAATGGGGCCATAAAGTTAGAGCCAATATAAAGAAGTATAAATTAGATAAAAGAGATTGTATTAATAACATAAAGTGGAGAGAGATGTTGAAGGAGCTTACCACCAGAAAAGGTGAAAGCTAAAGAGAAAAAAAAAATTAACGGAGAAGAAAATACGAATTTAAATTGTATTTAGTTTTTCTATAATTTTAAGAATATTTTTTACACCCCAATAAAAGTGTAATTATCTTGTGTTGTTAAAGTTTACCGCTTTATCTTCTTTGGTGGCTATAGCTAGCCCGCTACTTTTTAAAATTTATTATTTAATTTTGAAATTTATATTTAATTTATAAGCCCGAATCAAATAGTATAAAATTTTAAAATTGTCGAAGAAATGGATAACGAGGTAATTTATTCATGCTAAGCACATTTAGATGAGAATATAAATGAAGTGTAAGTTTCGCCAGAAGAAAATTGAATTTTTGAAAATTTTAATTGTTTGAAAATGGGGAAATAATTAATATTTTTATAAAATTTTTTTATAATTAATGGGTCAAAGTAGCGGTAGTGCGGTACCTTTTGGCAAATAGCGGTAGCCGACTTTTTTTCACTGTAATTATCGTTATTAGCGCCCTCTTTAATTGATTTAATTATTCCTAAAAATTAATAAACATATTTGATAAGTTCCATCCTTCAATTACCCTTTGTAATAGATTTTTGTATTGCTAAAATTATAAAAAACTAAATAAAATTAAATTTCTTATTTTTTCCGTTAATACTTAAAAATTTTAATATATTAGTAATAAAGACATTTCGTGAATTCCATCGTTTTAAATGGGACACACTTCAAAATATTTTTTAAATACAATAACATTGAAAATATTTTTGAATTCTTAGGTAAAATTTTGAGGGACAAAATGATATATAATTTATTTTGAGATTCCTTAAAGGGGAAACTCGATATGTATTTGACCTATGGCGTTAAAATTAGGATTTTATAAAATATACATATTTAACACTCTAACCAATTTCATCCATTTTTAAAATGATGGTCCGAATCAGGGTGATTGACATAAAATTACCCAAAAGATCTACCAACAAAGATTATTTACAATAAAGATTTGGAATTTTAGGCAAAGTTTTATTAAAACACTTCATTTATCAAAATCCTAAAAGATTTTTATTTTGAAGTTAAAATATTAGATTTATTTTATTTTAAGAAAGGAAAAAATAATAAGACCTAATTGGAATGACTGACATGTATAATTTCGTTTTTGTCACAATGAGGAGATTTTTCATTGTGAATCAAACCTAAATATAAAAGAAATATATATATAAAAAAGAAATTAATAATAATTAGGAATCACGAAATCATGAAATCAATTTATCTCTTTATCCAAATTATAACATTATCAAATTAACAAAATTATAAAAGTAAAAATAATAAAAAAGATTAATAAAAAATAAAATTAAAAAATAAAATACAAAAAAGTTAATAATTATAAAAGATGTTTCTGTATGGTAAAAATTGGCCTTTTTATACTTTTTTCAATCTTCTTTATCACTAATATTCATAACTACTCAAATATAATATTTTTATCACGCGTTATAATAGTAAATCCAAAAGAATTCTTTATGCAAATTAAAAAAGTACAAATTTAACTAATTTACATATTACAACACCTCCCCACTTAAATTAGACCCAACATTCTGCGAATAATCAATCTTCTTTCGATTTCGACTTTACTGACCTCGTATATACACCATATCTATTCTTCTTAATCTTTGCTGTCTTCTAAGTTCTAACGAAGGCTGCCTCTTGTCTAGTATTCTTGGTTTCGAACGACCTTTTGTATCCAATCATCGCTTGAAATTTTTGAGTTCTATCTTCTGTCGCTTGTCACCCTGGGAAACGATCAGCTTTTTATCTCTGTAGGCGACTGACGAACTTGATAAACGCCTGTTTTCCACGATCCACGCTTGATGAACGATTATCGATGACATCCAGTTTCTTTTTCAAAATTTATCGTAGCTTGTTTTCTATCATTCTCTTGTAATCCACGATTAGCTCTTTATCTCGATAAACAATTGATTGGTCTGCGATAAACGATGGTTTTCACGAATTCTTGTTCCTATGATTGTCGATTTCCGTATCTTAGACTAAAGTCTCGGTAATAATTGGCTATTATTGGTCCGCGATTAACGATTGCAGCATAACGTCTTGACCATCTTTTTATCAATTCGCTTGTTTTCTACTTTCTCTTGTAATCGATTGGTTGTTGCCTCTAATTCTTGTAATCGTATCTATCTTTTAGACTTCCGGGTCTTCTACGACAGTCTGCCTTTGCTGAGATATCGACTTTATCTTAAGGTTTCAGGTAATCACATCTAATCTACTTCTACCTAAAATAATCTATTTAAATAACTTCTGAAATATTTTATCACCTTTTATAATTTATTCTCCAAAATAAACTATCTAATTCAAATATACTAATAAAATATATAAATATACCAACTTTATCCTAATGTCTACATTTATCTCCTCTAAACTAATTCTGCCTTTAATAAATGGCGTAAATTATACTAAATCTTAAATTTATAATACGTAGCAAAAATATCTATAATAAATTATATAAATATATCAAATTCTATCACCCCTCTCCCCTTAATGAAGCCTAGACCCAATGTCGTGTTTGGAAGTTTTAGTATAAATAATAGTTAGATAAATATATTCAATATAAATCTAATAATACCTTTTAAAGATATCACTTCTAAGGATCTGACTTTATTATTTCCAAATACAAATCCAAAATGAAAATCGAATGAATAGATTTATAAAAATTACGAGTTTATATATAAAAAAGTGGATATGCAAAAAAAAACATTTTATATGCAAAATTACAATAATCTATAGTATTATTCGTACATTTAAGTTCGTTAAGAATAATGGGTTTTTATATTCAAAAAAAAAATTGTTTATGCAAAATTTAAAATAAACAATAATATTCTGCGTACATTCAAGTTCATTAAGGATAACTTTAATATTCATCTCTCATTTAAATATTCAAATCATATCATAAAAAAATACATTTTTTTAATAACTTTAACACCTTCGCACTTCTACTTGATTCTACCACTCCTTCATCTAATCTCTACTGCTCCCTTGTCCTACCATAGGTTCTTCCTCCTGTACCGCTAACATGTTGTTGTTTGTGCTAATCGTGGGACATCTCCGTAAAATATGATCCCCTCCACAAAACCAGCAAGACATTCTTCTTCGAGATCCCCACTCCCGTTCTCTTCTACGATTGTACGACCTGTCTGTGGGTCTATCTACCGTCATCTCTCCATACCTGATCTGGGCCTCATCTCTGGCGGAATCTATCCATCTTATCGATTCGGCTGATCCACCAACCATCCTAATCTCGATCTTCAAAATAAAGTTTCCCACTCGCACGTACGACGACATCTATCACGGACTTAAGCTAAAAATATACTATATTTATCATTTATTCATCTCCATTAATTCAACTGCTTCCTAATTCTCAATACTCATAATCATTCTCGTATTACCTAAGCCTCTCTCATTCTTTTTTATCAAATTGTTCATACTTTCAGCCGCTCTATTCTACTAGTGTACTTCGTCAACATTCTGATTATCATCATTCTCGCAGACTTGTTAAAAGGAACAATTCAATTATGCCTATCAGCATTCTCCACATTCTGATTCTCATAATTCTCGCAGACTTGTTAAAAAAACAAATCAATTATGTCTATCAGCATTCTCAACATTCTGATTCTCATAACTCTCGCAGACTTGTTAAAGAACAAATCAATTATGTCTATCAGCATTCTCAACATCTCAGCAATTTAATCGATTCACAACGCCATTTATTACTAACCTAGACACCTAGGTCTTAATTGCTTAATATGCCTCGAAACTACTCCTATTCTTCCTTCAATTTATACTTCTACCTTCTTTCTTCCTATATTCTTTCACTATACCTTTCCCCCATTTAACTGGGCCATCAAAAAGTATTCTCCAAACTAGGCTTCCGATCTTAAATCTGTCATTAATTATAACTTCTTTCTGTTCTATTCTTTCTTTCAGAAAATCTAATTCTGTTCTAGTTTTTCTACCTAAAAATATCTCTGCTGGTGAGTAACCTTTGCTTCTCTTGGTATTGTTGTACGTTAATAGTAATAACCACCATTTTCCTTCTCCATATTTTTCCTTTTTTAACCATCTCTTAACTAGAGCTACCATTCTCTCCGCTTGTCCATAACTTCTCGGGTAATGTGGTGGTGCTAATAAATGCTCAATCTTCCATCTATCACAAAATTTGTCAAAATCTCTGCCTATAAATGCTGGACCACCATCTGATACTAAGGTCTTCATTAACCCATATTTACTTACGAAGTCTTTTACCCTATTCAATGCAACTTTCGTCGTCAGACTCGATACATAGTGAAGAAGAATATAGGAAGAAAGAAGGCAGAAGTAGAAATTGAAGAAAGAATAGGAGTAGTTTCGAGGCATATTAAGCAATTAAGACCTAGGTGTCTAGGTTAGTAATAAATGGCGTTGTGAATCGATTAAATTGCTGAGATGTTGAGAATGCTGATAGACATAATTGATTTGTTCTTTAACAAGTCTGCGAGAGTTATGAGAATCAGAATGTTGAGAATGCTGATAGACATAATTGATTTGTTTTTTTAACAAGTCTGCGAGAATTATGAGAATCAGAATGTGGAGAATGCTGATAGGCATAATTGAATTGTTCCTTTTAACAAGTCTGCGAGAATGATGATAATCAGAATGTGACGAAGTACACTAGTAGAATAGAGCAGCTGAAAGTATGAACAATTTGATAAAAAAGAATGAGAGAGGCTTAGGTAATACGAGAATGATTATGAGTATTGAGAATTAGGAAGCAGTTGAATTATAGGAGATGAATAAATGATAAATATAGTATATTTTTAGCTTAAGTCCGTGATAGATGTCGTCGTACGTGCGAGTGGGAAACTTTATTTTGAAGATCGAGATTAGGATGGTTGATGGATCAGCCGAATCGAGAAGATGGATAGGAGCCGCCAGAGAGGAGGCCCAGATCAGGTATGGAGAGATGACGGTAGATAGACCCACAGGCAGGTCGTACAATCGTAGAAGAGAACGGGAGTGGGGATCTCGAAGAAGAATGTCTTGCTGGTTTTGTGGAGGGGATCATATTTTACGGAGATGTCCCACGAGCACAAACAACAACATGTTATTCATTCGATTTTCATTTTGGATTTGTATTTGGAAATAATAAAGTCAGATCCTTAGAAGTGATATCTTTAAAAGGTATTATTAGATTTATATTGAATATATTTATCTAACTATTATTTATACTAAAACTTCCAAACGCGACAGTTTTGATATTGAATTATAATTATTTTAAAATTCGGTCTTAGGCCCGATAAGACTTTGACTTTTTGTAAACCTCTAGTCTATATATTTTTATTGAATTTATTATATTAATAATATTCGACTTTTTTTAAAAAAACAATAAACAGTTAAGTCTATTCCGTCCGTTCAAATCCAGGGAACTCTATTTAATCGTCACGTTCCATAATATGTTGGCACTAGCGAATTCTAGGGGACACTTGCGCCTAAACAATGTCCAAAACGATGAAGCATTTTGTGACCGAACTCAAAATATAGTGGAAAACGATATCGATTTCGATGATTTTTCCCCACTAGATTCCGTTACCGCACTCCCTAATCCACCGGGTATTGTTTTCGGTAAAAATAGGGATTATGACTTACCGAGCCAAAATTGTGCAATTCTAGGTACTACAAATTTAATCACGTATGATGAGAATATTGGAAATGATTTCGATATAGTAGAATGTGGTAATCTCCTTAGCAGCGACGCCAAAGCGATAGATCTTTCGAATATATCTGATCCCTACCCAAAGAACGAGAGTACTGGCAATCGAGCCAATAATCTTCTGAAAGATATTGAAGATTCTAAATCGTCCATAAATAATAAAAACTTTCAAGAAAGGATAAAGAATAAATTTAACGCCTTCAAATTCAACGATACTTCTAGCAATGAAGTATCCAACAATATACATAATTGCGTCCATCCTGTTAACGATAAAAATATTCCCGACTCCTATGGATTTGAAGATAGCGAAGAATCCCTCAATTTTGAATTGCTCGTTTCCCAGCATCTAAACGATAAAAATTTTGGTTACGTTGACCCATTGAACTCCGCTAAATTTGTTGACAATTATACGAATGCTGACATCGGCTCATTTTCAATCGGAGACAATGTTAAAAATTTAAAAAAAACGGCCGAACTGTCCTGCCACGTTGACAATTTATCCCATTTTGAGATGGAAGATGAAATGTTCGATATATACGATATTACTACCCCTATTTTTCTTAAATAAATGGATAATAAAGAAGTTGTTTTGTTTTAGCTTGTAAAAATGGGTTTGATATATTCTGGTCAAAATTTGTTATTTATGTCTCATATATCTGCATTAAAAGCTGTTACTCTGGGAACACCTGTTAATTTATATATGTATATAATTTAAACTGATATCAGTAAATTCTCATCTCATCAGGTTCTGAGTGTCTATAGTAAGTTACGGGCAAGACCATAACTCGACGAGTGCAGAACATCTTAAACAACCCCCGTTCTTTCAAACTTCTACTCTTTATTATATACAAATTTAAATAGACATAAGATGATCATAATCAAAAAACAAACGTAAAATTACCAATCATTCTGTTTTGGAGGATATTAGTAAATCCTCATCAGGTTCTGAGCGTCTATAGTAAGTTACGGGCAAGACCATTAACTCGAAGAGTGCAGAACATCTTAAACAACCCCCGTTCTTTCAAACTTCTACTCTTTATTATATACAAATTTAAAAGGACATAAGATGATCATAATAAAAAAACAGTAAAATTACCAATCATTATGTTTTGGAGGAATTGTTGGCCCTAATTTAATTGACAAAATATAAATTAGGCTCATTTTTTACAATAAAATAAAAATTGTCAAATTACGTTCTAACCCCAGAAAAACTGTAATTATCACATTATTTTAATAAAAAAAAAGAATTTATTATTTAAACTTACCCCTATCCTATTTATTTATTAAGCCACCCCTTTGGGGTAAGAGGGGGGGGGGAATTGTAAGCTTCTGTCATGATTAATATAAAAATAAAAAATTAATCATAATCCAAACCGGAATGAACCTTTATAATAGACGCCGGAGTTCAATTGGACCGTAGCTGTTATGCTTAATGGCTCGGGTTCCTGGTTTTCCCTTATTAATCTTTTGATATATTTGTAGATAATTTGTTTAAATTAATATGATTATTAAGATAATTATTTATATTCCAAGAGGGTTAAGCTCTTAATGACTTCCTAATTCTCGCTTTTCTCCTTTGTAAAAATTTTACGAATATAGATGAAATCTGAATCATCCTTTTTAGCAATTATGTATGCTAAGATAAGCAAATTCCTCAAAAAAATACAACATTGTAACTTATTTCAAGCCAACTCATAAATAAAGGTTGGATCTTGAGAAATTTTCTTCTTTGGAGGTTTGAATTTGATCCATATAATGATATATGTAAGTCGTATGGGTTTCGGAATCCGTAAATCCTTTAGAGAGGGCGATTAAAAATTTTAAAACCCTATTTAACCGGAAATGTATTCATATGTATAGAGTGTTTATTTATCCTAAAAATTTCAGCCAATTTTGCCCTGAACTTCAGAACTACTTCTAATTTATATCATGGATAACTTTTGGAATCGTAATTTTTCAATAGTAATTTATATGCATTAAAAATGGCCACTGATAACTTTTGAAATCATATTTTTAATATTTGCTCTTTCGTATTTTATCACCAACTCTTTTTTTTCATATGTTATAGCCAATTATAGTTTTAAAAAATCAATTTTTTCTTACCATGTTCGCGCCAAAATTTTAATTCATATTTTCGGTTATCAAAACTTTTAAAAATATAAGTAATAATTTTATTATTAATATATATATATTAATATTTTTATATAAAAATTATCATCTTAGGTGCTGGAATTTAAGCATAATGCCATTTGGCATCAATGGTCATATCTTATGCATTAAAATAATTTTTTATCAATAAATGGGAGATTTAGGGTTAAAACGGAAGTGGGGAGGGGGGGGGGTAATCACATTATATTTTGATAATAGTTAACTGTAATGATTATTTAATGTCTAATAGTTTTCTTGGATATAGGGAGAGGTCCTAATAAATATTTTACATATATAACATGTAATAATATGAGATACTTTTTAATCACTGCATTTAGATATGACTACACTTATCCCCAAGGGTGATATTTATGAAGCTAATATAGAGATCACAGATGAAGAAGACAATTTTTATAGTTTGCTGGGAGATGATTTGCCAACCTCATCTTATATTAAAAATGAACTAGGTCTTGAATTGGAGGATATAATCGAAGATACTACTATAACTAAAATAAAAGATAACCCTCTTTGGTCTAAGAAGACATTGGAAACATGAATACAGAATTTGCTCCTGTGGTGGAAATTCATGAACCAACTCCTCTAACCTATTTTCGTAAATTTTTGGACAACCAAATGATCAGCAATTTTGTATCAGAGACAAATATTTATTCCTTCCAATGTTGTGGAAAATCTATAAATACTTATAGCAATGAAATTGAAAAATTTATTGGAATACATTTGTACTAGCTTAATTAAGATGCCTTCGATACGACAGTATTGGTGGGTTGAGACATCTATTAAGTATCAGAAACTATGTCCCGCAATTGTTTTCTATTGATCCGAAAATTTTTCCATATTAATAATAACAAAAATATGGTAAATAAAGAAGATAAAGGTTACGACAAATTATTCAAAATTCAGCCTTTCATATGCCAGCTAAAAAATTTCAAAAAAATTCAACTTGTAGAGATTAGTTAGCTGTAGACGAATTCATAATTCCTTTCAAGGGGCGCTCTAAATTAAGGCAATACATTAAATCGAAGCCCCATAAATGGGGGATAAAATTGTTCATAGTTTTGCTTAACAATTTTATTTGGAAATTTTTTTAGGCGTTTGCCTGTCTGGATCTTATGGAGTATGATTTTGAAATATACCAGGGAAAGTCTACTAATACTATAATATCATATTTAGGTATCAGTGGAGATACCGTACTTCGCCTGTCTGAAATAATACCATCAAATAAAAACCATGAATTATATATGGATAATTTTTTCTCCTCATACCAATTATTTATAATTCTTAAAAAAAAGGGATATTTAGTGTCTGGTACGGTAAGGTCTAATCGATTATCATGATGCGCACTTGAAAACGATAAGGCTTTAAAAGGAAGGAAGAGGCGCTGTAGATTATAAAAGTGAAAACGGTTTTATTATCTGCAAATGGCAGGACAACAAAGCTGTTATTACAATATCTAATTTTATAGGTGTTTTACCTATGACCAAAATTAAACGATGATCTGTATCGGACAAAACCTTTATAAATGTAGAAATACCTGTTATAATTAAAAACTATAATGAGGGAATGGGTGGAGTAGATCTTCACGATATGCTGGTGGAGTTATATAGGATAGATATTAAATGGAAAAGATATATATGCGAATGGTTATCCATTTATTGGATTCTTGTGTAATAAATGCATGGCTCCTTTATAGACGCCATACGAAAGCAAATAATATCAAATTTATGACATTATTGGTATTTAAATCTCAAATAGCAAAAGGGCTGATGCTAGCAGGAAATGTTAATAACAAGAAGACTGGAAGACCTTCCAGTATAGTTGTAAAGAGAAGAAAAGCCATAAATATTGTCCCCATATCGGATATAAGATATGACCAAGTAGGTCATTTCCCAAAGCCCGTAACAATTAAACAAAGGTGCAAGTATTGCGTAGATGCATATTCAAGAATTATGTGTCAAAAGTGTAATATTTATTTATGTTTAAATAATAAACGAAATTGTTATTTGTCATTTCATATGAAATAAAATATTTTTTTAAATGAACTTGCATTTTGCCCATTGATGACATTTGGAATCATTGAATATTTTTTGATAGAAATACTCGAAATAAATTTTTTTGATAAAAATGTGTTATTTGTGTCTATATTAAGTATCTCTTAAAAAAAAAATTTTTCATTGAGGGAAAAAAAGTCGGGCGCGAAAGGATTAAAAATGCTAAAATGTCTATGGCTGATATTGGCTGAAATTTATAGGGTAAATTCTCTATACATTTTAGTATTCATTTCAGGTTAAATCGGATTTTAAATTTTTTTTAATCGCCCTCGGTAAAGGATTTAAATCAAGAGATTCCGAATCCCCATATGACATATACACGGTTAGCATCGCATTTAATGATGCTAGAAAATGTAAATAGAATTAATAAAGGTCAAATTATTATCATTATTATATCTTCTCATACAAAATATGGGAAATAAATTGAATCGATTTCAATAATTCATATTTCAGGTATTATTATTTATTTTTCTATTTGATATTTTAACACTGTTAGATTCCAATTCTAAAATTTAAATATTGTGAATTCTTATATTAAAAAAAAGTTTCACTCTAAGATAATTATCCTCTCATAAAAATTGGAACAATAATTAGAATGCTGGATTTTCTAGACTTTTGGAAAATTAGAACTTTATAGACCTTCAGCTCTTGCCAGAATATTATGATTTCTGTTTCAAGTACTCCCAATGAACGTATTTTTTGGCCTCTGAGCCTATTTTAATTCAAAGGAGATTATATACTTCAAAAAGCAAAATTATAATAATTTAAAAAAATTGTTAAATTTTTAATATATTAATTTTTATTTGGATTAGGCTGTTTCGAATTTATTGTGTACATGAAAAAAATTGAAAATGATTTTTCAAGGTAAAAAAAATTCTAACGCCATTACAGATATAAACGACGGCATGAAAATTGACATGCTGCCAACTTACAGATGTCCTCCTAACTAACATCATTTTCTACTAATTGGACATTTTTATTTTTACGTTCATTATTAATCTTAGAGTTTTTCTTTCTTTTTTTAAAAAATTAAAATACCAAACCTTCATTATAATTTTTTGATTTTATATCCTTGAAATTGGCATTTAATATAATACCGAAATATTATTAATTAATTTTTATAAACGTGCAAAAAAAAAAATTTTTTTTAAATTTATAACAAGCATATTCCAAAAATAATCAATTTTACTAATAAAAAAAATATATCATTTGAAATTAATATTAGTCCAAAAATCTAAATATCACATTTGCAAAAATGTTTGAGAATCATGAGAAAAGGCAGAGAAAAAAAATCTTTTTTTCGTACAGAGCCAGTTTTGATCTCCCCAATTTCCGACATTTGTGTCGAAATCCAAAGGTTCTATTATACATGAAAAGGAGTAGTCGGAGATAAGGAAAGAGATCATTTTGTATAAAAGGTTACCTTTATTTCTCATAAAGTCACCATTGTAATGTCGCGCTTTTCTTTACATTTTTTTACCCCTAAACCATTTTTAATACGATATTAATATAAATTTAATCATAGATTTCCATGACGATTCGCAAATTGGCGTGATTTTAAGAATTAGGGCTTGAAAGATAAATTACAATCTCTCATCTTTTTTTACAAAACCCTGATCATTGATGACTCTTAAAGAGCAAAATTGAGTTGACAACACTCGAGTCTGTTTTAAGTCGCTAAATTGGCTCCAATTTGAACTCCTGAGTCGACTAGTTAATTTGAATGGTGAGTTGACTCCTTATCTTCATTCGTTAAGTTATTAATGCTCAAATTATACTATTTTCTATGCAGAGTTATTTGCTAAAGTTCAGCAGGGCATCATGCTTGAACGACCCTTCCCTACCTAATGGTTGGGTAATTAATTATAAGAATATTTTACAAAAAACAGAAGTAGTTTGAGCATTTAGCCCGGCTCTTAACCCAAAAATATAATATAATTTTACGCTTCCAATATCCGATGTTTCATATCTTTAATAAAGAGATAAACGAGCATCTTAAAATATTTATTTTAGAACTGTTAAGTCTAAAAAAATTATCTAGATTTACCAATTGACCCATTGAGTCGCTGGAGTTAGGGTTTTTTAAGAATCTAAGCGATAGTATAAGTCTTAAAAACTAAACTTATTAACAATATAAGTTATAGATCAAGATAAGAGTAAAGTTAGATAAATTGTTAATGATTAGTTTGTCTAATGCTCTATCATTTTATAACTATGGAATATTTAAATTTAATTTTAATTTTGAAAATTCAAAAGTGGGGGGGGGGGGGGGGAATAAATTTCTGAGGAAGGGGAGAAAAGTATTCCCCTTAGGTAAAGCTCAGGGTATAAAATCTAAATATATTGCAATTATAATTTTATAGATTATTGAATACTATCACAACGGACTCCTAATATAATTGATGGAACTTTGTTTTGGTGGGATGGAATACTAACCTCCAATTGGCATTAGCTTTTAGCTAAATACGAGTTACTTAAAATAAATTTATTAATTTTTAAAATATCCAATAATAAAAGAGCTAAAATCCCTTTTTTTTGAGGATATAAAAATGAATCGTATTTTGTATACAAAAAAATGTTTATACGAAATTTAAAATTAGTATTCTTATTCACATAAACCTTTGTAGAAATGATATATAAGGGCGGGTTTATATTATTTAGAAATCAAAGATTAGGATCATACCAACCCCTATTTCATACTATCCCTGTTGCATATATTTGACATAGAGAAAACCTCCTAAAGTGAACAAAATTTTCTTATCAATTATGTTAACTACCATGAACGAGATTATAATTTTATATTCTTAGCTCGAAAATCATCCTATTTATTTTTATTCAATATTCGTAACACGCATTAGAATTCCCTTAAAAAAAATTAATTTCTTTATAATCTTTTTACGAAGGTTTTAGACCATAGGCTAAATTTTTTTTTGATATGCCATACCATAAAATAATATAATATGTTAATATTAATATTAATATTAATAAATAATAATTTAACTAGCCTTAAGAAAATATTTATAAAACAAAACAAAAAATTGCGAAATATTTTTAATCTTATTTAAAAAATAATAATTAAAGTAGATATACAAGTCATTCGATCTTAGAAGAAGCTATTTAGGAATATAATTCCAATAATAATAGTGTCATCATCATGTTCAGATTATTCTCCAAAGAAGTAAATCTATTTAAAAATAATATTTTTCTATTTATTTTTTATGCATATAATAAGTTTGTTTTTGTTTAATTTAAGTTTAATGCCTGGACTAAAATGAGAGTTCATGTGTTAAAATTAGGCTCTGGGTTCGAGTTTCATAAAAATTAGAGAAAAAAAAATGTTATCTTTCTTAGATTCAGTCCTTCAATGTTATGCAAAGCAGTGGTTTACATTTTCCGGCCGAGCCCACTATCCGATTCATCGGAGAAAAATAAATGGCCCGGGCCGGTTTGACAAATTTTTATTCAGTATATATATTTGAGAAATTCTGACATTTCACAGAAGTGACAATCCATAAAGAATAGTGTTTGTAACCACTCCCCTAAATTATAAATAGTTGTTTATTTTAGTGTTCATCGAAAGATATCTTGGTTTAATTAAGTCTTGTATTTTTTTTAAAAAAATATTAAAAATCAGTCTGGCAACCTTAGTAAAAAACTGAATTCGGGTCTGAGTGTCATCTGTAGATCACTGATGCAGCCTGACCTGCTTCAGCCCTATAAGAATTTCTTTGGAAATTTTACGAAAGATTAAACCCAATCCTTACTCGTTAAAGTTTAGTTGAAATTTTTAAACGAATTTTCCGGCCATCACGATTTTAATATTTATTCATATTTAAATTTATTCCCATTGTAAGGTGCTTATATTTATTACATCAATCATTTGATAAATCAATATTGTGTTTGATATCTGCGCATTTATAATTAATCAATCAAAATTGTTTAATTTTTACTATATATATTTTTTTTTTATAGATTTAAATATTTAAGTTAGACAAACTTAAAATAACAAAGATAATAAGTATATTGTAATTTATTTCCCAAAGAGTATAAATCAAAATGCTATCAAAATTTTATTAAAAAAATAAAAAAATTTGCTAGACCCTGTCTGGTATTTTGTGTATAAAATGTTCGACCCGAAAATTATTTAAGTCCGAATTACCCCGGTCCATTAAATAATATGTTCGGTCTTGATAATCCATATGATCATATCTCTAATTTGAATATACACCGGTTTGGGTTTCTGGTAAAATTTAGAAAGAGTTACGATTCCATTTTTTAGATTTTAGCAAATTTTGAGGGATTTCGGGGTCTGGTTCTCTTTTCCAACAATTCTGATGTATAAATATATGACTAACCCTCAAAGAATTAAGAAAGTAAACGTGAGAAGAAGTGAAAATATTATTTGTGACATGAGCTATAACGAAATGTTTTCAGTAAAAATATCATAGTTTACCCCTTAAATACTTTAGGTGTGTTTAAGGGAGGCGAGCTAAAATTAAAATGTATCTTGGAATATATATTCCAAATTTTTATATATTTTGGTTGTGTAGTTTTTAAGCTATAAGCCCAAATGATCGGGGTCTGTGAAACCCCACTAGAGTAAATTCGTAAGTTTTTTTAAGAGAGAATTTTTTAAATGTTCAATTTATTTTATGTATATTAGTTTTAATATCTAATCAATTTTTGTAGCTAATTAATAAGTTAATTTATTTTTCAACCCTTTTTTAGAAATTTTTGTCACAAATGATAATTAATTAAAATGATAACCGGTCATAAGTACTTCGCACAAAAATACATCTGGTCATAACCCATCTCCTAGGACAAAAAGATACCGGGCAAAAAATTTTTTTAATGTTAAGAAAAATAGGAAAATTTTACAAAAATAATTAATTTTTTACCTCGCATATGAAGCGGTTAATGGTGAGGCATGACGTGGGCTAGAGTTAATCAGACATTAAACACTACATTCTTTTAATTCCTCTCTATAAAGCATTTTTAAAAAATTAATTGAAATTGGGTTATTATTGTCCGGTGTCTTTTTGTTGGAGGCTATTTTTGTACTTGTGTGTCTTTTTTGTCAGGGTCTTTTCCAGAATATTTATCTGCTAGCTTATATTAAAATAACTAAATATTTTATAACGTTTAAGGTTAGTTCTATTCTATCATGTATCAAAATTTAAAAACAAAATAATGAATATAAATGCAATATATTCATTCGAAATTGGGGTTTATCCCCACTATAGAATTTACGTGATTTTCACTTGAGTATTAAAGGGTTAAATTGCTAAACTTAGCATGCCTTTTAAACAAATCTTTGTATGTATTAACGAAAGAACCTTGAAAACATTTATTAGTTGTTGCAAAATTTTCTAGAGTCTGCACAGAATATTTAATATCGTTATATCGGAAGAATATGCTCACGAAATTGTCTTAACATCGAAACTAAAGAACAAATAACTAACTAATTTTAACCATCTGATATAGAAAAATTTAAAAAACGATAATTCATATTATAGATTTTAATGGTTATTTATTCTATCTATTCGAAACACAAAGCAAAACTTTCATCGCCGCATCATTATTTTTAATAGCTCAATGATTTATTCAATATTAATTAAAGGCGGTTATTTAAAAGAATATTATTAAAAGTTCTTTATGAACGCAAAATGATTTAAGCACAACTCCAATCCCATTAAATTTTCTTTTGTTGGGGTTAAAAAGTAAATTAATACCCAATTTTTATATTTATTTATCCTTTTTACTTTATATAATATTACAAGAAGAAAAAAAGTTAAAATTTTTGGAGAAAAATATAAAGAAGCCAATGAAATTAGCGGGAATGGTATAATCTTATGGTAAGTAAACGTTTTATAAATTACAATTACACAACAACGATTCAAAATGCAACACCATTTATATTAATTAAAAATATTATAATAAGGAGATAGTTAGTTAGATCATTGGCCTGCCTGGCTCTAAAATTTCGAGAAATATAATTATATTTTATTTTCATTTATATAAAAAAAAAAATTAAAAAAATTGATATTAAATGGTTTTAAAAATAAATTCAAAAAATTTCTTAAATTCAGGAAAGTGTATTTTTTTTAAGTTCTTTCTTTTAAAATATTCCTTTTCATTTTGACTTCATTTTAAGAATATTTTAAATTGTGTGGAGAAGGAAAGAAAAAAAGAAAGAAAGAAAGAAAGAAAATTTTTCTTTTTATTCCTGGTAGAATGGCAAAATGTATCTTTCAAGAAAGATTTTTGGGTCTAAAACATTATTTAAGCCTTTGGGAAGCTAAACAATAGCGATAATTTATAATTTTTTTTATCCTTCAATTACCGTTTTATTTTTATATTTTTTAAAATATAATTTCCACTTTAAAATTAATTTTTTTTACATTATAATGTATATCCCATAAAATAATTTAAAAATACCTAACATTTTTCCACACTAGGGAAATTATGTAATGTTTTTTCGTTATCTAAATTTAAACTAAAAAATATATATGTAATCGTAATTAAAAATCTAAATAAATTATTTCAGCTGCCGTTAAAATTAATTTAATTTTTAAATTTTAATACTTTTAATTAAATTTAAAAGATAAAAAAAATACAATATTTATAATAATTAGGAAGGTAGGGTGAGATGTTTTAGCTACTTTTCTCATTAGATATTAGACCTGCTATTCCTATTCTTAGATATAATAAAAATGACGGTACGATTGGTCTAATTATGAATAGTAAATTAGTCGATTTGTTTAAGAAAAATCAAAGTTTTTAAATAGGTAGATTGTTTTCTAAGGAATATCATTTAACTGCATATTAGAACACAGCTTTAAATGATAGAAAAGCTGGAAAATCATTTTAAAAAACAGTAAAAATAATTTAAAAAAACTATACAAATAGTTTAAAAACTGTAAAATTATATTTAAAAATTTGTGAATTTTGATTTAAAAATTATGCATACAATTTGTTCCTTTTGCCAAGCTCCTGAAATGTTTTTATTTGGCCAAAAATCAGGGCATTCTTCAAAAGGTTTATAAAAAAAAAATTGCAATATAGAATATAAATTCAAAGGTGAAATAATGTAATTATGCAATGACGTGAAATCAAATATATTATATAATAAGGATAACAAATAATATAATGGTCAGTCATACTTTATAAAATACTATTTTTTCAAACTATTTATTTTACAGATTTATTGTAAATTTTTTAAAGTGCATTAAATTATTTTTTTTTATTTCTCGATATTGTATTATGTATGCATGCTAAATGACACTAGAAATTGCACCTTTGTTATTGTATGTTATGAAAAATAAATAAATATACTAAGCAAACATTATTAAGTGCCATACATTTTCATTCATTATGTTTTGTATGTATAATGACTTTGGTTTGGCAAATATATCTCTAAATAAAAATCGTAATAGTTTGCTTAACAAAAGAAATGGAAAGAAAGAAAGAAATAAAGAAAGAAAGAAAGAAAGAAAGAAAGAAAGAAAGAAAGAAAGAAAGAAAGAAAGAAAGAAAGAAAAGAAAAAAAAAAAAATTAAAATAATGTAATATTTTGAAATAATTTTAAATCTTTACTTTTAAAAAATGAAAATAACATTTCCATTGTAATATCGGTTATGAAACAAATAACGCTAAATTCAAGAAAAGCCACTTTGGTCACGAATTCCGTATTAATTTTATTTTTTATAAAAATAATATTTCATAAATTTAACATATTGTGCGTTTTTGTGCCTATTTGTTTTATTTTTTTAATATTGTTTTATAATATAGTAATTTTTTAGAAAAAAATATTATATTTTCTGATTATTCCTTTCTTAGATCAGGGAGAAAAAAAAATTAAATATATTGTTTTATAATTAGTTATCAAATATTTTTTGCTTATTTTTATTTTAAAATATTTTTACATTATCAAAAAAGAAATCAACGATTACAATTTCCCTTTACAAATTATTTAATCTTGGCATTTTTGATTAATAACTTGCGAAAGTAAAATATTCATTTTATAAAAATCAATATAATTTTTTTTTTTCATCATAATATTTTGGGGATTAGAAAAGATAATTTTGAACGATAAAATATTGAGCATTTATATTTTGGTCTGGTTAAGACATTTAAATTTTTAATCGATTTTCAGTTAAAATTATTTATTTTTTTATAAGAAATGTAAATTAAATTTTATTAGTATTACCCTATCTCTACTAGTTGATGTTGTTAAAATTTGGCCCATTTTAAATTAAGAATATTATACGAAGACTCGAGAATTAGTTAATAAATGTCGAATCCTTTCTGTTATCTAACGAGCGAGCAAAACAGGCTTTGCTAAATATTTCTTGGCCCAAATATTGGATTAATTCCTTTTAAAAATCTTCGAGACCGAGTTTCCGAATATGAAACTACTACCATTTATTATATCTCACTAAAATGCTCCGAATTTGTTTATTCTTGGGAACCTAATTTTTCGATGAAAAAAATTAAACACATCTGTAGATACATATTTTGCAGAGTTGTTAAAGGATCTCGATACAAGTATCTAGATCCTGTATCTAGATATAAAAATGTGGTATCTGTATCTAGATAGATTTTTGATTAAAATATCGGTATCTAGATATTATTTTCGATGATGTATCTGTATCTAGATCCATTTAAAAAGTATCTTTTAACAACTCTGATATTTTGTAAATAGTTTATTGTTTAAAATAAAATAAAAAATATATTAAAATTTGAGTAACGGACTAAAATTCCTGGACAAAAATACCCAGGGACGAAATGGCGCTTGACAAAACCCCCAATTTTGAAAAAAAAAAAATTACACTCAATAAGGTGCATTTCTAAAATTAACTCTTTTGTATTTCAGCAATTTTCAAAAATTGGGCTAGCTTCTAAAAATTTATTAAGCTCAATTTTTATGAAAAGATATTAAAATGAGCTGATACAATTTTTACGATGCAAATATATTATTAAATTATTTCCATTACATATAATTATTTAGTGAAATTTTATATTAAAAATGATGGATTGTAAAGGTAATTTACAGTTACAATGTAATGACTAGTTACTTTTGAAGTTAAACTGTGGGTAGCTACTTTCAAAATAATGTAACTAGTAATTGCAACTACAGTGTGTGTACGATTTTTTGTAAAATATATTTATTTGTAACTTTCTTATAAAATTGTTTGACTTTCTATAATAATTGTAAAAATAACATATTGATAACATATATAAAAAAAAGTTGTTACAAATATATTGGAAATATTTTACAATAAATCATATTGATACTGTATTTACCTTTCAATAATAACACTAAACCCCAATATACCGATATTAATATACATTATCAAACTTTTTAATTCCGATGCGAAATAAAAAAAATAAGAAATGATAAGATAATACATTAACCAGATAGACAATAATATAGTCATTACTTTAATAATCAAATATTTTATTTTAGTTTCTTAAGAAAACGGAAATTCGGCTCATTATTAGAATGTAAATATATATAAGTTGAGTATACAATCATTAAAAAAAAGTTATAATAACCCTTATCTACATTAAAAATTTGTTATAGTAATTCCCATTAAATATCACATATGGTGACTTTTGTTACAAATAATATATAAATAGATTATAGATAAATAATAAATATTACTATAAAATCATAATTGACCTCTTGTTGTTGTACATTATAATATATATTTTATTTATAAATAAATATAATATTATTATAAGTATTTTTTAGACCTATATCCGTTAAAATAAAGAAGTTTCCTTACATAAAATATATATTAAAAAATTAAATTGACATTACTTTTGCTTTTTTAAACACAAAACTTTTTAATTTTTATATTATTTCTCACACATTCGATTTCTCAGGTTAAATTAAAAATATAAATATTATAATATTTATTTTCTCAGGTAAGAAATAAAACTTTTATTAAATAATATATTTTCGTAAGAAATGTTTTGATATATTTTTGAAAAAAAAAAAATTTCTCACCTTAGCTGGCACCTATCTCAAATGTTTTATTAAAACAAATTTAGTTTTGTACAAATAAATTGATTTAGTTTATTAGTTAATTTATTTATTTTAACTATTCTATACACATTACATAATAAATAAAAATAAAATATTTAAAAAAATAAATAAATAAAAATATAAAATACTAATAAAATTTACGATTTATAAATTAATTTAAATTTTTTTACCAAAATATTTATTAGTTTAAAATAAACTTATTTTGTTGTACTGGCCAAATTATATTTATTTTTATTACCTTAAAATAATTTATGATGATATTAAAATATATATAATTAAATCCTATCGATTTATCAAATCAGATTCATTCATATTATTTTATTATAGGTAATTAATTCATTATATTTTATTTTCATTGTCAAGTTCATCTTAATTTTTCCCGAATTTTTAAAATTTAGAATTATTATAATTTCAGTTATATTTTGTCAAAAAGTTTTAAGAAAAGTGAATTGAATAAAAATATTTTCTTATAAAATACTTAAATTTATTTCCTTAATCAAGATTTTTATAATATTAAATCCTAGGTTTAGTTCTGTAAATTTATTTTTACCTCCAGCCTGGGTTTTAAATGTTTGAATCAAGGTTAGAAATGTAGCGAATAAAAAATACCTCAATTTTAGAAATTTCTTTAAAAGGTGAGATTTTTAAAAATGTTCGCCTTTATGCGTTATTTAATTTTTTTGGTGGGGTAATTCTGTCTGGTGTCTTTTTGTCAAGGGAAATTTCTATAAGTGATTTTTAATTTCTTTAGGCCCAGTCTTGATTCTTAAAATGTTGCCCATTTTTACCTGCCCGTTGCAGACCATTCTAGGGTTATTAATCTAATCTTATTTTTAACGTAAAGAAAGAGAAAATAAAGTATTATTAATTTAGGCAGATTAGGTATTTGGAAATTTTTCTATAATTCTAAAGGATATTCAAATTCAATAAAAGATTATTTGTCATTTTTATATGGCATAAAAAATTATTACCAATATTTACACGTTGCCATTTGAAAATACATCATTTTAAAATAAAACTCAAAACAAAAAAAAACAAAATTTCAATTAAAAACTATTTTTCAGAGATGCTAATAAAAAAAATTGTACAAATTAATTAATCAAAAATTAATTTAACAATTCACAAAAAAAATCAATGAAAAAGGCAATTAAAATTTTTTTGTTTACCTTAATTTAAGATTTTTATTTCTTTATTTTAAAACTTTTTATTTTTCATATCATAACATAATTGGACAAAGTTGAGAAAGAATAGGAAACTCCTTAAATATAAATAATTTATTGCCTCATTGTTAATTATTTTTTTAAAATATAAAAAATGGCATTTTAAAACTTTTATACCAACTCTTTTGTCTCGATATTATTTAATTATAATATTTTTAAAAACCTAAAATTTCAGTTAATTGTTTTTAAGAAAGTAGTAAAAAATTTTTTCTTCAATACTACATCTCCCCCTAGACAAAGCCACGGTTAGATACTCAAAAAGGGGGAATTATTTATAATATGGGGTATTTTTGACCCTGTGTCTTATTGTTTTCAAAGTTAATCAATTTGTATTAAAAAAAAAAGATGTAAATAGAAAGAAAAGAATATAAAAAAATCACGATTGTAAAAATTTTTGGGATTTATTGTAAGTTATTGTAATAAAACGCAATTATTCGAAGCGTTTTATTGGACAGTTATATCTTAAAACGTATTGCTAAAGCAAATCAATTTTGGACGTCATCGGCTGCTTTATGTTAAATTCTCTCGTCTCAGAGTAAAAAGAAGTAGGTCTTTTTTTATTATTTAATTGAAAATAATTTGCAACTAGGTGCGAAAAAAATAAAATTATCTTCGGGTATATGAATATAATTCCGGGGTATCGATGACCCGGGGCAAATGACCCTGTTTTTGTTAATCCTTAAAACAAAGAAAATGTTTTACATTTAAAAGTGTATAAAATCTTGGCATAATTTTAATTTCTGATCATTATAAATAATTTTTTTTTTAAAAAACTCAAATTTATTTTACCGAATGAGTACTAAACTAACCCCTTATCATATCTATGATATACACTATGTGTACTATATCGTTGATATAAGTTTAATAATATAAACACACCTACATGTCATTGTCATATACATATTAAAAAAATATATATAATTAAAATAGGATTAACGGCTATTTACTTTTGGCAGAGACATAATAACGACATTAATTTAACAAATAATATGTAGTATAATATTGATCAAACATTACACTCTGTTTTAAAAAAGAAAATATATTAAAAGTACTTTTATTTTTTGGTTCCCCTCTACTTCAATGAACGTTATATGAAAATAAATTTAATGCAATATATCGGCAACTTTTAAAAAGGAGTTTGGAGTTCATTTTTTATAAAAATAATATAGGGTTTTTTTTTTAAAAAAAAGTTTTAAAAAATATATTAAAATATTTAGTTAGTAAAAAAAATTTATAACAATTTTAGAGAGAGAGAGAGATTATCTTGGATTCATTTTGGAGTATTTATTTTATCTTGAATTAGATTGAACCTCACCCTATCCCTTCTACCTTATGAAAAGGAAAATTTTATACAAAACAAAAGCCACATGTATCGTTAACATTTATTTTGGTAAAGGGGGAATGGAGATAGATAAGAAATCCCAAAAAATTAAACTAAATTATATAATCGTATTTTTAAAAAATATATATTTTAACAGATATATCTAACATCATTATCGAATGCTCGACCTAAAAATGGATGATACGACAGGTGAAGGGTCCCCTTATTCTCGTTATTCCAATGGATATTATTCTTCGTCCTCCGACAAAAATTATCCCTTAGACAACTATAAAATTCATAAATTAACGCCACCCTTATCACCGATGGGTATGTTTAGCGATAGCGGATTCTACGATTATAATCATCTTCCCAAATGCCAAAACGAGCCTTTGAGAGATAAAAATCTTGCGACAACAATTAACCCTGTCAAAGTCGACAATATAAACTGCATTGATGAAGAGTTCGTGAGGTTGAATATAAGCCGAAACCCCTTCGATTCTATTAGCTCGGGATTACTAAATCCGTTGCGTGATAATCAGCAGGAACTCTATGCACAATTGCGGAGACCAGCTGATAGACTTAAGGTTGTTAAACCGAGCCCACTGTTTAAATCTAATTATGGTAATTATGCGTTGACGTCTAGATACGCCGAGAGCCAATCAAATAAATCGATGAAGGATTTTTCGAATGTCCAAATTACTGACATGGACAAAATGGAGGAAGGGGCAGAAAAAACGTTGCTTTCCGCTATAATAAAATCCGAGAACGCCGAATATTCAAACTGCGACAAGAACGCTCGATGCAAACTTTTCGGCTTCGAAAGAGCCTCCATGGGTGAAAATATTCAAAAGAGGGGTTTAGAGAGAGATAACTGTGTCACCACGATGGCTGGCTTTATCGCCCCTCCTACCCTTACCACATTTTCGACCAAAGCACCCCAAATTAAGGCTCACCCAGCCTCTACAAATAGCTATCAGCCATTTCCAGCGATGAACAAATCGATGAATTCGAAAGAATGTTTTGTGAAGAAATCGGATAAATTCCCTGCCATAAATTTTCCGGATATGGATCGATTCAGCGATAAGGATTTCGAGGTAGCTTCCTTCCTGTCAGAAAGACCACCCCCACCTAATCCTTGCGGAAATCTGATAAACAGGGGTAATACTTTTAACAATATAACCAAACGCGAAGAAGACCGACTAAGGGTATTTTATTCGGGAAGAGGCACAAAACTTTTGCACGTGGGTTGCAGCCGATGCGATTTCTTGACCTTCAAAAGCGATACATGTAACTCGTTGGTAAATAATGTTAATCATAACCGTGCCTCAACTTTCAAATCTAACAAAGCAGAAACGGCCCATGATTTCCCGGTGAATGAGAATAACGTTGAAACGAAGGGAAATTGGGTCTACAAATTCAGCGGAATACCTCTTCTCATACTAACCAGTTCCAACGATGGTTCTAGAAAGATAAAAACGTTTCCCAAAATGACTAAAAACCCTGTGAGGAACGTTACAAAATACTTTAAAGACGATACTTTATTTAAAAACGAAATTCTGGCCGACAAGAAAATCCGCTTTCTAGATTGTCACTCAACTACGCAAATTTTGCCGAATCCCCATTTCGATTCCCTGACCAAAGACGGACCCCTCAAACTGCTTTATACATCGCCGATCTCGCGAAATTTTCCTTCCAAGCTTTCCCTCGTCATAGCCGAACCCGAAACTGCTTTCCAATTATGGAAAGCGGATATAATAGATTTTCATACTGACTGCGCCAAGAAATACCTGCGCCTAATTCCTCGGTCTGGTTTGAGCCGTTACGAAATTTCGAAGCGAATCGATGGCTGCCCTAACAAGAAGGGAGCGATTTACAACTATAACAACAATAATAATAATAGGGGAGAAAATACATTTCACCTTATTTCGAGAACAGCTGATCCTGGCAACACTGGCAACAACAAAACCGATCGAATAGCGTTGGCGTTTGCGGATCCCTTCGAGTCCGCTAATTTGGCTCAAACTTTGCAGAATTTTGTGAAAGAACGAGCGATCGAAATGGATAAATATTCGGTCACTCGTAAATCGATCGATCCCGCCTCGAGGATCATCAACAATGGAGACGTGGCATCATTCGATACGAAACCGGTGGCGTCGAATCAGAGCTTTAAACGCGTCAATAGTTGCCGAGAAAAGGGTAATAAAATTTCGTATTCGCGTAAAAACAGTGCCTTGGATTCCGCTGATATCACCTCAACAACCAAGGAAAATGTCAGGGGCCGTTCTAACAAGGCTCTTTCTTTGGACAATATTCACAAGATACATCCTCAGGGTATGGTAGGTAATATTAAAAATCTAAACTCCAAGAAAAGAAATTCGGTGTTCTCTAATTCCTATATCGATTCGTCCTTCGTCAAAAGACAAAATTCTTTAAAGCTCAAAAAGGTGAAAAACGATAAAAATAATTTGGTCGGACTTTCCAAATCCTGCATATCATCACCATGCCAGTTCCAGCATATGACCAAGATAAATCTCGAAGATTTTTCCAAATATTATTCGCTCACTCATTTAGTCCGATTGTCCAATAACGGATATTGTTGATAATGTTCACCTTTTTTTTTTACCTACGAAAATTAAATTGCTCCTTCAATCAAATAAAATTTGTTTTCATTGTTAATTATTTTTAAAATAAATTTTACTATTATTATTAATAATATAAGTAATTATTACCAATTTACTATATAGTAATTTATACATTTATTAAATAATAGATATCCGAATTTAAAGAATAAATTGATTGTATTACATTTTTTTAAAATTATATTGATGAGTAAAAAAAATTAAATCGTATATACATCCTACAATCATAAATCATTTGTGTTGTACCTTTAACAAAGGGTGGGGTTCGATGGGATGTGGTGGGATATGAATCAATGACGCTATTAAAATTTTAGGGAGTTGTCCTCATAGTCAATGACTGGGTTAGACTACTATTCATTCAAGGCAACTTATGTTGGCGCCTCTCTTTAACCTTTTTTTTAGGAAAAAATTAATTTTCTTTTTTTATTGAATGACTAAAGTAAACACATAATAAATTTTTATCTTTTCATGTGAAAAGTGGTTTTTACGCAATAAACTAATTGATTTTAACAAAAATTTATAATATTTTTTTATTTCACTCGGTTTAATTTTGGCGAAATAATTCACTTCTAAATTTTTTTAGTTATCAGACGGTGATTTAATTGGTTTGTTGATTAATCGAATCAAAATACCATAGATTATTTGTCAACGTCACTGGGGAGAGGGGGTGGGTGCAGAAGCTCGAGCCCCTTCAAAAATTTGAAGAGCACCCTCGAAATTTTTAACTCTTTTTTATACCACTAAAAAAAAAGGTAATTTAATGATAATGTTAGCTAAAAAAAAGGAAAGTAATTTTGGATAACGTTTGTTAAAAAAAATAAAATAATATTCACTACATTAACCTCCTTTGGTAAACTTGCATTATCCTTCTTCAAGAACTTAGGGTTCTCATATCCGAAAACTTACTGGCCGCGAGAAGGTTTCTTCCTTAGACAGAAATTTATAGCTATCCTTAAAGTGAATTATCAAAAATTTTAATGGTAGTCTTCTCTCCACGGACCTTCGCTAGATTCACTTTTTCTTTCTTATTCTTATCATTTTACACTATATTTAACCTTTATATTAATAATTTGGAATTTTTTTTACTCTTATATAAATTTCGTGTTGACTTTATATTATTTGATAAAGAGAAGAAAATTTTGAAAATAATTAAAAATAATTTATTTTTCTGAGTCCCTTGAGATTGTAAAGGCCCTTATTAATATGAATGAACTCATCCTCACATTTGTAATTTATATGTATTTTTATTTTGTCTTTTCTTGTTAAAGTTTCAAATATGGAGTTTCTTTTATTTTAAGTTCTCCCGCTAAATTTTTAGCCTATATGAGAGCAAAGAATAAAAATTTTTATCACTTCTATCTTCCTTTTTTTGAATTTGTATTTTCTTATTATTTCTATAATTATGGATAATGATGAGAGAAGATTTTGCATTCTTAATAGCGTTTAGAATGTCTATTCTGTATGTTTGGTTCCTCTATTCTGCTTTTCAACTAGTAGCCTTCCTATTTGTTAGATGAATGTGCTTTTTGCTGTATTTTTGCTTCATTATTTATCAAAGTAATTCTACTTAGGGTGCCGGATAATTTTAATTGGCTATAAAAAGTAGAGTAAGAATATATAAAATGTTAATAATCAAAAAATAATAAGATTATTTGTTTTTTTTATTTGCAGAATGAAAGAATGTGTATCCAATACAAAATGATCATTCTTTTAGTGATGCCTGCTGCTTTAACCTAAAACAGCAGCCGATTTTCGTCAGTATATTATTCATTTTATAATTAAATTATTTTTTATTTTGGCCATCAGTTCATTAGTTTGGGAGATTCTAGAGTACATTAGTAACTCCTGATAATCATCAAATTTTTTTTTTACTAAAATCATCAATAAATATTTTTATACTTTTTTCCCATTTAAAATACAAATACTTCCATTTTTAATTGATTTTTTTTATTGGTTTTATAGTTGATTCCATATAAGAGGTTAAAAAAAAAAATTGGGGGATAATTTTCTGTATAAAAATGTTTCTATTTTAATATGGCATCATTAGTGTTGTTAAAAAGTCCGATTTGGGGATTTTAGCTATTAAAAAATTATGTAAGCGTCGAGATTTGACAAATCGATGTCCAAGCATTTCTGCCAGCTATATGCAAAATCGTTAGGGTTAGGGTAGGCTTACATAATGTTATTTTGGTTGTATAATCTTAATCGGACCGGTTTTTTAAATCGACCCGAAAATGTGATTTTTAACAAAACTAGTTTTGTTCATAGTCTATCATTTTTTTCCCCCCAGATTTTATTTTAACTTTTTCGTCATATTTTTTTTAAAAAATCATTTTAATATTATACTTTTAGGATGCTATTTTGAAAACTGATTTCCTTCTCGAGATTATAAAGTAACCAACATAGCACTTGCCTCGTTTAGTAGAGAAGGTCACCTCCTTCCACAACGGAACCAATCTTGGGATGCGTTCCTTCTCAGGATATAATTTTTGGGACTCGTCCAGATTTATTCAAAAAAATGGACCAAAAAGATGGATAATATAATTTTTTTTTATAAACAAAACTTATTTTCTAAAAAAAGTCAAAAAATTTATAAATAAATTTAAATGTGCCCAACATTTCTAAAAAATAAAGTATCCTTTATTCATATACTTTCATAATTCTCGACTACTCCTGATAAAAATCCGACTGGACGATATTTAGAAACGATTAAGATTATAACCAAAATAATCTTACGAAAGCCTCAAGTTTGGCAGATGGCATTTATGAGCAAAATTATAAGGCTTACAAAATAATATTTTGGCTAAAATCTTTATGTGGTCCTTCTTAATAATCGCCCCCAAAGGCCACTTTTATAACCCTTTTGACATATTTTTTTTTAAATTTACCAGAATGATATGATAATCAGTGCATTAAGGTCGAATATCAACTAATTGCAATAACTTTCTTTAGAATACTATGGGCCCATACAAAATTATTCGACTCTCTAAAGGTTAGTTGAAACATTTTCCACGGAATTTTACATTAAAAATTATCATATTTTCTTCCAAAATATATTTTTAGTATTTCTCTGCTTAACATTCTCATTCTATTTTAATACTTATTTTGTATTTATTCCTCAACAGAATTCACAGTTTAAAATTACTAAAGAAAAAATGTTTTAATGAAAATGATTTGCTTATTTGGTAAAATTACTAATAAAAATTGATCAGAAGTGCCCTCGTTATTAAACACAAAAGTACCCCGTGAAAAAATATACTAGACCAAAATACACTGAAAATACCTCCGATCAAAAAGACATCTGGGAAAAATACTTACTAGTTTTTTTTAAATGCTTAGAAAAAGGGGATAGTAGGATATTTATATTAATTTATTCAACTCTTAGCGTCAGTTACTATAAGACAAATATTTGGCTAATAATAATGATTAGCTAATGTGCACACCAAATTTTAAAAAAATACAGTACTAATACATGGTGGTAATCTTATTTAAAGATTGAGGCTACAAAAGAAAACTCATTAAAAGAAAGTTGCATACCATATCAAAGGTCTTATTTTGAGGTATCTCATTTCACGTTCCACAAATAAATATCTTATATAAATAAATTTTTGATTCAATTGCGTGTGGAAGGTAATTCAAGCAACAATCTATTTTTTTTCATTCTAATGTTAATTCCGGCCACGATATCTATTATATATTTTTAATTTATCTTTTTATTACAACAAATTCGTAAAAAATAGCTATCAATTTTCTACACATTATAAAAAGGTAAATAAGATATTTAACATATCTCAAAAACATTAATGTAGATAAATAAAAAAATTATTTATATTATTTAATTTATTTATTATTATGATATAATTATATCCTGTAATAATCATACGTCGTGGTTTTAAAGCCCCATTATGCAATCATAATAATTTTTTTTTGAGTTTAATATTTTAGAATTACAAAGTGAGCTATCACCAGGGTTGCCAGATCAAAATTTTCAAATGGGAGGATTTGATAAAATGTCTTATTTTACGAGAGAAGTATGAAAATTGTGAGAGAAAATTTTTTTGGCCAGGGTTTGTGATATGGCTTAGTTACCCCTCCCCATATTAATTATTATTATTACTCATATGGACATTAATAAAGTCAGTTACATTTTGTAGTGCATACGTATACATAACATTCTCAAACTATTATATTTATCGAATTACAAAATCCATCAATTTATAGTTTTTGTTCCAAGGTCATAACATTTATACATTTGCAAGTGAATTATTAAATTCATATTTTGATTACCAATACTCTAAAATCGTTTTAGTAAAAATATTTGCTTCATTTAAAAAGCCATTAATTTGGGCTTAACATTGAAAATGACATTTTTAACAATAGGGCCATAAAATTTAGTGTGAATTTTTAGCTCTGAAGATTTTTGTGATTTCCATTGCATATTAACCGCATTTAGATTTCCTAAATGTGAAACCATGCCTAAATATGCTTCCGCCAATTCATCAACAAAAATTCTTTCAAAATATTTGGATAGCTTTTATAATTTCCATTTAAAAAATATCTTTTAAGAGGTTTGTAATATTTTAAAATTCTATCAATGGTGGGTAATAGTGATAATTATTTGATAGGGATCTTAATAACTAACACCATTTCATATCATATACGCAGTGCCTATGCCTGAGATTTGTTGAAATGGGAATTAACTAATAATGGTTTCTTCATAATTCGAAAATATTGGGGAGTTATGCAATGCTATGTTTTAAATAACTGGTTATAATGATAATTAATTTCTCATGCTCAAAGTGAACTGTAATAAATAAAATAATTATCTTATAGAAATTAGTCCTAAATAATTTATAATTATGTTATGTATTTTAAATGAATATAATTATAATTTTTAATTAAGAGGAGATCCGACCTCAAGGTAAATATAGTGCAATCCAGATAAAATGTTCCTAACCTAATTCCTAAAATCTAGTAACACGAACACATGATTATTATGATATGGTGATATTATTGAATAAAACATATTAGGAAGAAGGAAATTGACAAACTTGACATATTTTTTGAAATTTTTTTTTAATATTCAAAAATAAATTATTTACAAATTAAAATTTTTTATGCGAATGTTAAAATTTCGGGAGATTTTAGCGGTATACCATGGAAGTTTTGTGGGAGGAAGGTGTCTCCATGTAAACAAAAAAATAAGTGAGTCTCACGCTGATAGTGTGGACCTGGTAACTCTGGTTATCACAACGATATTGTAGATTCTAATTTAAATAATACGTCGGATGTAAAGTTTTTTTCATATATAAACTTCTCAACTGATAAGGAATTAAAAAAAGGGCAAAGATTTTTGTTTCAAAAAATTAATAATAGACGTCGAGCTTAATTCAATGAACGACACGACAATCGTGCTGTAAACATATTAAGCACTTTTGTAAATAGATTGTGATTGATAGGATTGAAAAAAGGACAATAATGATATAATATTAAAATATGGCAAAAATTAATAATAAATACATGGGAAGTGTGGCTCGTGAATTCTTTACTCTCGTTATATAGAATTCGTATAGAATCGGTATCTTAGAAATCTATTTCATATATTTGGCATGCATTGATTCATACTTTAAACAGACGCGCAAGTTGCAATTTAGCTAATATAATTTCAGCCCTTTCGCCACTACCATTCAAGATAAGCTGTTTACATTAGCACAATGTTCTTTCATCCCTTTCAGATTAAAAAAATTAAAATATTAGGCCTTATAGCTCCAAAAATGACTCAATGAATTTACGGAGGGCTAAATTAATCTTAAATTCCCCTCTTCAAAAAAAACTTTTTAAAGCCTTAACACTTTTATGTGCTGGAACAAATTAGCGCCATGTCTCTATCACCCGCCTAATTATACAAGCCTGTCCAGCCGCCTACATGCCAAATTACCTAGAGCCTTCCGGCCTATCTTCAGATTATGTTTTAAAGCCAGATGATCTAAAGTCAATATTTCTCGATACACTTTATGTATCTTCATTCCTGGTTAATAATATTTATAATCCACTCAAACGAACGGAGAATAAAAATAAAATCAATTTTTTTTTGTCCTGTCCCATTGTAAAAAAATCAATACTTTTAAATTTAAAAACAGGCCACAAAATAAAATATTTCACACAAGGCCAGGAACTTTTTTTATATTAGGCAAAAAATACAAATACGAATTTTTATAGGCGCTAAATCTTTTTGGGAACAGAATTAAAAAATATATATAATTTATAGACATTTTATAGTTTAGAGTTTTTATAATTATTATAAATTTTTTTAAAAATTTTATTTTTCCATAATGAAATTATAATTTTAATCGATAATTCAATATTTTCTTATTTGTAATGAGGTAAATATAAAATAATAATTTTGGAATTTAAAATATATAAAGAAACCGTCAGATCGAGGAAATACGTGAGATGGATGCGTCCCATGCATGTCCTATGACCTGTCAAGTTTTAAATGATACTATCCACACTTGAATATATCTCAGATGATATTCTATATTTTAAAGGTTTTATTGTATAATAAATATAGTTCATAAGTTGTCTGTTAAATAAGATATAGTTATAAATCTAAATCTATATATCACAAAATATATAAAAAAATTCAAACCTTGTTATGATATAAAAAAAATGGCATGTATTAATATATAAATCAAATTAAAAAATATATTTACCTTAAAACGACATATAAACGAAAAAAAAAACTATATTATTGTATTGTAATGTCATAAATTTGTGATCAATGAATCAACAATAGCCATTTAGATGCAAAAATAAAAATTTATTACAATAAAATAAAAATTTTAATAATTACGTAAATTCTTCTCCTCTTACAAAGTGTGAACACCACTAATGCAATAGAAATTTAGATAAGTCTTATTATCTTTTTTAGTTTACATTCAAAACACACCCAATTTATATTTATTTTTAACCAGTAAATGAAAAAATAAGAATAAGACCCTGCTTCATAAAGGGAACACTTTGCGCTAAGTATAAAATAATTTCAATAAATTCCATTATATTGAAATAGAGGTTAATAAATAAATAATAGACAATTAGAGGATGGTAAAAAAAAAATGATATATATCTTGACTTTATTTTTTAATTTTTACTTAGAAATTTTGCTTTATTTTTAGCAACTCAAGATATTAATAAAATGAAAATAATATTCTTAAAATTTAATTCTTGTTGCACTTTCTTTTATAATCACCTATAATATGAATATTACCTCCATATTATCTAATCTTTCAAAAAAAAATTATTCTATATTTTTTAAAAAAAAGACTGGAAATATACATATTTACGTTTACATAAAATTATAATAATTCGAGCATAAAATATAATAATATTGATATAAGGATGATGCCATGTTCCAGTATCTTCTTCAATCGAATATAAATTTAGATAACAAACTCCCGTATTTTGTACAAATAAAAATATTTCTAAATGACTTATTACGATATGAAAAATAATGGTCGATTTTATTTAGAGAGAGATTGTGTGAAGATTCGGCGGTTGTTGGTTTTTTGATAAATCGAAATTCCACTTCATGAATATGGATATCTTATACCAGGAAATTCCTATATCAATTTACATAAAAATAAAATATTTTAAAAAAAAATATAAAAGATTAATAAGAAATTTCTATGGCTTAATATTATCTAATTTATAAAAAACATTGTTGGAGAGAAAGAAACTAATTGTTTTTATTAACCTCTTAATTAATCATCCATTTCTTGAAGTGTATGCCATAGAGCTATAGGTCTTCTTGGCTGAGCTAACATATCGCTCCAATGTCTGAGTTCGACACCTGTCGCATTACAACCCAATACAACTTTCCCGATAGCTTCAGAACTTCCTATTCTGTCGTAATCGATGACCGTTATTATTAAAGACACTTTCTTTTGGGATAAATTTGGAAAATATTTTTGTAAAAGAATTTTATGGTTATATTTCTATATATATTTTTTAAGCGTCTGTCTCACTTTTCAAAGTTTGAAATGCTCTTCAAAATATAAAATCTTCAAAGATATTGACATTTTTTTTAAGAATGTAATTATTTTACCTACAAAAATTTATTTGTAAAAATTCTTTTTTAATAAGTAAATCTTTTGCGATTTTTAAGCACAAAATCTTCCATAAATCACAAATTATTAACAAATGATTATGATCACTCTGAATTATAAAAATCTCCAAAAAATCTTATAGGATTTTTAAAACACTGTTTCTGATCGACAAACTTGGCCTTGTGCTATTTATACAACCAGATCTGAATGATCATAATTTAAAACCCCTATTAAATTTGAGGAAATGATGATTGACATGAAATGAAATAACTTGGATTTGTTCGAACGGCACTTCAAACGTAAAGGACTCGTTATAATAAGGGTTGAGGGTACATTTTTTGATACTAGTCTTTTTCTTTTTTATCCGCTTTCCGTTCTGCATCAGAGCTATTTTTACGTAAGGATCTGTTGAAGCGTAATATTTTTTTTTAAATGGAGGAAAAATTTTTAGATTATGGTTTTTACATTACACCATCCCAAAAGGTGTATCTTAATAACGTGACTATATTATCATCATTATCAAGGAATTTATAATATTCCCAACTTTTTCCAGAATTATATATTGTTTTTTTTATCTCATAAAAATAAAACGAAATATTTTTAACCTGACAAACCACCCACATCCATTTTTTTGAGATTTTTGGCTTCTAATACAACGATTGTTAATTTTCCAGCAGTCGGAACGTACCTCAATGAAAAGCAAATATCCCCCAAGTGGCTTCCCTACATAATTAATGAAATTTAACGTTTATAATAAATAATATTGTAGTCATCTTTATGTAGTTAATTAAAAGTTGATTGTAAGTGTTTCTAAATAGTTAAATTTTTGTTTTAAAAACTATAAACAAAACCTAAAAACAGAATAATATTTTTCGATACACATTATTAAGGTTAATTATAAACTTTTCCGTCTTCCACTTGTGCCGAAGTTATATCTTTCCAATCTTCAACCACTTGACCAAGATCTATATGCTTCAACGGAAGTCTTACTTCCCCTATTTGATCATGTTTAGAAAATCGATCAAAATCGTAAATAGCGAATATGAGCGTCTTGGCTCCAAGTTCTGAATATGGCATCTTCAATTATATAAAGGTAGGTTAAACATACTAATAATAAGGTATCCTTCACACTTAAGGTGTCAACTCAGGCGTTTAACCAATGGTGGGAAGGGGATTCCCCCACATGGTGAATTTTCCTGTTTTCGTAAATATCATTTCAAGCTCATAATAATTCCACCCCTCTTTCCCCAAAGATAAATATAATATATAATTATAATTAAGAATTTTAAAGAAAAATTAGTAAAAATTAAAAACCTTTTAAAATTACGATTATTATTCAAAATTTTAGAAAAAAAGCAATTTTAACAAAAATAAAAATGAAAACCCAAATATTTTTGTAAAAATCTAATATAGTCAAAGGCCTAATAAGTGTACCTAAAAATCTCCAACAAAATTTATGGGGAAAATCACCTAATAGTTTTTTACCCCCCCCCCCCCCCCATAGTAAAATTCTGGATAGGCAGATTGGTCACTTTATAATGGTATATCTATATACATAGTATGTATAAAAAGAGGAGTCTAGCTTATTAGCTTTCATATATCTTTAGGAGGTAGGATAGACATAGCGGAGGGAGGACGTAGAGCCACCATGGAAATTTGCCTGTTTTCAAAATATCATTTCAAGTTAAAAATATTCTTCCCTACACACATTCAACCCCCCTCCCCTTCCACAAATAATATATGCAAAATATCTCTATAAACAATCATTTAAATATATTAATGAGTAGAAGTTAATTTTTTGAAATAATAACTATATTTCAAAATTTTCAGAAAAAAAGTATTTTAATAAAAAAAATAAGTAATAATCATAATTATTTTGTATAACATAGCCAAAGGCCTTCAATAAGTGCACCTAAAAATCTACAATAAAATTTATGGGAATTAGCTAAATCTGATTACGCCTATGGAGTGAAAGTAGAATTGAAGGATTAAAAAATATTGTGGGGGGGGGGGATTGTTAAAGGGTCAATATAGACTGGTTGCTTCGCCATTTTTTTTCATCATTAAACTGATAACATGATTTAAAAGAATCTATATATCGAGTGGAGCAAAAAAACGCTCTGTTTTGAAATATTTATAACTCTTTTTAAAATTTTTATTCTATGAAAAGATGTGTATGATCAGTACAAGATCTTCATTTCAACATTTTTCAATTTAATAAATAATCGTCTAATTTTGTTAGGAATAACGTTAAAATTTATGATAATTTGAAGAAAACGATCTTTATTGTCTAACACAATTGGAATCCATCTATTGCGTTCTGAGAAACAAATGATTTTGATGGGTTATTTATTACGTTTCAATATTTTAATATAATTTTGATGTATTTTTTTATATAAAAAGGAGTTTATTTAATTCTAAAAAAATTGTGGTTACTAAGTTCGGTATATCTTTTTGATTAAATAGGAAATTTCATAAAATAATAATCGAGTGATACGTTTTATATTTTTTTTACCTTTATTAATTTTACCATATAAAAAAAATTTATTATTTGCTATAAACTTTTGATAACTTATTATATCAGCAACTATTGAAATAAAGAGAGAATTTACCCGTCAAAAAAAAAAAAAAAAACATTTTAGGGTTATAAATATTTCAAAACGGAATTTTTTTTGGCCTTCCTGTGGGGATCATGTAAATTTAAGGAATAATATTACTAAAATAGAATGTTAGTCAATAAAAAATGAAAGCCTTAAATTTTGAAAAATTGTTAATATTTTTTTCGTAAATAAATCTTACTTTAAAAATGAATGTTTCGTCGAAAACGGGGTTCAAAGTTTTTCTATGAACTTTCGTTTCGAATTTCTTCTTTTTATCGGGCATGAGATAAACCTTCACGTATGGATCAGATGTTCCAGATATATCCATCCCCGGTAATTCCTGGGCTTCTATCACCGATACTGCCAACTATAAAAAGATTAAATAGATTTTTAGAAAATAGCTTTTTAGATGGCTTGAACTCTTTTTAAAGAAATTTATCCACTCATAACTCTGGATTATATTGTTTAAATTTCCACGTGGTATATATTTTCCATCTTATTTACAAAATTAGATTAACTTAGGTTTTAACTTTAAATTTTGTATAATAATATAGGATATTTCGAAAAAGTTTAGTAAAGAGTTATATAATTTTTTTAACAATCCAACACCTGATTTTGTTGGAAATCGTAATCTAATTTATATTTCAATCTCCCTAAATGCTTCTCAGATTTGTTTGACTGAGCATCTTCATTGTGTTCCATATTCACTTCTAATTCTTCCATTTCCGGTTGCACCTTAATTTTTTGTTTGTTTGTTAATAATATTATTAATAATATATAGTAAATAATATATATTTCTTTTAATTGGGCCCTAATTTTCGTAGAGTTTAATATAGAGAATATATCTAAAACAAAGATATCTCTTTAGCGCGTTTAGTGCTTGAATCAATAATCCTAACCTGACCTTTATTAATAGTTTTATAGAAATAAACATAGTTACTTTTCATTAAACGAACTTCGTTATTTACCGAAACTCTGTTCAAACACTATTTTTAAAAAGGCTAACTCAATATTTTATCTAGAAAAATATTATGCAAGCCTCAAGATTCTACTCATATATAGCACAAAGGTTTGGACATATTTAGAAATTATATATATAAATGTTGTAAATCAATTTATCGGAAAAACCTTTTCTTTCAAGCCTGTCCCCAAGACCTGGACTTGTTTTAAATCTACGATGCCTTTTAAACCCTTTTTACCTTCTTTCTTCTTTTTCCTCCATAATTTCCTCATAGAATAGTACAAGCAACAAAGCAGGAGCAATATCCCAAGGCAAGCGATTGCTACCAAGGCCCACGGTGGTACTATATAAATAAATTTTAATAATTATACATATACTATAATTTTTAATGGTATAGTTGAAACTTTAGTGTAGCGTTTAGTGAGTGTAAAATTTGAACAAATATAAAATCATGGGTTGATATAATTATGGCAGCTTTATTATCTATATTAATTCGAACTTGCTATGACTAGAATTTCCGTTAAATTATCAGAATTTTTATACATTCCCAAATAAAAGTTATGTTTTCTATGTGTCAGGGCTGTGTAAATGCAAAGGTTTTGCATTAACCATTCATCAAATATGATTCGGTTAATTGATAAATAGTTGGCTTATTGTCGAATTTGGCCAAATATAGTCAAATTCAGATAAATTGTTTTTAAGACAGTGTTAAACTTATAACTGTTAGTTATATTAATTGAGAAATATTACAAATTTATGATTATATCAATAGTCGTAGCTAGCACCTCAAAGAATTCTTTATGGTTTTGGCGAATATTATTTTTCCCCCTTCACTACACCCACTTCAACACTAAATGTTGTATATCATCATAAACAATGATGTAAAAGAAAAATAAGCATAATTAATTTTTTAAAAATAAATATTTCAAATTTCTCTAGGCGAATTCGACTGGGCCGGTCCAGTTTCAATTTTTTACATATGTTAGCCGTTTCTGTCTTGCCCAGTTTTAATTTTTAGATACAAGGCCTAAATCAAAATTTAAGTTGAACAATCCCAAAATAATCAACTATTTATAATCTTGGGTAGTGGTTTTAAAAACACTATATTTTAAGGATTATCACTTCTTAGAAATATCAGAATTTATCAAATATATATAAATTTAGCCCTGTGCCGTTTACTTTTTTTACAAGGCCCAACACAAAATTCCAGACTTTATCTGATTGCCCATGGGCTGGAAATTACAGATCTCTAACCTAGATCCTTGAAGAAGGCTAGGATATTTGTGCTAAGGGAGCTAATGAATATAACATTGTGGTATAGATTGAAGTTTATGAGTAAATCTACGCGTGAAAGAGAGGTTAAACTCAACACTCATTTAAGGAATTTATAATGATATAACGGGAAAGTTTCCACCTGTATTACAAAGTCCAGTCTATTCGGAAGGAATGCCGGATTTTAAGGCAATGTCATTGCAAATGGTAATCTTAGATATCTATCAGTATCGAATGAAATGTAGAGAGACAACCTTTTGAGTTAACTGGAATTTGACATAGTTAACATTAGTATGGTAGGGCCATATCACAGTCAAGTGTGAGTCCTATGGCATGGCTAAGCTCATCGTTTATAAGTAATAAGTAAGATATTTGAAGGGGTGCCTTCAAGGAATTCATAAACATTTCCAAAAGAAGTCAAAAGGTAGAGATTGTTCCACAGGTTGGCTTCTCGATTTAAGAAATGAGAAGGTGTCGCCACCTAAGGATAAATTTCAGTCTCCTTATAATAAGATTGAAGAGTTGTCAAAAAGGATAGATGACCTTCAAATATAGAGATGGTCTGATGGAGTTGAAGAAGATACGGTTGAGTCTTTAACTTACTGATAATTGATTTACATAATAAGCATAAGTTATGAAAACCTGACTAAGAGTAGTATGGGTGATAGCACACCAATTTCATCTGCTTTAGTGGATAGTGTAGCCTGCAGCCAAGACAATTTCCAGAATTTATGATTGAATATGTGCTCTTCAAAATTTTTACCTCATGTCATGTGTTGCAACAACAGGATTTTGAAAAATACCCAATTCTTGAGTTTTGGCTCTCCCTTTTGTTGCACTATTTGCCATTGATGAAAGATGTGGGCCCTTAAACTAGAAGGGAGGATGGTAGAGTTTCTTTTATCTATTGAGCAAAATTTTTTTTGCTAAATATATCATATGTTTGTAATATAAACAAAGAGTACGATAAAAAGCCAGTGAATGGCTGATGAAGGGAAATTGTTAAGCAAAGATGTTAGATTCTTGAAATAAGATCTTACTATTTGAAGCCCTGCACCTTTGGATATAAGAGATAAATGCGAGGGTTAGCTGCAATGAAAAATGACTATAGGTCGGCGCAATATCTATAGATGCATCATAGAGTATATTGAAACCGATATTATGTTTATAGATGAAGGCTCTAAAATAGTGGTCAGGTAGTCTTGGTTTTGAGAGCCATTAATAAAATAGGTATAACTGGGAATGATACATTTATGAATTGGTGACAAGAAGGATGACTTTAGCTATTTGAATTAACTTGTTGCATTGCATTGTAAGATTGATATGTACTTTTGATTAGGTTATAATAAATGGTTAGTTTTTAATTTTTTTTAATAAGATATTAAAATTTATATGGTCCGATATGTGTTGAGACTAAGTGATAATCATTAAAAAAACGAAATTCGTCTATTTCAAAATGGGATTAGTAAATAGGCATACGAATAAAATAGGTAATAAGCAAATAATGAGTTATTTCTCACTACTATCATTTCAAAACAGTTTTTTAATTTAATTTCTTACTTATTTTGTCTGCTAAGATGCAAACCAATATGAAATATTTAGATTATTGATGAAAAAAAATTACCCCTTATCCCTATCCTGCTAGTCCAACTCAAGGACATTGAATAATATAAATTTATTGATTCTTATTCTTTACATAAATTTATTGATTCTATTATAAATAAATTATACATATCTATATTGTTTTTTTATATATATATTTATATTATTTTCCATAAACATTAAATTTAGTTATTTTAATACTAAACATAATTTTATTGTTTCTATTATATAAATTAGATTAGATAAAAATATTGTTCATCTTCATATAAATTTATTGATTTTATTATTAATAAATTACATGTAAATATTGTTTTGCTCTTCAGTTCAAATTTCATATAATATTGTTTTATTCTTATCTAACAGTTTACAAGGCTAATAATTAAATTTGTTAATATATATTATATATTAGATTTTATCCAATTTAAAAGTCTTTACGATGCCTAATCCTTCAGTTGATCTACTATCCCTTATCAAATCCTTTACACATGAGCAAGTCATTTCCGGTTATACAACCCCATTCCATTTTCGCATAAGTAGAGGAGACTGGGGTTAGGTAAACCCCGAGGCTTGGCAAACCACTTATTTCTTATTTTAAAAATATACCAGAAGGTTAAAATTTTATCCTAATTTAGCTCATTAGTTTATATTTATAGAAAAAATCTTTTGAAATAATAAATTATTAAAAAATAAAATTTTAATGAAAAATTAAAATGATTTTTACATGAAAGAATTTTAATTTTTATTAAAATATATGATTCATTTTCATATAAATTAAACTTTATAGCAAAGTTTTAACACCTTTTTATAATTTTTAAAAGTTTTATGAGTATTTATTATATCTAGATATTATTTTAATCATGATTAGTTAGAGCTAGCGCATCTTGCAAAACCAAACACATCAACCCATTTAATGGTTTTTTTTAGTATTTAATACATATTTGATATGGTGCGAAAATACAAATCCAATAAAATTACAAAGTGTATTAATGATTATTTATAAGCATACAAAAATTTGAAGAATCAATATTATAATGTAATTAGGAGGCTTATAAGAAAATTGTAAATCAACAAGGAACACTAATTTATATACATTATCTATCTTATTTTTAAGATAGATATCACAATTATTTCATGTAATTTTTAAACCATATAATCAAATTTTAGTAATATTTAATAATAGAGATTATGTAAATAAAAATCTAAATGGTAATGATAAAGAGATTAAAATATTTTTATATATTGTTTTTAAATGTTATTTATAAATTTTAAGTTCTTATATTTTAATGTATGATGGATTAAAATTATGATGAAGTATAATATTATTGTATAAGTATTTAAGTTATAATTAATATAATCTAATATCTTTTACGTATTCTTAGATTAAACTTTATTAGAAGGTGAAATATTTGCAAGAAAGGAATAGTAAAAAAAATTATTGACAAAGATATTGCATTTGTTGATTATATAAATACTCATAAAAGAAAGTGGTACCAATGCATGCCAAGGATGGGCATATGGTGTGCAAACTTCGTTAAATGTTTTATAAATTCAAAATGTTTATTATAACCAAAATTAAGTGTTAATTTTTATATATAATTAGCTACAATTTATAAATATTATGATTGAGCAACAAAATTATTTAATACCTATCATTAATAAATAAAAATGCATTTCAATTTATTTTAGCATAAAAACAATCCAATGGTTTAGGTTGTACCCTGAAGTGGTTTGCCTAACCCCGCTATTGGGGCTAGATGAACAAAATTTTTGCATAAGAAAATTTATTTACACAAATGATATAATTATCATGATAAACTAATAATTAATAAATATTTCATAATGCAACAGAAGTTCTTTCAGATAGAAAATTCAATCATTGAATTAAAGAAATTTCTATAGCAAAATTTATGTAAAATTTCTAAAGGAATTAAATTATAATTTAACTTGAAAAAACTCTATATAGTTTAAATGTTAAATTAAGAATTATGGCATCGAGAAATATTTTTAATATAAATGAAATAAATTAAAAGGTGTAATTAAATAATATCACTGTTAAAAAAAAAGTCTCCAATATAATTGAAAGAAAATTAACCCAATTAAAATATTGTATCATATAATGAAAGCGGATATATTATTGGCTAAAAAAATAATCCAATGATCTGGAAGGAAAACAAAACCAACAAAAAAGTAATCCAATTATTACAATAATAAATATTTATAATATGCAGTGTCTACATGAACGGGGGGGGGGGGTAGGAACAGTTTGCATCCTAATATCTATAAAGGGGTAGGTGGTAGGGGGTAGATGGTAGAGGGTAGGGGGTAGGCATTTTGGGGGGTAGGCTATAATAATCTAGAAAATTTTTCATTACATTTTTAAATTATCTATGGATAACATTTTGGTATTTTTAGGGGGGTAGATATATATTTTTGAGGGGAGGTTTGCATCCAGTGAATATACTGTCATGTAGACGCTGATAATATGAGTCAGATTGCATAAGGAGAGCCTTTACCTCAGAAGTGGGGGGAGGGAGAGGTGGGTTAGAACTGGCCATATGCTTAAAAATTTATTTTCTTTGTAGAACTCAGATCTCAACCTGAAACCGCATTCGAACTCGATTTGATCAGGCTGTATTGGCCAGGGGGGGGGAGAATTAATTTTTAACTTTAGGTTATATAGTATCCCAGATAAAATAAAATGAACATTAAAAAGATTGGAAAATTAGAGGAAGGAGATTATCTATTAGACTATGATATATGCGGTCTTACAATTCCTTAAATTATTTTTAAAGCTTAATCCATAGGAAAATTTAATTTCTTTTTATACCCCAGCCCCCCCCCCTTACCCCAAATCTCCATTTTAATTAATAATTTTTGAAAATAAATATATATTATTGTGTAATATAATTTGCTAAAAACGTTATAATATATTATTATAACCATTTTTAGAGATAATATTGGATGATAATAATAATTATTTTTAAACGTATTTTTTATAATTATAAATTTAATGAGAGATATTCATCATTTGCCAATTTTTTTTTGTTAAATAATTTCAATTATAATTTCCATTTGTAAATAAACAAAATGGTAAAAATTTGGTTTTATTTTCATTAATTATGGCTTGTGAAATATAATGTAATGACGTTTATAAAAAAAAAACCAATATGATGTTTTTTTATTATAAAAACATTTCATTTCCGAAATGAAATATATTTTTAAATTTACTTACGTCAATCGTTTTTCCAATAAGATTTGGATAATATTTTATATGTTTTGTTTATTAACACTTTCAGAGTTTACTCATCAATTAAAAAAAGGAAGTGTTTTTATATAAATAGATTAAATTATAAGAGAGAGGGGGGGGAAGAGAGAAGAAAAATCCATTTGTAAAAGAAAAAAAATACAATATTTCCTTGGAAATAGAAAAATTCTCAATTAAATTTCTCAATTTTCTCTGAAAAAAAAAAACCCAAATAAAAAACGTATATAGAAATTTTTCGTTTTCTAATATTTTATTTTAAACTAAAATCGGTAAGTGGTTATTTATTTTAAAGTTACAGGTTTAAAAATTTGAAATAAAAAACATTTTATAAACATTATTTTTTTTCGATTGTGGTAAAATGGAGGGGAGGCATTTCCCTCAAACCTGCCTTCCAATTCATCCCAAGGCCAAAAAAGAATGTACTAATTACGAATTTATTTTTCCAACATTTAATAAGTTATAAGGGGGATTTTTTCTTATAAAAAGTTTTTTTACTGAATTACTAAATAGACCTAAAAAGTAGGAAGTAATTATGATTTTAAAGATACACTTATTTAATTTTTTAAAATAAAGATGGTGCGAAATTTTACGATTGTTATGATTGAGCCGATTTAACAATGTAGGCAAGAAATGTCATACTTTATATCCTGCACTACTGTCAAATGTGAAATTTTATGTTATGAATTTGATCAAGGTATATAATCCAGCTAAAAGTAAATAATTTGTCAAATTTAATGTTCTTGAATATTAGTGGACCTTCGATAGCGGAGTGAATTTCATATCCATATATCCTAACACTCTAAAGGAATTATGGCTAGGAAATCGCTCCAAAAAAAATACAGCCCAAAAGAAACAAAAAAATTTAAAGATTTATAGAAAATTATTCAATTCAAAAACTATAGCTCTATCCCCCCCCCACCCGACCCCCTGCCAAATTTTTAAGCAATACACCCACTGATATACGCAATAATTTTTCAGAAGTGAGATAAAGATTTATTTATTAGTATATGATAATGATAGCTCAGGTTATTTCACTTGAGAAAAATATTTTTAAAAAAAGTAGCTATAAGATTTTATGTTAAACAGGATTTCAAAAATAGAACATTTCCTCTTATTAATTGTAGAATATGAAAGCTAAAAATGTGTAAAATACAAGTTTTCTGAGTAAATTAACTGTGAACATTCGAAGAAATAAGAAGGCCATCTTATTAATGGAAGACATCATCAACAAGATAGCGATTTTCTGAATTTCTGGAAAAGAAAGAGGAGCGATCTTTAACAACTTTTAATGGTGGCTCGAAAAATTCTCATTAACTTGCTCACTTGGCAAAAGAGTTTTTTCTCTGCTGAATTGATGTTCAATTCAAGGAAATCATCATTAGGTCAGGCAAATTTGATCAAAATAATTTCTCCAAATATTCTGAAGATCATCAGCAAGCGCGTGACCATGCCCCCCCCAACGCAAATTTGTCTGTCCTCGTAAATATCATTTTTAGCTAATAAAAAATTTCTCCTTATATGCCCCCCACCCTACTCTCCATCAAAAATCTTTATTAATAAATCACTACAACTATAAAGAATGCTTTCAAAGAAAAATTAGTAAAAGTTGATAATTTTTAAAACAACGACTCTAATTCAAAATATTTAGAAGAAAACAATCATATACTATATTAAAAAAAAATGAAAACCCTTAATTATTTATAATTTATATAAGAATATAATATAGCCAAAGGCTTGTAATGGACCTAAAGACATCCAATAAAATTACCCATTTAATAATGTTCCCCCCCCCCCACACACTCACTTAGCAAATTCCTGGATACGTCTATGCATCAGGTTATATATTTTTACAAAAATCAGTTCCACTATAGCAACAAATGGTGATTCAAAGTAAAAAATTGTGGTTGATTTGCTAAGGCTTTTAATTATGGCAAGGAATATGAATATCTACTCTAAAGGCAAATTATGTCTGTTTTATTAACACGATAGTCCTAGATGGCTAGATGATTAGAATTATCCTTCTCATATAATTTTTTCCTTCTTCTAATGTTCAATATTTTTTTTTAAAATTTTATGTTCATTTAAATTTGGATTAATATTGTATAATAATATTATAGTAGTTATATTAACTGTATCCTTCCTTACATAATAATATTTTTATGATAAGGAATTATATATATAATTTTATATCGTTCATTAGATTTCTTTCTTTATCTAATTGAAAATCAATAAAAAATATCTTTTCTTCTCATCTACAATTTAAATTCAAAGTTCATTGCAAGTCTACTTTTAAATTACATTTTTTTAATCCCTATTTGTCCTCTCTGTCACTAATTAAAAATTATTTACTGCGCCTTTTTTTTCATTTATTCAATTTTTTGTTTTTTATGCATCTTAGATCTTTAAGTCATTCATTTTTATTTTATTTTAAACGCCAGGGCTCATTTAACTAAATTATCATATGCTCAAGTCCTCAACCTTTAATTCTAAGTTAAATTAGAAATATATTAGATGTTTTTACGTGGAATCTTTTTCGTAACGTTTAGTAGCTTTTTGGTGATATCTTCTCTTGATATATGTTTTTTGGGGTGATTTTGTGGGACTGGTTCCTGAGTTATGTCAGGACCCTGTCTCTCCTGTACTTCGATGGGCGTAATCATCTTAGTTTTTCCACTTTTAACAGTTTTGCTTCTGTGTTTTTTATATAATTCGTCGGGTGAGACTCTGGTGATCAATATCTCTTCCTCTATTAATACGGGTCTTTCTGTGCTTAATTTCTTATTGAATTCTACATTTTCGTTATTATTACGACCATATTTTACTCCTTCATTTGTTCCGACTTCCCCCGTTTCCTCTTGTTCCTCGTCGTTCCCATCTTCATCTTCAATGCTTATTTTGTCCTTTTTAAGGCCTACATTTTCGTCCATACTATTAGCTGTTTTAGAATCACTCTCTTTAGCATTAGCTTTCACTGCGGGATGGGTCAGTTCGTCAATAGAAAATTTAACGTTGGTTGCCAAGGTTGAGATTCCAAGCGCTACATCAGTAATATTTTCATTGAGAACGAGAGGTTTTTTCTTTCGTATTTTCTTTCTTCTCCTAACCACCACGGTAGATATTAGCAGATTTTGAGTCGGAGTCGTGGTTATCTTTTTGCGCCTTAAAACTTTAACCCTATGATGCGTTTTAGAGGTGGGAGTTGTGGAAATGATAGGACTATTAGGGTGAGTAGTTTTAATGTTGTCATCGTAATATGACTCGATCGTGAAATATTTTTGGCCGGAGTTACGAATAGAGGCCCAATAAGGTTGAGGTCCATCATCTCTAAGATGATAATTCTTTATCAAAGGCCCCGATCTATGATAATAGTTGTAGTTTCTGTTAGCAGGAATCAAGTAAGATCTATGATGGTCTGAATTAGAAATAAATGATCTCATTCCTTTCGCATGATACAATTTTGATTCATCCTGCTTTTTATTGCCTGATTTGCGATGATCCTTAGTTAATTTCCGAGTGTAACTGTCTCGAGTTTCCGATGGGTACATGTACATGTCAAGCAAAGAACTAGAAGGTCTACCGTCTGTCTCGAGTAAATTTTCGCTCAGTAGCAGAGATGTGTCTGGTTCTGATATTACCCCTTCTTTGTCGATAGAATTGTCTTTTCCCATTCCCTCTGCCAGCTCTTCTTCGAAGTGATTAGAGCTTAAGAGCCCTTGTTCTCGTGATTCCTCCGGTACTTTATAAATCTTTCCACGTTTCCTTTTATGTGATAGGAGAGATTTTTTGTCCATAATATTTTATAAATAATTTTTAATTTTAATTGAATATTTTATTTCCAAAATTCAGAATGATATTCATACTTATTTTCTTGCCGACTTTGGATCAATATTATTTGATGCATAAAAATGACTTCATTCGGATTTATGAAATAAAAAAAGGAAGAAAGATATTATTTATCAAAATGGTTTTTTAAATGAAAAATTATTTGAAATAACAAAATGACATAATAAGTTTTTTTTTTAGAAATAAACTCTGATAATGATAATTTTCTAACCAGATCGATAAATATTTATAAATATAGCTCTTATATACGTGGTAAATAATTATTATATAGTAAAAGTAACGTCACTATTTTAGAAACCCCTCGCAATCAATATTAAAAAAATTCCATGTTTAGATATATACGTCATATTGGGTTGTTTTGGATTGGATGTTTGTCTGACGCAGGGAGCTATTTTTGCCCAGATTAATTAGAGATAAAATTAGACAAGTTCTGCAATTTTTTTTATTTATTTTGTATTAAAATTGTGAATTATTTTTATAATTATTGATTATTTTTTTTATCATTTGGAAATTCACCATAAAAATTTAGTATTTTTTATCATTAAAAATTCACTATAAAAATTAGTATTTTTTATATATCTCTTTAAGGTTTGTTATGGTGTTATGAATATATTTTGCCAATAAATTTTACAAGAATTAAATTAATTAATATTGATTATCATTTGTTAGTTATTTGTGATAAAACATGTGATAGTGAATATGTTTGTCGTCCTCAGTGAGTCCTTGATGTAATATTTTCAATCAAAATTACCCCTTATTTTTAATTTTTACTGAGACCCAATTTGTGTGACTCACCTTTTATCATCATTGAGAAATCATGGATTGTTGAATTTCAAGTCAAAACTTATCTAAACAATATCATTCAGTTACTTAAAGCAACAAAATTATTATAGCCAAGTCAATAACTTACTTTTACTGTATAATCGTCCTGATTCACTGAAGTAAAGGATAATTATAAATAATAATTAAATCCTCCTTCACTAATACCCTCCAAAATAAAAAGTAAAGAATAAAATTATTAAAATTTATTATCTGAAAAATATTTCCCCCAGAAAGAAAAATGTTTTTTTTTAAAAAAAAAATAATCAAATTTAAGAGCAGAATGGGATTAATTCACTCAGGACAAAAAAGCTGACTAGAGGGTAGTATGTTAATAACCCCTATAATGCAAATTTGTCTCTATTTATTAAACTATATTATTAAAGCAACCATTCTTAAAAAAATTGGCTTTAAACTTGTTTTTTTTACCTATGTTAATAACCCCTATAATGCAAATTTGTTTTTCTTTATTAAACTATGAATATTAAGGCAACCACTTTAAAAAATTTTATTGGATACTAATATTGAATGCAGACTCCACTCATTAAAATTAAGGATACTTTTCTCTTTAAACAGTATTTTTTTATTCCAAAATAATCTAGAATAATTATTTAAATCTTTATTATAACTAGTTGACATAAAAATAACACATTAGTTAATTACGAAAAAATAACTTATCATCTTTATATGATAATTTCCCAAATTATTTATAATCTTTATATATAAAAATTTCCCAAATTTAAAATTCTGTTTATCAAATATAATGTCTCATTTACATAAAACTCTCTTGTAGAACCTTTGTTTAGTTGAGGGAACTTTTTTTTTGGTTGAAAAACTATTACACCTTTAGACATAAATTTTGATAATAGTTATTGTTAAAGTCAAATTAAAATTTATTTAGTTCAAATTTTTAGGAAAAATAAATATAATATTAAATTTTTTAATAATTTGTAATGTATCCAAATATATAATTATTTTGGCAAGGTTTTTAATATAAGTAAACATTTTTTATATATAATTATTGAATATAAAACTAAATATTTATAATACATGTTTATGATATTATTTTTGGAATCATATTCATTAATTTAGGATTATATAATAAAAATTAGTAGTAAATTAGAAATGTGTCCCAATACATAATAATTGTATATAAGTTGTAATAAATAATCTGCAGCACATTTATTTATTTTCTGCTTCTCCTCAATGATGGCAAATTTATAAGATCATATTTATAGTTTTTTACGTTAAACTCGTTATCAAAAATTCGATGGGCAGATTGGACATGCTTTGGTGGGGCAATGTTTATAATATTTGTTAATTGTGAGCTGAGTAGTCTAAGCGTATCTTAAGCATAGGATATTCATTCAAGGGATCCCCTTCATAGAAAGTATAAAGCTTATATAATTTCTCTTTATTATGTTTAGAGCCAATCTCTGAAGGTAGTAACCCATGTTGGGATCCTTGGCTTATGTTAAATATCGCATAATCAACATACACCAATTGGTAAACAACGACCAATTAAAAAAAATGTAATAAGGCCTTAACAGAGAATAAAGTAATAGGGTATCACCATTTCGCAGTGGAGCCTAAGACCCGTGACATAGGTAATCGTTGTTTAGTAGTTAATCAAGATTTCTCGATAGGAAATCTTCGAGAAATTTGTAACCGCTAGCTGCCAAGATGAGTAGAGAATGGTCTTCCAGAGATCGCCTGCAGAAGCAAGAGGCCAGGATGTTTTATGAATGTAGTGTATGATGGGCTCGCATGACAGGCGAGAATTTTTTTTAACTTATTCATTTTCTAATATATTATGCTCATTATACAATATATATGCATTAAACATATATATATATTAAAACAAAAATATGAAAATATATTTTTTAAAAAAAGACCATGACTAATAAAAACACTTTATAAACGATGTAGGATTGCCCGTGAGATCGGTAGTTTTTCTTCCTATCTCCTACGGGTTGGATAGTGATTCGTGTTCAAAGTTTCCGAGGTTTTAGGAAAAAATTACTTTAAAAAACAATTCACAATTATCTTAAAATTCAGTTTTAAATATTGATTAAATTATTGGGGTTTTTCTTATAAAATAATATATAATATAAGAAGTTATTAATAATATTCAAAAATTTTTTTGAAAGTATACCTTAAAATGACAATCTAAATATATAATATAAAAATGAAAAAAAAAATATCAGTATTTAAAAATAAATCTCTTTTCATCTTCAAAATCCAATTTATTCAACTTTCGTTATATTTCGCGAAATGTTTTTTTTGTGAAGGGAAATGACTATATATTATAGTTTATTGTAAAATTCGTATAAATATTAGAAATCGATATTAATCAAGAATCATTATATAAGTGCATAAAAGAAAACAATTAATGGTTTTGTCAAAATTCATATTTTTTTTAAAAAAAGTGATGATTTGTTGAAAAACAATTACAATTTTAGCTGAGTTATTCACATATTTACTGTCTTTAGAGGAGGACTTAATAGCTTAAGATAGAGGTCGCTGAAAAATTTTCGGATAGTTCCCTAACCTATTGATTGTCTAATATTTGCTATAAATCGATACATATTTACTATATATATGAAATGTATTTATTCCCAAGTAAATTATAAAAGCAATTACTAAGACCATTTGATTATTTTAAAAATTAAATCAATTTTTTTTTTAAACTTTATAAATTGCAGTCTCTACTATTATGGTTATCGAACATGATAGACGTCCTTTCTGGTATACACTTACTTACGTAATAATATAGGTTCATGTTTGTTAAATTAGATTCGTTTTTTGGATATACTATGATGATATTTTTAAATTATACCATACATTTTGTTACTCATTTTAAAAATAAATAAAATTCTCTCTGCGTCAAAGGAAGATTTAATTATTCCCTTTTCCCCCATATAATTACATGATTATTTAAAAATCGTAAAATTTATATCTTATAAAAATCTTAAAAAAAAATTCATTTATATTAATGAATTCGATTTGTTCTATTTTCACAAAAAAATGCATAAGAATAAAACTATATAATTATATAATATATTATAACTTAGTTAAAATTAATTCCTTTCTATATGCATATGTTTCAGGTTGCTTTCCCATCCCCCTCATTTCATAAATTGTACTTGTAATTAAACCTTTTTGCTTGAACTCACGTTTTATAAATTTCAAATTTCTATCATAATTTTTATGTCACTTTTTTTCCTATACGTTGATAATATTAAGTTCGTCATTTTTAAAAATTTACAGGTAATCAGCTTATTATATATTTTTATGTAGTATTAATACATTGAATCTCTCAATTTTATATCATCTACACTGGAAGATTTTTGAATTTTAAATTAATTTTGCCTAAAATTTATTTCAGCGTGTCTAGACTACCTAAACGATATATTTCAGACAATTTTTGACATATATATTTGTGCATATTTTAGTTTATAATGCTGGTCATCAAGGCATTGAAAGAATGAAGCAATGGGCTAGGGAATATATATGGTGGCCGGGTATGAATGAGGAAATTGAATATATTACAAAAAAATGTGTGCCTTGCAATACTTTTTCCAACATGCCACATAAAGAAGTAGGTAATCTTCGGCCAAAAACAAGTCGACCGTGGGAACGAATACAAGTCGATTTTTTTGATTTAAATAAAAGATGGTATTTTTTAGTAGTAGACTCATATTGACAATGGATTGAAAATGAGGAAGTACATGGTTTAACTACTAATATTGCAATTAAAAAATTACAAAATTTATGGGCAAAATTCGGGATTCCCGAAGTCATTGTTTCTGATGGCGGTCCAGCTTTCATTAGCGAGAATTTTAAACAATTTTGTGCTAACACACAATTTTGGCACCACCATATCATCCTAGTTCTCATGGACAAGCTGAAAGGATGGTGGCCATTGTTAAAAATTGGTTAAAGAAAGCCAAATATGAAAGGGGTGAAGTGTGGATTGCACAATTATATTATAATAATTCCAAAAACAGTGGAGGTTTTACTCCAACTGAAGAATTTTTGGGAAGAAGGACGAAAGTATTATTGGATCTTATAAAACCAAGATGTGATATAGAGGTTTTATCAAAGAAAATCAATAGTACATTATATCATATGGGTCAAATGGTATGGGCTATATGTTATAATAATAAGGATAAATTATGGGAAAGAGGGATAGTAGTAGAAAATTTAGGAAAAAAATTAAATCGTATAAAATTTGAAAATGGGACGGAGGGTATTCGTCACCATGATCAAACAAAAATTAGAGTAGAATTATACATAGAGCTAGGAGGGTGAGGAGATATATATATTTATTTTTGCATTTTTTTAAAGATTTGATGGCAAACGTATCATACATTCATTTTAAGTCACATATCATGAAAAATGTGGTATTACCAATTAATTATTATCCATTGTAGATAAAGTGGGAGGATAAATGGAGGCAACAAATGAATGGAAACACAAGGATAACGTGGGAGAAACTGATGGAGGATGAAAAGGAAGAAGAATGTATTTTGTCGAATCGATTTGATATAAAGCGGATGTGACAATGTTTTCGTTGTAGAAAGTTAAACATTTAAAAATTCAGGGTCAAGGGTAAAAGATTTAGGAATGGAAGGAAAAGAATACAAAGGATTTAAACAGTAGTAGCTTCTAAATAAATTCTATGAAAAATTTTTTTTTTTTTTGAAATCGGGCTGGGCCTGACAATATTTGTGGTAACTTTATATCTTCAAATTAAATTTTATATAATTATGAATGAGACAGATTTTAGCGGGGTACGTATTAGCCATTTTTAAGGAGAGATTATTTTACAGAAAAAGAAAAATTCAACCAAATTTATAAGAACATTTATAAGCAACTAGTTTGTCTAGGACCACACGTGACAATGTGATGGCAAATTTAGTTTATTTGACAATTTATTTTCATTTTATGTATGGCTTTACTATATATAATATTTTACAAAATACCAAAATTTTTATGTTAGATAATTCTTACTCATGCTGTAATATATTTCGGGAGAAATCAGATTTCTTTGAAATTTAAAAAAAAAAACCATCAAATAATTAATTAAAAATTGTATAATAAAGTAAAAATTGTATTCTGATCAAAATTTCGAGTCCCAATCAAACTCCTATTAACTAATATTTGAAAATAAAAAATCTTGACAAATTAGGTAACTGTCTAAGTTGGGAATCTTGGTCCCAGCTAATTTCAGAAGCAGGAAATTTTCCTCCTCCCACCCACTTTGATATACTTATGATATGACGTTAATACTGGTAATATGGCAGGATGGATTGATTGTATTTCTTGATTAGTCACATTGCCGATAATATAAAAATATATTAATAAATAATTATAATTAACATATTAATATTTAGGTAATTCAAAAATTTTTACGAAAAAGAAATAATTATCATTACATGGAATTATAAATTATTTAGCACTTACTTACTAAATTACGCATCATTCTTTGAATGAGTAGGCGTGAATGTTTTATTATACAAAAAATATATGTCGTAGTACTATATAATATTTAATATATCTCTATTTTCGTTATTCTTTTAAAATTCATAAATATTTTTTTTTTATATTTTATTGCGAATATTTTAGATTATTTAAAAATCTTCAAAATATAGTTTTGAGGCATTTTACTATTTTTACAAGAATAAAAGTACTGCATTGTTATATTATGCATTTGTTTTATAAAGATTTTTTTTTTACTTACTTTAACTTTATTTATAAAAATAATAAATATATATAATTACAATAAAATATAAGTTTTTTGTTGTACATAACGGAATTTAAGAAAAATATATAATTTAACAATTCTAGAAATTTTAAGAAACAACCAACTTCATAATACAAAATATAATAATGGAAATATAATTAGTGCAAATGATTATATGAGGAAGAAGGGGGGATTTTAAATAATTTAGGGAAGAAGAAGAAAATCTAGATTATCGGGCTCCTCGGGGAATGAACCTATGAAGCATGTGAAATTAGATTTTATAATCTGAATTCCTATGCGTTGACGTAAGTAGACGCCTTCTTTTGGGTCTCCTGATTTTGTTCTTAAGGTTCTGCCAATCTTTTTAATTAGGCTAGAAGCCTGACTTTCAAGAGATGTTAAGGTTGTCGTGACAACTGGTACGAAATTATACTCATCTGGAATATCCAGATATTTATTTGTTTTAAAATCTTTGGTGTATTTTAAAATGTCTTTATTGATGTTGGAGGGTGAGAGGGAGTCAACGCAGGAGAAATCCCGTGCTAGAAATTGGCCATTCTCCCAAGGAATTTATGTAATTCCATTGGGTCGTCTCCCATCCGTAAAGAGACCTGAGGGTTCTAAAGTGGCAGGAAAGCCTGCTGCTGACTGTAAAGCTCGTTTTACGAGAGCATTACACCTGTTATGCCGGATTAAGCGTCCACTGCTAAAGATGCATTGGAGGCAATGACGACCAGTTTGACTTACTGGCCTTTTGCACTTGGCGCACTTATATGAAACTGAGGTTGTTACATTTAATCGAATGACTATGCAAAACTGAATTCTTGATTTGAAAGTTCGAGATCAAGATTTTTAGAGGGGAAGGCATCCAAGTATTCATATGCTGAACCTTGGTTGAGGGAAGTTAATAGGGCATGATCGTGTCGAAAAGAGGTAATCAACGGACCTTGCAATCATCGGATTATCCCAATCCTTTGGTTTATGGGATGCTGGTGTAAACATTCATCTCCAACTGAGGCTTTCCATATGACATAAGCTTCGTCAAGCAGTGCATCTGGCAAGGTCAGGTGATCAGTTATTATTTTGGAGCTTGCTATCTGGAAGAGATGAAACCACTAATTGATAAGGCTATGGGTGATCGTAACCCTAAGCCTCCTGTATTGCAGGGGAGAGTGGATTGATGCCACGAATTGGAGTTAAATTTGAGGTTAGTTATTTTTTCCATGATATTTTTAATTATGGATTCATATGCTCTTAAGGGTTTGGGATGTTTAAAAACAGCAGTTGACCGTAGAGCATATAGGATCTTTGGTATATTGAAGAAATTTTTTATTAAGAATAAAGATTTATGCGTGGGAAGTTGCATAAGTTTTGAAGTAGCCTGGAAAAAGGCTTCAACTGCTAAGCAACCCCCAACTGGTGAGCCAAAATGTGTTAGTTCATCGGCCATAACCTCTTTAAAGGCGTGACAGTTAGGAGATTGAGAGGTGAGCTGACAGAACTCTGTTTTGTCGACGTTTAAGAGAAGGCCTATGTCTGGCCCATCCTTTTGCAAAATTTCTAGGGATTTGTCTACCTCTTCTGGGCTTCCGCTTATAATCCCGTCATCTATGTACCAGATATGAAGATCTAACAGGCAACTGCTTTTAATTTTTTTAACTAGATTGTCTATTCTTAGACAAAATAATATCGACCCTAGGGGATCACCCTGTTGAATTCCTTCTGAAGAAGAAAGCCTATATTCACCATATTGTAAGATGGAGGTATTCGCATAGCAGCCTAAAATGTAGCTGGAGTAGCATGGGAAGCTATTGATAAAGGATTTTAGGAAGACAGATCGTTTTATTGTGTTGTATGCATTGTTAAAGTCAATTTTAATTAGGTGTTTATTTAGAGGATTATTTTGAAGATAGATTCGGGCTATATGAGCGGCAGACTCGCAGCCGCCTTTGACACCAACCCCTAGTTGAGTTGAAGTGAGAATTGTAGAGACTTTCCCATTGATTCGAGCCGAAATTAATTTTGATACTAATCTCGTAAAGAGGGTGCCTATGGCAATTAGGCGTAAGTCTTTATTGGGTTTTGTAAGAGCTATTAGTTTTGCTCCAAACATAATTGGCTGGGCGAAGATAGGAACGTCATCAAGTAAGATCCTGTTACAAAGGAGGTTTTACTGTTGAGTAGGATAGTTTGAGAATTTATAAGATGGATTGTTAGGTATTGAAGATATATCGGTCCCATGCCTTCAAAACCATGTGCAGAATCTTTTTGAAAGGTTGAGATTGCTTTCCTCACTTCCTCTGGTGTAAATTCTAATGGATAAGATGTGGGATTTACACCAGGTAATTCAGTTGTAGATACCTGTTGTGTGGGGTGCTTCATAGCCAATCGGGTATAAGTTTGAAAATTAATGGGGGCTTGTCTGATAAAGAGGCCAGACGGAGTGCCCCTTTTATATCTAAATTATCGATTTTCTTTCCCACTAAATTTACTTTTATCTTAAAAGGATTTATGGATAACTTAGGTGTGGAAGTTATGTCCATTGAAATGTTGTCTAGATAATTTAACCTGTTCTTAATTTGTTGAGTGAGGGACTACTTGCTTTTGTCAGTTGGAACCTGAAAGGCATGGAAGCCAAATAAGAGAAACTCTTTCCAGTGCTGTAGGGAGTTAAAATTGGTTAGAAGGTTATTAATAGTTTTACTATATGATTTAGCATCAAGAAGCCTGGCTCCCCGTGAGGATTCTTGAGATAATATGAGATTTAGGTAAATTTGTAAATTCATCGGAGAAGGAGGGTATTGGTAACTCATTGGAAGTACACATTAACAGATAAATTATTAATTATGGTGAGAGCTGGGTGAAGGGGATGTTAATGTTAAATGCAAAGAGAAAATGGAGGGGGGGGGATATGATCTGTTAAAGGTGACTGATGTGATAAATGGCACCAGTTACCACTTTTACTGTGCTTCCTTAGGGTTCCGTTTTTGTTGATTAAGGTATGTAGCCCACAGTTTGGACATTTTTTTCTAATTGGGATATGTGTAGAATGGGGCATTAGGGGGAGGGGCAAGGTGGGAAAGGGATTTAAAATTTTTGTGTTATTGTTTTTCTTAGAGGAGGGGGAATAAGATGGATATATATAAAAAAAAATTTAAAAATAAGATGAAAAAAAAGGACTCGAAATAAAATTGTTGTGAAAATTATCGTTAAATTTATTTTATTTTAATTCAATGGATGTTAAGAGGATGTTATTTAAATAAATAAACAATAAACAATTAGCAATTAACATTGACGCAAATGGGCCATTAGTAAGTAAAAATGGTGGATAATTATATACCTCCTAATTTGTATAGATTTTCTAAGCCCGTGAATATTTGACTTGAAATTAAATGGCGAATCAAAAAAAAACAGGTAATACCCCCTTTTGGCCTTTTTATTTACTAGATTTGTTTTATTATTAAATAACCTATCCATTATTTGAGAAAATAATTAAGCAGAACACGACTTAAACCTTAAGTTAAACTAAGATTTAGTTTATCTAGAGATAAAATTAATTTAAATGTTGACAGTTTGAAAACCAAGCATAAATAAAAGACATAACCGCACACATATGAAGAATCTACACCTAAAAATTTAAAGAAAGATTTGCAGTCATTTATTGAACTTTATATACATACTAACACCGATTAATTCCTGACTGTAGTAAAAAACGTAACATAAACACGAGAATGCTAATGTTTTTTTACTTTTGCCAATTACTCTACTACCAGGATTAGTGGTTTAAGGGACTTGTCAGTTTAACGAATTATTATAATCAGAAATATTTGGAAATTTAAATATATAATTAAAGAAGATCCATATTTATTTATAATTATATTTATCTATCCATTAAAAAAAATATAAAGATTATAAATAATAATTATCCAGCTTCATATATTCTTCATTCCCACAGGTCCATTCTTTGTTCCTCCCAGCTGACATCTTCTGCAATTAATCCAATATCTTCACCCCAAATATCCAACAAAGGACTTTTTATTGACAATCAACCATGTGATGATCACGTTTCTTTTCCATCCCCCAGGAAAACTCAAAGCCCCTGTCAGGAAATAACTGACATTTTCTGTATTAAATTAAATTTATTTCGTCTTTTTTTTAACAGCTACAACAATAATGACATTTTATATTATTTGGGATAAAAAATATTATATATCCCTCGGTTATTCAATTTTTTTTTATTCCAGTGTTTTTGAGATCAAAATGGGAATGTTTAACACCTTGAAATTGGGTGGCATTGAAATATGAACAGTTTAAACATAATGCAATTGACATTATGCTTCTAATAATTCAGAAAGTTTTAAGATCATATATCATGTTTAAATATATTTTTAGAAGGTATTGGGGATATTCATATTCAAAGGGCTAATAGATAATCGCGCCAAAAATTATGTATTAAATAAATTATATACGAAAATGCAGTAGAATTAGGAAAAATATTAAATTTATACATTTTTTGAAATTCAGAATATCATATTTTGTTATTTTATATGAATCATCATATATACATATATAGGTGGGTAGGAAGGCAAATGTCTATAACTTCCTCATCTTTAGGGCAAATTGTTTTAAATTAAGTCAAAAGATATATTTAGTATAGAACTCCATATTCATCTATCAAAAACATTATTTAGCCCATTCTCGCCATCTTTTGTTTAAAATGGTTTTTGCTTTGAGACGGTAAATTGTACTTTTTCAAATTTTATGAAATTTATATGAGACATACCACGATGTCAAAGCTTTCTGTTTATTTGGATAATTTACTAGAGCTTTTTATGCTAAATCACTACACCAGGGGCTAAACGGCAAGGGATTAAATGACAAATAAAAGAGTATTCAATTGCATAGGAAAAAAATATATAAAAATTGTAAAAACGGTGAAAATAAAAACAAATTAAAAAAAAGATTGGAATTGTGTATTGGCGGTAAAAGTTACGAGCATAGAAAACGCGAAGATTTGATAAAGCGACATAGTATGATTCATTTTATATGTGTGCCCATATTGTGAAGATTTAATTTTATAATATTTAAAATTTGTAAATAATATGTTTATAACAATAAAAATTGAAAATTTTGTGTTTTGTTTGTTAAACTTCTATATTTGCCATCTTATGCCTTGCCATCAAAGTTAACCCAGGGTCGTCGGTAAATAGTAAAAAGCACAACGTTTACTTAAACCTCAGTGCCTACTATAAAAGGTAGATGCTAGAGTTATTTTATTTTGTAGTCTAATGATATATTTAGTTTTCATCTTCTAATATAAAATTAAAATTCTTTCGCAAATATGCAACACCTACCGGATAGCCCCAGTCTCCCATACAAGCCCGGTCTACCCGATTAGTCTTGGTCTCACCTACTTTATATTGATTATATTTTGACAAATTGAATAGATTAGACTCTATACATACACATTATCATATCATAGTAAATAGATTTTATATAAATTATTTAATGCATCATTTATTTTCTCATTTTTGTTTTAAACATATACACAATTTTGTAATATACACCACTTAAATAATAATGGATATAAAAGAGAGTCAAACTTTACAATGAAGTTGGATAATTCTATACGATGATACAATATAAAATTGTATTATATTTCGATTTAACCTTGGAATAATTTCAAAAATTTAATTTAAAAAAAAAACACAACGATTAAGCGATATAGACAAACAAAAATAATAATTAATGACCTGTTTAAATAACTTGAACATATTAATTATTAAATTATTAGAGATACCTTTGAAAAATGGGCATTCAATTTTATGCATTTAAATTAAAATTATTATTTTTATATAATTATCCCAATAGATATTTTTTTAAAATAATAAGATCCTTTATAAAATATTAATTTATTGAATCCAAATGGTTAGTGACAGACGAATTATGTCATTTCACGGTTATTACCAGGAAAACAAAAATTGAATTATGAGAGAATTTTATATATATATGTGGAGCTATGCCCTTATAACCTGAGCTTTCCGCTTTTGCTAGGTTTCGACTAGGTCCATCCGGTGGTCACCTTTTATTTATATACTTATTTTTATCTAAAATATATTGAAAAGATCTAAAAATATCAATTGAAAGTGGTTATTTTTGTTAAATTTTGAATGAAGACGAATCAATAAATAAAATTTTAAAATCTGGAAAAAAAAAAGAACTTACTGATCTAAAAAAATAACAACTTACTGATCTAAAAAAATAACAACTATCAATATTTCTATTCGTAACTCTGAAAGGTAAATAATTACAACACAATATTTTAAAAGGAGATTTTATAGTAGAATTTGGGGAAGATTAGAAAAGAATTTTTAGATTTTATGGAAGTTTGATCATTGTCGGTATATTTCTTATTTTTGAATTTCTGAAGTCTTTCGTTAAAAGTGGTTTACCTCACAATACTGGCATATGATGGGGATATCTCGAAATCTCTTAATTTATTTAATTATATATTTTTTTTAGTGTCCATATGTCCTCATACATTATCTCACAAAATAATTTGGTGTAAATAGTGAAATTATACTTTTTTTTGTCTTTTATAAAATAAAATTTAATGATCATTGGATTAAAATTTGGCCATAACATTTTATTGATTTTTTTTTTCTTAAGTGTATAAAATAAAAAAAATTAAGATGATAAAATTTGAAACCAAGGCCAGTGGAATGCGCTAATTATAATATTATGGAAATATATTCATAACTGATAATATTTAAAAATCTAAAAAAAACTCCTCTGATATAAATACAATCGTGCTTAATTATTATACAGCTACTTAGTATCTAATAGTCCCCATATTTAAAAATAAATATTTATATTTGATTAAAATATTTAAAAAATCACATTTGACCCCAAGGCCTGACATGGACAAGTGGGGATAATGCAGATGGGATTTTCCTATAAATTTTTTTAAAATTCATTTAAAGAAATGTATTTTTATCTCATTGGCTTTTCACTAAAAAAAAACAATATGGATTATGGTAATAAAATATTTTAAAATTGGCCTATATATCTAGTCTAGCCTAAATAAAATTAGCCCAGGATTCATTACCGATCTAGTTTTCTTGAGTCATTAATAACATATCTATAATTTTTAAGAAAATAATAAGTTTATTCTATTAAAAATCACTCCCTTTATTTTCCAATAGTTTTTAAATATTCGTTGACATTTTTACCAAAATCGATAAATAAAAATTTAATAAAAATAAATTGAACTCTATTTTATAAAAAAAAAAGGAAGATATTTTTACGGTATTTATCCCTCGGGGAAAATTGCAATTGATGAAAATCGTGAAAGTTGCAACCTAAATAAAAGGTTTTAAAGTAAGAATTTTATGAAAATAACTTTTATAACTTAAATATAATCACAGAATATGATAAAATCAAATTACGTTTATAACTTTAATTATCTCATTGTATTAATTTACATATTAATTATAATAAGATGATATTAAAAAAAATGATTTAATGAAAAAGATATATTATTTAAATTTGTCATTCAAATATATTCAAAATTATTGTTTGTATCTCACGTTATTTGAGTATATTTTTGGGGGAAATGGGGAGGGGGGGGGCAGGAGGGTGCAAGAGAATAATTTGTATTATTAAATATTCGCATGAAAACAGGTAATATTTTTGAAGGGGAAGGCCTTAAACTCTCTTGGTTACCATCCTTATGCTCTTACTTATGGGAGGAAAACATATAAATATTTTTTTTAAATACCAACTAATTCAATTTGTAAATATGAAAAGGCATTATATGAATTCATACAAGGGAAATTATCAGAAAGGTGTCCTGTTAACAATTTAATTGTTTCCGGTTATTTTTCCTTTTTTTCTCATCCATATTATATGCAAACTAATCGAGACAGTTTGTATTACAAAGTTTACAAAAAAAATAAGACAATTTGATTTATAATTGTAATGTTTTTAGAAAAAATAGCATTTATAAGAAAAAAAGGTCGAAAACCAATATATTTTTTTATTAAAATTATATAACCAGGCCAAATTAAATAAATTGGGGATAAAAATTCTCTTAAAGATTTTATGGGGAACCATATAGGAAGATCCTGGATATTCTCATGCTTATACTGATGGGTGAGAATAATTTTATCTTTTTTTTTGAGGATTGTTTTAGATATAGTATTTTTAATTTCTAGGCGACCATTACAATACAAAGTATTCACTAGTTTCATTTATATCCTAAGTAAGCGGTACAGATTTCATCACTACTATTATTAGGAATTTAAAAAAAAACATATATACTAAAGTGTTGTGGTTTCATATGTATGAAGATACAATAATGATATAACAATTTAGCATTCGTTTGCAGCAGAAAGGTGGGAGGCAGAAGGACGACTTCCCTCCCCTAACAAAAGATGCAGATGCCGCATCCCTATCTCTTATTAAATATATTTTTGATATCATTTATTTATCCACATTCGTTTACTAATTTATTCTATGAAATTAATTACGATTTCAAATTTTCTTTGGCACAATATTTATTCAACTATTTTTAAATTTTTCGTAAAATGATTTCAATTTTTTTTACTCTTAAATTATGTATATAAGGAATTCATCTTACAAAAAAAAAGACCTCCCTCAATAAAGAAAATCGTCAATAATCCTAATAAATTCATGAAACTTCAGATATTTTTAAATGACAAGAATATTATTTATTTTTAACCCTCCTCCTCCCCACCCCCATTCCCCCAGCAAATTCCTGCATAACGCGCCTGCAATTTAGATATTGAATAATATATTTTTTGCTGTAAATTTATTATCTTTTTTTAAAGTTACGTTTTATGACTTTATTATTTTATTCTATAATTTATTGCTTCTTTGGGTATATGTATCTAACTACTGGTATTATATAATTAATCCCAACAAGAATTATGATTAATACTCTCCCATAGATCCTCTAGCTACATCTAACATCGACATCGATTGAGTTTGAATAAAATTTCATAAATTAGTGTCTTGATTATAATATTATATGCAAAGCAGTAAATAAACAATGCAAAATATGATAATGAAAATGTATATAAAAAATTAGGAAACCATTATGAAATATATGTTTATTTTTCTACAAAATGCAATGACAAATTTAACATTTCAACTTTGTAATATAGGAAGATAACCTTACGAACATAATTGCTAGAGAATGTGATTCAACTCAATCCTCGACAATACATATTTATGGAATTATGGAAGGATTATAAAATAATGTAATGTTATTATTATAATAATATTTCAATCCATTTAATTTTTATCGGAAAAAAACTAAATAGACTAACAAAAGATTATAAAAATATAAATAACTTTGCCTAACCATTTATTTAGCTTTTTTTAAATAGAAAATACAATTTTAATATTTCAATTCTTTCGCTTTAAAAAAACATCAAAATCAAATTAGTCGCAATCAATATCAGTGCAATTCCACTCTGGCAAGAATATGAAAGTTCATGGGTTTCTGCTCGCATTCAGGTATATAGGCATTTAAACAAAATAAGCTAAATGTCGAATCATTTATATTAAATAATCTCTATCCCAATTTTAAGTTATGAATTATGATGGCTATCGTATAAGACTATTTTTTTGATCCTTGGGAAATTATTGGCCAGAAGAAGAGCGGCATCAATCAACTCCACCCCAAAAATGTATCTTTATTTTTAAAAGATATCTGGAAGTTATACCATTTCGATCTCATCTCAAAGAAAATTAACAAGTATTATTAAAATTGTTATAAATTATAAAGTATATTTATGATTTCCCAGATTTTCAAGAACTAAAGTCTCTAAGTAATTATGATTTTTTTATTTATAATACATGTAAAATAAATTGACTTTAGAAATTGAGTTTAATTTTATTTTTAGAAATATTCGATGGGAATCAGTGAATTTGTGTCACATTTATAAAAGGTCTTAAATAAAAAGAATGTGTATGGTTTTGGACTTTTATTAAAATCAACGATTGTTCTTAAAATAGAATAAAACTCAACTGAATCATTTTATATTTTTTAAGTAGTTGAATAATATTTTAAACGTTATATCAGATAAATCATCTTATCCTAACTTAATGAACTGAATAAATTTATAATTCCTATACAAAAAAATATTGTTTTTTAAAAAAATATTATTTTTTAAAAAAATTAAGGGCTAGTTATCTTGTTTCAAACAATCTAGTAGTTCTGACTTATAACTTAAAAACAGATTATCAATCACAAAAAAACAGATATTAAAAATGAAATAGTCATTCATATTTACAATAACTTATATTTCTGATGATATTTTGACTTATGGAAGGTATGTATTGGTGAATCATAGATATTTTTCTTTCGATTAAAAATTAATTGTAGGCTATTTTTTTAACCTACATTGTGTTTAAAAAAATTATATATTTAGAACTGCGCGGCTGGCGGAATATCTATGGCTACACCGAATACGCCGTCATATGTAAATCTCGCCTGGCCCATGGCCGAGGTAAAAAAATAATAATTTCCATATTTTATGCATTTTTATTCGCAAATTTTATTATGTAAATCATATCATGAATTCTTATTTTAATTTTACAATCAAAAATTTAAATTTCCAAAAGTTACACCACAATTTTACATTTTTTTTAAAATCGAGACCCTATTTTAGAAAGGGTGTTTGATTAGGTGAATATGATGAACACTACTTATGCTTGAGTCATGGTTTACATAGTCAGATTAGTGGATGATATTAAATTCTATCGTAGAAAATTCTTAAGATATAAAACTGCAGAGATTGAATTTCAAAGAAAATGCCTAAGTACAATAGATCTAATAGATATACTAGATATTATTAGCATTGATCATACCCCGATACCCCTTTTTAAAATTGACGATTCCATTGATGATAATAACAGTAATGCCACTCATATGAAAATGTTAAAATTAAATGTTATCCCAACCAGATGGAATAGTAGTTAATTATGTACTAAAGAGCATATCTGGAGAAAATAAAAATTTAATAAATAGCATTTTGAAAAGAATGGGTAACCTATCTCAAACTAAACTGTGAATCAGATCTAGTAGAAGAACTATTAACCAGTTCCTTAAACTTGACATTACTTTTTATAAGTGAAATTGAAACAAAACAAATTTAATAGTAAATCGTAATAGCTCAGAAATTATTTCCCTAAATAAAAATATATCTAAACAAACTTGTGTTACGATTTCCGATTTGCAAATAATATTATATATAAATATTTTTCTTTTAATTTAATTTATTTTTAATTTCAAAAATAATCTAGGCTCAGTGTCAGAATTCATTATAAATTAAACTACCAGAGTATAATTATATTAGGGTAGTAAATATAGAGATTGAGCAAGAAAAAATATTAAATTTGACGAAATTAGTAACTTATTCAACAATAAGTACGAATTCTGATTCCACTTTAAGTGATTATTAGAACAATAGTGCCATATTCATCTAGGAAAACATTATTCACGAGATATGGATATCCAGGATTTCTAGAGAGGAAAAAGGATCAAACTTCCTAATATTTCCAAGCTAACTAAAAAAAAACTTATTTATGTTCCGGCAATTAGCATACTTTGTGAAAGTGTTTTCTCTATTTGAATTCAAGGAAATCATCAATATGTCCGAAAAATTTAAATAAATTTATTTTTATAAAATGATAATTATAAAATTACAAAATCGATTTTGTATTTATAATGAGTTTTCTCTTCAATAAGGATCTAAAAATAGATCGAGATCGATACATCTGATTTTAATTTAATTTTTTATATTCTTTCAGTACAAATTCATGAGTTTTATATTATAAAGTGAAAGTTTGCATTTTGTTTAAGAGAAAAAGGTCAAAAATAACGAAACGGAGTTTTGTCTCAAAATGTCGAAAAAAATGGCTCCCGCCTTAAGCAACACTACTTATAATGATGGGAAAAGAATCTGAGGGAAAAGAATCTTGCACTAATAAATATAAATAAACAATGTCCATCATACATATTGAATAATCTTCTTTTTTTGCGCTGTATTAGGGATCAAATTTCTGTGCAATATTTACAAGAGATAACCAATTTAATCACTTTTATAATTGAGGTACATTTAAGATAAGTTCTTATTAACATTAATATGATAAATTATTATCATTTCCAAATATGGTTAACGGTTTTGTGGGGCCAAAATATACAATCACATCTGAGGAAAAATTCTAAAATATATTCAGCAGCGCCTAGGATAAAACATGTTCTTTCTGCCAATCTACTCACTTTCAAAAAATATTGGAGAAAATGCATAGTATAAACCGCTTTGAAAAAAACGTTCTGTTTGAAATTGGTCTCAGGGAAATTTTATATATATATATAACTTGTATCAAATTTTCAAACAAATTAAGTTATGGGTAATGCATATAAATTAAAATTTAAATCAAAATTTATTTATTCATCTAAATATACAAAAGTATATATTCCTTAATATTAAAAAAATATATAGTGCTATTTTAATCAATATTGATTTGTTGAATGACTACTACTAATTCTAATAATAATGATGATGGTGTATAGTAGTGGAACTGCCCCCTCGGACTCCTAAAACTGGACCAGCTGCGACAGTTCTGGTGTGCGTAACTCTAGCCCTTCTGGTTTTCCTGGAGATAACATTTTCGTTCATATCCAAAGAATTTGATTGGCAAGGTTCAGCTAGAGATATAGCGTTGCATGGAGATATTGAAAGTTGGACCAGAAAGCATAAGGCTACGAATATGACTAAAGTCTGTATATCGTCAATATTTAAAATAATTATACAAAGTTGTTTTTCACCAATTAAGATATGTTTTATACTATGGGAAAAAAGTATAAACTATATAAATTAATAAAATTTAGGAGAAGTCATATATAATCCCTGCTATTAAGCCCAACCCTTTTTAATTAATGTTTGTGCAGAATATATTTTTTTTCAGCTAGGCTTAAGCTATTTCTTTTTATTTTATCCATGTTTTTTGGTTAAATCTCATCGTACCAACAATATTGCTGGTTCATATATTTATTTTTAGATAGATATACTACAAAATAACAATATATTTCCACATATATTGATGATATAGCATGGTTTGTAAAGTATCTTATTTATAGACGTGTTTTCTTGTACTTTTTAGTCCATTATTGGACAAGGAACTTTATTTATTTTCAATACAGTTTTATTAAAAAATAATTTTATGATAAGGTCTTTTTTTTTTGGAAAAGATTTGTAAAAGTCACACAACAACACAACAAGGAAATAAATCCATTCCTAAGCAATGTTTGAATTTTCAAAAATAAACTTTGACCAATGATAATTATTTATTTTTCTGATTTATAATTTTTAAAAAAAAATATAGCCTGTCTAGTCACATATTTATTCAGAAAATATTGAAAAATAAAATTTTTAACTTATACTTATAATCTTTATATATTTGTAATTTTTACATTTTTTTCGGGTATAAATACCATTAAAAATGTATTTCAATACCTTTCTTGTGCCTTGTTTTTCATTAATATACATTAATCAGAGCTATTTTCTCATTTTTTTTAATTTGATTCTTATTGATTGTATTGTTTATTCGTTTTTCCCTCAGTTTTTATTATCACTCTCTTATATTTCGCGTTCGCTTTTCATTCTACCTTTATTATCGTATTAAAATTATTTTTATCTATTTGCGCCTTATTTGGTACACTAAAAAGAGTTCATATTTGGCTCTTCCTGGTTAAATTTTGGCAATTCATTCATGCTTTTGTACATCTTAAACAAAATCTCGAGAAGTCAATCAATATTCTTAAAATATTGAGTTAATTATCAGCTCAAATGGAGTGATTATGAATCTATAAACCCTCAACCCAGAAACCAATATGCAGAAAGAAGGATACGCCTAGAATTGCAAGCTGTGTTGAAGCACTCCTTTTCAGGATGCAATTATATGACCGTCAATCTTCACTGCTAAATTACTATGGTCACGAGTATCCTCAAGCTATTCCCTTGGTTAATAATTAAAACCAAATCAAAATAAATCCATCCTTCATTGTTTTTATCCTATAAAAGATTGTTAGACATTATTTATAGATCTCGATCTTGTGTATTAATCTCTATAAATCGATCTCATTTTACAAAGATTAGGTCTTCTACTCTCCAATATTTCATTTTACTAACCATTTTTTCGAGAATTCTAGTCGGACCCATAAAAATTTATTAAATGAAAATTGTTAAGACTGAGGGAAGTGTATGATTTATCAGGGAAAGCGGGATCTTTTGTGCACGCAGTCATCGCTCAACTGTTTATTCTGATTTTTATAATCAAAATTCTATTCCTCGATTCGTTCAATTTTTTAAAAATAACTTATACCCAAGATTTTATTCAAATAAAATAATCTACCCTCGTGAAATTTGAACAAAATATGAGAAATGGTGAGGTTGAGATAATATTTTTTGGCTAAAATCTTAATATTTCTTTAAATTGGCTATAAAAATCAAGGTTTTGCATCAACCCTTTTTTTCTAAATTTGCCTAGGATGTGATAAACAATGTCTATATCGTTAAAACTGGAGATCTTCATCTGATTTAAATATCATTAATCCAGGCTCGAAAAAACCCGGTCTGAAATTTTTTTAAAAATATTTTCAAAAATTAGGCACACCTAAGACCAAAGTAAATTGATACCCCAGGGAGGGGGGTCGGGCCAGCCCTCGAAGAACAGTAATATAAAAAAGCAATAGTGGCCACTAATAAAAATAGGATTTAGCCTTAATCGTAATAAAGCTTGTGCTACATTTCATACAATTTTGTATTACGTATATTGACTACGGCAATAAGCATTTATTGATTGCTTTTTAAAATAACATGCTATTATAATATCATGAATATAAAACTTAAAAAAAAATAAAAAATAGTATATGTAATAAGATGTTAATTTTTTTTTTACTGTATATATCTTGGATCCTATCATTTTTAATTTTCTGAAGAAATTTATAGTGATAATTTAGAAGATATATAATATATGATATATGATAATATAACCTTACGATTAATCGTGAACCAACAAAAATTAATAAATTCTGTAGGGGTTAATAATAACCTTTAAATAATTTATAATATTTTTCTATAAAGTTATAACTCATTCTATACATTTCAAATCCAATTATTCTATTTTTATATTATTTTTTGAATGTCGTTATGATATGATGTTGTCATTCCTATAAATTTATGGGATACATTTATAAATAATTTAGGAATAATTGAGGTATTGAAAGATAAAAATATTTGCCTCCCGATAATTTCTTTGGATAAATAATGTTCAATTTGTTTTTAAAATGTAACCCAAGCAAATCTTAATTTATGATAATTATTCTTGAATGACTTCTATAATAATTTTTATAAATTTGAGTACCAAATTCCTGCGTACGTGTGCCTGTTTGTATGAATAACTTATGTAGAAATATTAGTGATGGGCATAAAAGTTAATTCCTAACCATAATTACATAGAAATTTTTGCAATTAATTATAATTACCAATTGTTTTTATAAATTTTATCATAATTAGTAATATTAAAATTTATGAAAAATAATGAGAAACTTTTATTTTGAAGATCAATGATATAATAGATTTTTTTAAAGGAGTGAAATCAAAAATATTTTTTACACAAATTTGTGATTTTCAGTCCAAAGTAAAATTTATAGATTAAGAATCACATATTGTCCTCTTTATAAATATAAATTAAGGATTGTAATTATCGTGATACATGATTTCAGCGCTAAGTCAGTGTTGAAAAGGAATAGAGCTACGTTAAGTTTCCCTCATAATCCATCGAACGAACTAGATTTTTCAATTTATATGGAAAGAAAAAAAATTGAGGAGCCAATCACATTTCACACTTTTATGGGAAAGCCGCACATAATTGTACGCATAATAGTCCTAGATATATTACTTAAACGTCTGTTGACAAATTTAAAAGGGGCTGGGCATATAAAACAGTCTACACCCAAGATTGCAATTATCAATCTTTGGAAATTCAAAAAAGATTTCGATTATTAAGCATTTTTAAAAATATTTAAGAAAAGATTATAACTGCTAATTACTAATTATAGGCTCGAAAAATATAATTAATTATAGTTACTAATTCCCTTAATAAAAAATAAGAATTAATTAGAATTTAATAGCAAAACGAAATTTTAGTGTAATCAGTGGAATCAATTACATATTATTGACCAACCTTATTTAAGAAAAGATTATAACTGCTAATTACTAATTATAGGCTCGAAAAATATCGTTAATTATAGTTACTAATTCCCTTAATAAAAAATAAGAATTAATTAGAATTTAATAGCAAAACGAAATTTTAGTGTAATCACTGGAATCAATTACTTATTATTGACCAATCTTGAGTAATATAGTTTGCTTTCTTAGAAACATATTTACTCTAATTAAAAAAATTAGTGTCTCTAAAATTGCTTTGAAAAATAATAATTTTCTTTTATAAAGTTACCTCGATTTGTTGAAATTATATTTTAATTCTTTTCTTTTATAAAATTTATGAAATATACTATAGCAGAATGATTAAAATATTTATTATGAAAATGTTCTAAGATATATATAAATTTTTTAGGTAATACATATTCATTATAATAATTAAATTTAATTCTAAAGTTATTTATACATCTAATTCAAAATTTTATACCTTATGATATTATAAAAATAAAGTGCTATTTTAATCGTTATTAATTTTTCGAAAGGTAACTAATAATAAGTACGACGGACATTAGTTGAGCTGGCTCCTCTGACACCTAAAACTGGACCTGCCGCGACAGCTTTTTTCTGTGTAGCTTTCACTGCCCTAATAATCCTTGAAATACTATTTGCGTTCATATCCAAAGAATTTGATTCTGATTCAGCTAGAGACATGGCTTTGCATGAATATATTGAAAGTTGAGCCAGAAAGCATATGGTCACCAAAATGGAGAAAACCTTTGTGTAATTTTTTTTTGTGTATTTAAGAATAATTTTTACAATACTTTTCACCAATTAAGATAAGGAATTTTTTTAAACTCGGTAAAGTGAGCTATTATTAGAAATGGAGGAAATAAATTATTCTCATTAACGGTTGTTCCAATTTTTTTAAAAAAAATACTCATTAAGTCATACAGAAACTTTGCCTTTCAGTTTAATTAAGATGGTATATAATCTTTAAGCTCATTCATTCCCATTTTAATTCTGGGTGTGCGATGCGGCGGTTACATATATGACACAAATTTTATCAGGACATTTATAGGTTTATTTTTTTAAAAAAATATCACTTGATAATGCTTAATCGTCTCCTATAATCAAATTATGGGAAGAGATTTAATGGAATAGGTTTGAGTTTTATCGTTCCTAATTTCGCAGAAAAAGGGGGTGCATATTTACCAGTTTTTATAATTTAATATTTATAACTTCGTGTAATTACGAGAATACATATTTCAACCTGGTGTATATTATATATTCTACCTTTTTATGATTGGGATGGCATTAAAGATTTTACCCGATAGATTCAATTTGAGATGTAAAAATAAATATATTCAGTTTTGTCGCAAATGGTGCAAGTTATTAAACTATTTATGCAATAAATTTATATATTATTTTATGAAACGATTTAAAATTATTTTACTAAAATTTAATTCTTTTACTTATTAATGTTTGATTTTTTTATTGAATTTTTGATTATGTTTATACATTTTAGAAAAAAATTATAAATATGCAATCAACTGGTTTAAAAAAAATGTGTATATCTTATTTTCTCTTGTCGTATTGAGATTATATTGCTACACCTAATTTTTGTTTTATCTTACCGATCTGACTAGTTGTTCGTGAATTCTAATCGAAAGCCCCCAAAAATAAAGAAAAATTGTTTAGAGAAAAGTGTATAAAAAGTATTTGATCCTAGTCTAGTCGATCAAAATGCGATGTGACAGGTAATGCAAGTCGTCTCTACCCCTTTATATCTCTAATTTTGTATAAAATCTCTTATTTGTAATTAGTATATTGCTGAAAATCATGATTTAACTAATTTATAAAGCGACTAACCAAATTTTATTCGTAAGAAACCGGTCGGACCGACGGTGGTTCGTTCAGGTCCATTTTGGTCTCATCTGATTCTTGGGTCCGGCGAGACGATCCGATGATCTGGTCCGGTTTGACCGAAGACCGACTAAAGAAGATAAAAGTTTACTATGCATGGCTTTTCAGTTAATGTACTTGTACATGAACAAAATATGATAAAAATGATTTGATGCATATGATTAAAATATTTGGTAATTTAACTTTTTCATTTTTAACAAATTTAATGCAGAATAAAACTTTTATAGCTTTATAAAAAAAAACATTTTTCGCGTTGGACCGATGATCCCAAAGTGGTTCGGTCTCATTTTAGAAATAAAGGATGGGGCCGGATGGGACAGGACCGTTGCAAACACTATAGCAAACCATATAAGAAATCACGAGGCTTAGGTAATTTGGGCTAAAATCTTGATTTTGGCCTTTTTAAAAAATTGGTGCGGATAGATTAATTCTATTATTATCGGTATGCCTTGGTCTTCCCTATATTATCTTCAATTCAATTAATGTCAATTTTGGCCAGTTTATAAAATAAAAATAAAGAATTAAAATCATGTCCAAAATGTCTAAGATTATATGTATTTTGCATACATTTGTTATGTAAAATTAATTTTTTAAATATAAAAAAAACCCTCAACAAATGATTGTGCTATTTTTGTTATTAATTTAGCACTTATAAATCTGATTTTCGCCTTAAATGTAAATCCAGGTTCAAATTTCAGATGATTTTATCATATCACACATATTGACTGAGGAAATATTCTTATTGAATGATTACATGTATTGAATTTAACTACTTACTATATAATATAAATCTACTTTAAAAAATAAAAAACATATAATGTATGTATCAAAATGTTCATTTTTTTTACTGTATATATCTTGAATCCTATCATTTTTATTTTCTAACGAAATTTAGAGGGATAATTATTAAAGCCTACTTGTTTTTTTAGAAGATATATATAATTTTATGATATAACCTTAACAATTAATCCTGATCCAACAAAAAAATTAAATTCTGCAAGGTTAATAATAGCCTATAAACATCATTCATTTATATTTCAATTTATAGAGAAAATAAAGTTATAACTCATTCACTCATTCTTATACCATTCCAAATCCGATCATCTTATTTATTTTTTTTACGTTATTTTTATAAAAATAAAAAATGCTTTAATTTACAAATATATTTATTTATGATCGTTGTTAAATTGTTGTGATGTTGTTAATCCCTTATTATATAAATGTAAGGGATGGAAATATTATTTAACTAAAATAATTTAGGAGACTTATGACCGTGTATACTAAAGTTCAACATAAAAAAAGAGTCGTTTTTAAAAATCAAATAATCCCCCCCCCCCCCACACTAAAATTATTTGGATAAATGTGGATTTTAATTCCCCATCGGCAAATTTAAGAGTTTTTTTTAAATATAATTTATAATATGGAAGTTACAAGTGTAAAAATGATTTGATAATTACTTATTATTTCGTTATTACAGTTTCGATTTTAATGAGTAACTGCAAACTTTATAGCTATTTTAAAGAAAACGCGATGGAAACCCTTGTTATAAAATTATTTTTTTTTAAAGTTTTAAACATCACAAATGCTCAAAGTTCCTTTCCGTCCTCGAGAAAAAGTAATAATAGGGCGGAAAATGATAATAATTAAATTAATTTAATCGTAATGTAAAAAATTTACAATTATTTAGGCATTAATTAGGCATTAATTTTTCGCGATATAAATTAATTTTTTTAGGGGGTGTATTCTGTAACTATATAAAAAAAATTTTTGTCACATATATGAAAAATTATTAATTATTATATTTATGATTCATATAGAAAATATATTAATAAAAGGCAGTAAAGTCATTTATAGATTTGGTATATATAAACGGTTGCATAATATTCTTTGTGATAATTATTTTAAATTTCAGTGGGAATTATAGAAAAAATTTTTTACAGCTAATATTTTTGGTTTCCGAAAATTTAAATCAAGACATTTCAAATGAATCGCTTATATTCATTCATTTTTGTTTTAAAAAATTTATCATATTATAGTTATATTATGCTCTGAATTAATGTAGATAGCTAATTTGTCAAGAACAATAGTAATAAATAATTTATAATCATAATTTTTAAAATTTTTAAATCACAGGTTTGTGGGAAATACACAAAATTGTACGCGTAATAATACTAGGGATATTACTTAAACATCTGTGGACAAATTTTTAAAAAATTGGGGGGGGGGGGGCTGGGCAAACAACAAAGCCCATCCACAAGATTGCAAATATCAATTTTTAAAAATATAAAAGAAATTTCAATTATTAAGCATTTTTCATAAAAATAATATTTAGGAAAAGAAATTCTAATGTAATTAATTAAGATTATAACTGCTAATTACTAATTACAGGCTTAAATAATATAATTAATTAAATTAAGAATTGATTGCAGTTTAATAACAAAAAACGAAATTTTAATTTGTGGGATCAGTTACATATTATTGACCAACCTTGAGTAATATAGTGTCCTTTCTTAAAAAACATATTTACTTTTATTAAAAAACGAGTGTCTTCATTTAATAAAATTTTCTTTGAAAAAGGACATAATATTTTCTTTTACAAAGTTACATGGATTTGTTGAAATTATATTTTAATTCATTTCTTTATAAAATTTATGAAATATACATATATATAGCAGAATTCGATTTAAATATTTATTATGAAAATGCTCTAAGATATACATAAAAATTTTAGGTAATCCATATTCATTATAATTATAATTATAATATAAATTTATTTATACATCTAATTCAAAATTTTATATCCTATAAAATTATAAAAATAGCTATTTTAATCATTGTTGATTTTTTGAAAGGTAATTACTAATTCTAATAATAATGATGATGGATATGAGTTGAACTGCTTCCTCTGACTCCTAAAACTGGACCTGCAGCGGCAGTCTTGGTGTGTGTAACTCTCGCCGCCGCTCTGGTTTTCCGTGAGATAATATTATCATTCATATACAAAGAATTTGATTCAGGAGCTTCAGCTAGAGACATGGCGTTGCATGTATACATTGAATGTTGTGCCAGAAAGCATATGGTCATCAATAAGGCTAAAATCTTTGCGTATTTTTTTGTGTGTATATTTATGAATAACTTTAACAATACTTTTCACTAATTAAGATAAGGACTTAAACTTCTAGTTAATTACATTTTTACAAACAATATGACTGCTCATATTTTTATTTTAATACATAGTTCCCAGTGGCGTATCCAGGATTTTCTTATGGGGGGGGGGAATCTATAAAATAACTGTTTAAAATGCAATTTATCAAGAACTCAATGCTATTTTATGAATATTTCATATTTCATGTACTCACTTTTAATGAATATTGCCAAAATGCATTATTGGCCAATAATGGGAACTAACACTTTAAATGGCATAATTTTTGAATGTTTATCTCTATTAGATCATTATTTTTAGCGATATTTATAAAAATACAGGTTATCTTTAATTCATTTAATGTCTATTTTGGCCAGGATATAAAATAAAAATAACGAATTAAAATCATGCCCGAATATGTATTTTGCACACATACTGGGATACATTTTCGGTGAAATTAATTTTTTATGGAATAACCGTCAACAAATGATTGAGCTATTTTATCATTTATTTAGCAGGCAGAATTTAGAAATCTGATTAATGTAAATCCTGGAGATGATTTTATAATATTACACATATTGATTTAGGAAATATTCTTAATGAATGATTATATGTATTTAATAAAACAACATACTATATGATATAAAACTACTTTAAATAAAACATATAATGCATGTATTTTTTACTGTATATATCTTGAATCCTATCATTTTTATTTTCTAACGAAATTTAGAGGAATAATTATTAAAGCCTACTTGTTTTTTTTAGATAATATAATTATATTATATAATCGTGAACAATCAAAAATAATCAATTCTGCAAGGTTGATAATCGCCTATAAACATAATTCATATCTATTTCAATTTATAGAGAAAATGTTCACTCATTCTATAACATTCCAAATCCAATCATTTTATTTTTATATGCTATTTTTATATTAAAGAGGATGTTTAATTTACAAATGTATTTATTTTTGATCGTCGTTAAATTGTTAATGGGATATATTAATTAATTAACTATAAATAATTTAGAAGTCTTATGACCATAGAGTGTGTATCCTAAGGCATATTTCTAAGGTTTTTTAAAAATTTAATTTATAATACGAAAGTTACAATAGTCAAAAATTTTATCCTGAAATTAACTAAACAGAGATAGAAGCTTCTTCCTTTAATATTATTGACAAATTTTACTTAATTCGTGGCATATTATCTTAAATTTAGTGTAAAAATGATTTGACGATCATTAATTGATTCGATATTTTTGACAATTTCGATTTTGATGAGTAACGGATATTTTGCAAAATTTGTATCTTATTTTTAGTGCATTTTTTATTTTATGTAATTATTTTTACATGGATAGAAGATCGCAAATGCTTTCTATCTCAAAGTTCATTTCCGCCTTTGAGAAAAATTTATAAAAGGAAGGAAAATAATAATTTTTCATGATATAAAATACATTTATTTACGCATTTATTTTTCGTGATGTAAAATACTTTTTCTAAGAATGTATTATATATTATATAATCCTCTGTAACGATACAAATTTTTTTTGTCACATATAATTGAAAAATTATTATATTTACGATTTATATAGAAAATATAGTAATAAAAGGCAAAATCATTTAATTCTTTTTCATAATTAAATTAAATTTCAGTCGGAATTATAAAATTATTTTTTTTACAGCTAATATTTTTAGCTTCCGTAAATTTAAATCAGGAAATTTAGGAGTTGCTATATTCAATCATTTTTGTTTTAAAATATTGATAATATTATAATTACATATACTCTGAATGAATGTAGACCGCTAATTTGTCAAAAACAATAATAAATAATTTATAATCATAATTATAAAAAATGTGAAATAAATATCTAAAAATATTTTTCGATTTAATATCATGTCCAGGAAGAAGGGTATTTTTTTGTTCTATTTTTTAGGTTTGAAATCAAAAATGTCTCGTTCCATTCGCGTTTGCAGTTTTTCCTGATATGTTATTTTATTCAATCACTATAATCATAATATATGGAACTTTCCAAGACCTTCTGAAAGCTTTAGAAAAAATTTCAGATTTTACTATTCCAATTTCCCTTCTCTAAATTGACATTCTCTGGTTCCAAAAAATTACGGATCCCTGGAAAAAAATTAAAATTAATTAATGCCAATGTGTTTGCTCAACTATATAACTATTATTAATAAAATTATTAAGATTCATGAATTTATGTTAAATATTTGTATAAAGTCATTATAACCGATCAATATCCCCCAAAAGTATGATATATATATATATATATATATATATTGTAATATTATATTAGTATTGGACATAAGTTTTGCAAGCTTCGTCAAGGTCTCTAAATTGTTCTATAATTTTTTATATATTTTGCATCAAAATTTACTCTAGTTAATATTGTTATAAATAAATAATCAAGAAGATATTTATTATTTTTTAATCATAAAATTTGTTAATGTATTAAATTATAAAAATATGATTAAACATTATTATTTTTATTGTCTGCCCCTAGTGTTTTTAAAAATCTGCATTTATACTGTTTTAAAAATGGCTTAATCAATTTTAGCCATAAGATAATTACCTATGCCTTGAGAGATCAAAATTGTGCCAATCCAATAGCCAATATCCGTTATTATAAAATTGTTGCTATTTTTATTTATCATATAATTTAAGTAGATGAAATATTTTATTAATAACAATAAAAAATAATAGATATAACCTAGAGGAAACCGAGATGGCTTTTAATAAAATTTTTAAAATAATTAAATTATAGATAAAACAAAAAAAAACATGTAAAACTGATTATAAAAAAAGATCTAAATTTTATTTATATTTTGATAAAAAATAAGAATTTATTTTTTGTTTTAATAAAATAAAAAGTATTGATTGGAAGGGAAGACTCGATGTTTTATATTGACATATCATTATATTATTTATTGAAAGAAGAGCGAGGGAAATATTTTTATTAATTTTATGATATTCAAAAAATTTTGGGAAATAAATCTTTAATTTTTTTCTGTTCACACTATGAATTTTCATATAAGGAAACAGAAATATTAAAATTTAAATTTACCCAATAAAAAAATTGACTACATCAACCATGGATTCATAAAAAAATTGATCTATATATTTCCAAAATGTTGTTCTTGGAGAAGGTAAAAATTATTTTTGTCGCAAGAAAGTTATTGGATTTTATAAAAAATCCAGTCTGTCACCCTATAAACAGTGTTAGATATATATTCTCTCCCCATAGTTTTATTATTTGGGTTGAAAACAGTAAGAATTCTTAAATTATATAAGTATTTCGTTTTATCAGTTATGATCATTCAAAGGGCACAATCTATATTTTAACCCTCTCTAATTTCTAAATATCTTATAATAATCTAATCTAAGAAGATTAAGCTTAATTTTTTACTTATACTATGACCAATTTAGTTTATCAGAGTTGTTAAAAGATACATTTTAAAGTATCTAGATACAGATACAATTTTTATCATACTTATTTTATACAGGATTCACCGTTGCTGTCGATCATAAACACACAAAATATGTAAACACGATAATATAATAATATGTCAACTCCCCTATTTTTATCGTTCTTTCAAACAAATTTTCATTTTTTTATATTTAAATTTATTCATTAAAAGTTAGAATATCTATAAAATTATTTTAAAAAAATTCTAAATAAATTTATTTGCTTAAAATAATTTGCATCAAAGGTATTGTTTTTAATAATTAATGTGTCTCATGGCTAAGCAAGGATTTGTATATTCCTTTACACAAATAAAAATATTCTTCACAAAATCTTATTTAATGAATATTTATAACTTTTTTATATACAAGTTTTAATATTATATATTTATTATATTAGTCTTAATTTTTTAATATATATATTTATTTAAATTATATGCTCATTTGAGATGAAATTTGTGTTATGTGTATCGTGTTAGCGAGGAGTCATTTTGTATAATAAATGGGTTATTTGCAGGGATGTGAACCCGAACCCTAGACCCAGGTCCTTTTTAAATTTATTACAGGACCTAAACCCGGACCCTTTTTTTTGCGAAGGGACATCCCTGGTTATTTGTGCTTAATATTTTTTGATTTATTTTTTGCGCTTCATTCTTGTGATATAATATTGAAAAAATGCTATTTTTAAAATCTTATCTTATCTTGCACGTAGGTCATAGACTTGCCCAAGATGAGCGAACGTGAATTATATGAAGGCCCAATCCTTTATATGATTATGCCGAGTTTTTTCTCAGAATACCGACAAACCTTGTACCCAGGAAACTAATATATGAGTGGAACTAATCCCTTTAAATGAAGTGTATAGCAGGAGGAGATAAATAGAAATTATATTATAAGGAGAACTGAATAGATATAGGAAACTGTCTAAAGTCTTCCAAATACAACCGTCTAATTATATACTTTAAGAGATAATTAAATACAATAAAGGAAGGAAAAGCCATTATCATTTATGCCGATAGGCTTAAGGAAAAAAGGACAAAGAAACTTAAATATATAATAATCACTTAAAGTATAGAGACAACTGGAATTAACTTTAAGGAGAACTGAATAAATAAATAACTTAGTAATAAATTAAAGAAGAGACTCAACTTTAAATGAAACAAATATCAAACAGTAACGTATGATTAAAATACAATTGGGATACAATTAGGAATAGAATAAAATAAAACTAAAATCACAATAAATTTAGAGAAGAAGTTTGGCCATCTTTAAATAAATATCTAATAATAAACTGTTATTAAGACGATTATGAAAGAAACCTTAAGTCCTAATAAATATTAGAAAAACCCCATTTCTAGAAAATAATAACTTAAAATACATATTATGAACAAAGTTTATCAATTTTAACCTCATTTAGCAGTTATTTGTCATATGCTCATATATGAGTCTCAGAATATATTTGAATATTTTCCTGTCTGATGAAGCCGTCTTTAAAAAATCCCAAGATAAATCGAGTTCTACCAAAGACCTTACCATTCTTCCAAACCAACTGCCCTTAAAGGATAGAAAAGGCTTAAGAGCAATGTCTTCCTGAGATTGATTTATAAGGGCTTGATGTATTAAGTTGTTCGAAGGATGTCTTATTATGTGACCCACCAACTCGATTTTCCTATATTCTATCATTCTAAGAATAGGAAGAATATCACATCTAGCCCAAAGCCTATAATTTGTATGCCCAAAGCCTATAATATTCTAGATAGGGATAGAAGGTTATAGTTATGTATCTTAGACATTTATTAATAAATATTTGCATCTTGTTATTATCCGACTTAGTATTGTTCCATGTTTCTACACCGTAGTAAAGAGACGCCATAATTAAGACTTTAAATAGTCTAATCTTCAATGGAATCGAAATTTGCTGTGAGGACCAAATCTTCATCAGAGCCAGGTACTTTATTCTGGTCTTATTTAGTTTAGACTGTTGATCTTTTTTTGTACAACCTTTCTTGTCCAATAAAACACCTAGATATTTTAAAGTAGTTACTTCATTCATCGTACATCCATCTATAGGTAAATTAATCAGTGGAGAAGAATAGTAGAACGTCATAATTTTTGACTTGTTTTTATTAAATAATAGGTCAAAGTGTCCCGCCTAGAAAAAATTATTATTATGCATTAATTAAATGGATATATATAGAGAAAAAAAAATTATTATTGCGTTTTTTATATTTTTTTGTAAAAAAAATTCAGTCATACATTTCTGTTTTATTGTAAAAATAAGGGAAAATATATTGAACTCGCGACAAGTAAGAACATATTTGACTTTGAAAAACATTAATTATAAACAGTATAATTTTTGTATTAATATTTATTATTTAAATCATAAATAGTATAATTTTGACATTTAAAGTATTTAGTATTTGACTTTTAAATAATTTGAATCCAAATATTTTTTAGATAAAAAAAGCGTTAAATAAAGTATATCATATCAAAATGTTTCATAAAGTGTCTAAAAACAAGTATCTCTAAAATAATGTGATACAGATTACAAAAATGTATCTAGATACTTTAACTGTGAAATTTTCAATAAAAATATATACCCTACCATCAAGCATCTTTCACAAATAGAAATTTCATACTAAGAAAAATAAATAGGTTTATCTTTCTATTTGTCAGAATTGTCCTAAATTTAGCTATTTATAAAATTTATACATCTTACATGGATATAGACCGCAATATATAATATATTATAACTTACATTTTTTAATATTATTTTTTAGACTTTTTCTGTCTGGGTAATTCAAAAAATTAATTTATTTCAACTGTGCATGAATTCTAATAAATTTCCTTTAAATACATAAAAAAGATCTCCAATAAATTTGATAATAAATCTAATATATTTATCTAGAAATATTAATTTTTAGAATTAAGGAAATCTTTGAATATTATTTTACTATCGTTTTTAGTGACTTAATCTTGAATTAATTTTTTAATAGAATAAACACTTGTAAAAAAATATTTAAATCAATATTGATTAAATTTAAGGATATAAAGATATCACTATAATTACTTAAACTGTTCCTCAAGGATCGAGTTTTTTTATTTTGAAGATACTAAGAGAATTTTTGCTATCGGGTATGAAACCTGCTAATAGAGGTCTGCAATGGGCAAATTTTTAGCCAAAAAGCCCGCCCACTTATAATTTTTTTAAAAAGAATTACTCGCATGCCGGCTCATTTATCTATAAATTTTGTTTAACCGGCCTAATGTTTAAAAAATATTTTAATGGCTGGGTTGGCTCTTTATTTATTTACCCACCCATTACTTTAAAAAAATTTCAACCAGCCCTTCACCCCCCCCCCCAATGTTAAAAATATTTTTAAAAAATCCGACCTTGCCCATTCAAAGTATGGAAGGAGAAAACCCAGCCTAATGCAGACCTCTACCTGCTGTAATAAAAATATATCTTTTTTTCCAAAAAATGGTGGTTGTTTACGAAAATTGTTTGTCACATTTTCAAAATTATCTCGATTTTGACCAGTAATTTTGATTTCAATCATGTGACAAATATTGTTTAAAAACTCATCCTATCGAGGTTATTTAGAAAAAGATAAACTGACTAACATAAATGACCATTTTAAAAAAAATTAGACATTATTTAGGCCTTGCTCAAACTATTTGGTAAGGTTTGAGTCGGACCTTAAAATTAAGAATTTCAAAATGCTAAACTTTTTTACACAAAAGACTTTAAATTTAATTTGAGCATATTTGTGGTTCTTTTTGAAATATTATGACCAGTTGAGCTATTCTGCTACATCTGTTTTTAAAAAAAATCTCTCATATTTTTCAGAATCTATGACGGGAGCACAGGCAAAATTTCAAAATACTAATTTATTACATAAGAATACAGGAACGAAAGTAAAAGCAATATAATAATATTTTGGATAAAGCGAACGTTTTAACAATCATTGTTTTACAGAATCAAAGAATATTACAAAAAAAAATTATTTAAAAGAGAAAATAAAGAGAATGATCAATTTCTAAAATATCATTTTCAACAAGGATGTCTATCAGGAACCCTCTTTCTGGGTGCTTGTTTTATTACGTCGTCTACTCTCATTATCATTTCCGCAGCTTCGGAAGCGCTGAGCAAGATTTGAAGTTTGACGATGAACGGTTCCGTTACTCCCAAGGAATTCATGTCGCCTAGGTCGCCAGTTAGAACGTCTATTTAAAAAAATAATAATTAATTCTTAAAATATTAGCCCAAACTGAGGAGCTTCATTGATTAATGGCATTGAAGCGTCGTTGAATACAAATCAGCTGGTGACACGCCATTGATTTTCCAAATCACAATATTTATAATTAAATTAAACAGTCTTTTTTTTAAAGTTTTCGCTAAACTTATTTTGACGAAAAGCCAATCACAGCTATCACATAATTTTATTAAAGTAATAAAAAAATTACTAAGTCCCATTTTGTGTTGACCCTTAAAGTGGCAAGCTCTCAGTTTTGGTATCAGATCGGCGGTGTCTAATCCAGCATTATCGGATATGATAGTGGGCAACTTTGGAGAAAAAAAAATTAACATCATAAAATGAGAAACATTTCTAACGATTTCTTTAATTACAGGCTCATTCCATGTCAAATCATTCCCATCTTACAATTTCGATAAAATCTTGTAAGCTAATACATGTCCTATAGTTATAAATGGGATTCTAGGTATAAAACTTTGTTTTTTAACCCTATCCAAATTAAATCCATTCTAATTAAACTAAAAATTTTATAAAATACATTTTCCTTAAAATATGATTATTAAATATATTTTTTAATTAATATCCATTTCCCTCAATAATATATCTATAATGCTTGAATAATTTTAAACAATAAAAAAAGGCCTTTATTGCAGAGACCCAAACCGAAACGAATATCGGTTCGGTTAAGTTAAAAATAACGGTTCAGTTCGAACCTCTAAAAACCGGTTTTAACACTTTTGTATTCAAACCTAAATTAGAATTATGTATAAGGAAAAAAAAATTTTAATTTCATAATTAAAATAAAAACCTTTATTTTTATTTCATAATTAAAATAAAAACCTTTATTTTTATTAATTGCACATTATAAAATAATATTTAATATATAAATATAACAAATAAATATACCAATGATTAATTTTAAATAAAAACCTTTATTTTTATTAATTGCACATTATAAAATAATATTTAATATATAAATATAACAAATAAATATACCAATGATTAATTTTAATATGAACAATTACTTAAAATTTTTTTATTAAGCCGCACAATTAATATATTTTCAAAATTCGTCTTGCTCAAATTATATCTATAAGGAGAAAATATAAATTTAATTGTTGAAAAATATCTTTCCACACATACTTGGGCAGCTGGGATTGCCAGTATGATATCAGATTTGATGTGTCATTTATAATATACTATATGTAAATAATTTATATATTAGATTTAATTTTTTTCTAGGCATTATAATTCATAAACTTAAAATATTTAAAAAATGTTGTAAAATGGCAATATACTAAAGTTTATAAAAATTATGACTGATGTTTATCAATCAAATGTGATTGAAAATAATTTTAAAACAATTTGAATATAATTAAAATTTTTGCTATACTACTAGTAATAACTTGCGCATTATTTTATAAGCATAAAATTATGAGACTCGAACCGGTTCAGAGGCATTTTAGCGGTCGGTTCAGGTTCGGCTAGAACGGTTTTTAGAGGTTTAGGTTCGATAAAAATACCGGTTTTTAGCGGTTTAACGGTTCGGTTTGGATAACTGCTTTATTGTATTGAAACGTTTAAATATAATTATACATAATCCGCGTGATTGATTAAAATAATTTACCAGTCACGCTATTTATTAAAGAAATTATTATAAAAATAGTAAACGAATAATAAATATTATTTGAAAAATTGTATCTCATTATTTTGAATTCTCAACCTAAGATCCAAAAACGTTTTTGTGCCACAAATTTTTATCGAAATTAAAAGGTCAGAAGATCTCACTAGAGATGACCATGACCCCATATAGAATTAAATATATATATCAAATAAAATAAATTTTACCATCAAATTAAAAATATGTATAATAGCGTTTAATAAAAACTTGAATTAAAGCATTAGCAAATGATTCCATAGCCAAGGCTTCTTTTCCAGGGGTACTTTGGGCTAGTTTATTAACAGCAACCGCCATCAACATTTCTGAGGCACCTATTTAAATTTTGGGGACAAAAAAAATTAAATGATATTCTATTCAAGACTATATTTGCTATGGCTTGTGAGTGATTAATTTTTTCCAGTTATGTGAATAAATATAACACAGAAAAGCTACCTTAGCAAATAATTTTGAAAAATTTAATTACCTCCTCCGCACACCACTCCATGGGTAGATTGAGCACCTTTTTTGCCCCCCTTGTCCAGATTGGTGGGGTTGATGGTGGAGAGCGCTTGGCTTAGCACACAAAGAGCGTCATGAAGGGCTCTTTCTGCTTCGTCCAAAATGTGAGTAGTAGCGGCCCTGAGAACTATCGTGCATGCTTCAGCATTGGGGGTCCCTTAAATTAAAAAAAGGAGGTTAAATAAAGAAGAATATTAATATTTGAAATTATTGCGTTTTTTAGTTACAAAAACAATAATTAATCATCAACCATAGGGGTATGAATTTTGTGATGACATATAATATTTGTCATAGTATTTAATTATTTACCTGAAAATTTAATCATTTTATCTTCACCAATCATGATCTCCTCAATCAATTCACAGTGGCCCAGCTTAACTTGTCCTGGTTCAGCATTAAATGTTGAAAGTATTTCACCACCTGGAATAGAGAATATGGGAGGAAACATTAATTAATCTTAATTTTTATTGATTATGAGGAGAAGGTTTAGCTAAAAAAAAAACTAATTATAATTTTTAGCTTAGTATCGATGTACCAATTAAAACATAAATATAAACCGGTGACAAGTGCCAGTCTTTCAATGCCATCAAAATCAGCGTGCTCAATAGCCATGACACCAGCGTCAGCAAAGAGTTGTTCAGGATAATTGTAAATCAGTTGCCTGGTTTATTAATAAATTGGATATAAGTATAGTAAACTTATTTTACACGATTAATAAAAACAATTAACATGATTACTGTGTCTAAGTGTCAACATCAATTAAGGTTTATAAAAAAAAATTTATATCAAAATATTTTCGTAGATTTCATTTCTTTTTTGTAATTTTGAAACCGATATCACAATATCAAATAAAAATTCAGGTATAAAGCACTATGTAAGAAACAATTTCTTATAATCACTATAATATCTTTCGATAACATTTTTTTATCTTCAGGACCAAGTTTTTATCCTTCAAAAAAACGTAAAACGCTTAAAGTTGATGTTGATTTTATGGTTTAAGCCAATTTTTTTTTTGGTTAAAAGTGTGATTAAGCCGTCTTGAAGTTAGCTAAAGTTAGGAGATTTGACAGACACTACTCGCCTGTTACCTCTACCGTTTATACAGCCTTTTCTATGTTAAAAAGAAAGTTATAAAATATACCGATTAATAAAAACGTTTTCGCCATATTGGAGGATATTTTGAACTTTCTCCTTCATTTTGAGCTTCTCGGCACCTTCCAATTCGGCAACCTTTGCCATACTGTCCACCCTGATGCGAGAACCAAACACTTTAACCTTATCTGTATCCATGGGGGTGTTGGCTAAAAGAATTTTGGCTTTCGTTATCTTTTTGGGTTGGTTAAGGCCTATTTTCTTGTCTAGGATAAAACCTGTTGTAGAGAGCACAATAAAATATTTACATTTATAATGTGTATTAAATTTTATTATATTTTTTTGGTGCATATATTCATGTGGTATATTTTTTTTTTCAGTTTAATTATTTCATTAATCAAGTTGTATTATTTATATAAACTTGCTTTGATTGAAATTGTGTGACAAAAATTATATTAAAAATGAGGGACCATAAAAATTATTTATAAATGAATTTGCAATGTAACTATTTACTTTTGAAATAATGTAACTAATTTTCACGAGTAGCTGTTAGCAGCATTTTAAAATTACTTACCAATTTTAGCATTCATAATATACAACTTTGAAAGATTTTCTACCATAACTTATCATTTTGATTGAATCTTATAGGGCTCATGGATTAATAAAAATTTCTATGTTAAGTCATAATCAATGTGACAAGAAATAAACCAAAAACAAAACAAAGATTGTATCAATCCTCTAAATATAAATCTGGTCTATTCAAATCAGAGATCTGCAAAAATAAGCCCGGCCCGTATGGTCTTAGGGCCCTAATTTTTTAAAAAAAATCGCGTGCGGGCCAGGTCTAATATTTAAAAATAAATTGGGCCGGGTTTAGGTATTGAAAATATTTTTAAATATATCTAAATTTATCAATTTAGATTGAATTTTTCATGTAAAATAAAAATATTTTATTTTATTTATAGAAAGCCCATATAACATAGGTCTTCTATTTTGAGTAATTATTAAAATTAACGGGCCGGCAAAACTTTTTTAAAAATTTCGGTCCGGGAATTCAAATAACCGATTTTTTTTTAAAAAAGAGCAAAAAATTTTGGGCAATCTAAACTGATATCTTGCGATATTCATACTAAACGTGTCCAATAACCAATACCGACCTGATATTTAGAAAAACTTTTATTTGATCTATCTTTCAATCGATGAAATAAAAAATCAATATTTTCTATGCAAAAAAAAAGCAACAGCAAACTAGGGACAAAACTTGCAATACCAAAGTCCATTATAATTTTGAGCTTGTATAAAGTTTTAACAGGGATCGCTAGTTATTATTCAAGATAGAAAACAGGAAATCGGCTATTCAATTCTTGACTTTTTTTTCTTGAAAAATTTAAACACAAAACAAAAAAAATAAAATAATTTATTCTTCGATATTTATAATAAAAAATTATAATAAACAATTATTTTTCTATCATTTTAAAAGTAAATAAATTAATAACTAAAATTGCGACAATAATAAAATTAACATAACTAATGGCCTCACATCACATCTTGGAATTGTAGAGCTGAAAGAAAGAAGTACAGGAGAAACACTAAAAACTTCACAAAAATTTAAAATTAATATTGAACAAATATACACAATTACTTCTGATAATGGTGCAAATTTTATCAAAGCTTAAAAGCTCTTGCAGCAGCCTGAAATTGATTATGATATGAGGAGTGAATCAGCAGATGATGAAAATATGGATGTGAATGCATATAAACATGATATCGATCTGAATACTTTTTTTTATCAACTATTTTATCTTATCCGATTTATAGTGCACGTTGTGCGGCTCATACACTTCAAGATCCAATAAAATTATCACCCATTGTAGATATTATTGAAAAAGCTAGGTGCTTAAATTTAAAAGAAAATCCCTAAGCACGTGTTATATTGTCACCGATGGCATTCAACACATGATATGTTAGAAAGGCTGATTTTACTCAAACCCAATATCGAAGATTTTTTTCAGAACAATCTCATTATTTATCGACTGAAGACTGGAAAGGGATAATAACGATTGTTGAAATGTTAAAACCACTAAAAATCGCAACCAAACGATTCCAATTTGAACAGACACTGGATAGATTTATATGCAGAATGGTTACACCAAATGTATGTCTAGTTTTTAAATTAAAAATTTAAATATTTTTTTTATCAATTCAAAGATACCCGAGCTAAACCCGTACGTAACCAAACCCTGGTTAAAAATTTTTCTCCTGAACCGAACCCTAAACTTTTTATTACCTTAAACTGAACCCGAACGTAACCCGGGCAAAAATTTTTCCTAGTTGGCATCCCTGATCAGAAGTAATCGTGTCTATTTGTTCAATATTAATTTTAAATTTTTGTAAAGTTTTTAGTATACTCTCCTGTACTTTCTTTCTTTCAGGTCTATAATTTCAGGAGTTCTCAAAATTATAATGGACTTTGATGTAAATTGAATATTTACACCAAGAATTGACCTCTCTTATGTTTTTGTAGTTATGTCGACGATTTTTTTAAACTGTGCCTGATAAATTTGAATTTTGGCAGATTAGCCAAAAAATGATATTTAATTTTAATACATAAATTAACTTTAATTCACAAATATTTTATGTGCTTTAAGTTAGATATTTAAGGGAAAAAAAAATTATCCCTTAAATATTTTATGGGCCAAAAAAAATTTAATTGAAAAAATATATGACAAATTATAAGGTATGTCAACTATGTTAATCAACAATGATCTAAAAGTATTAGAAAATTTTACCATCGTCTAGATAAGAATCAATAAGATTGCCTCCCAATTTTTTGATGATTTGTATAGCTTTTAAATCTTCCTTGCCCTGAAGAAAAAATAATCATAAATAATTTAATATAGTTAAATTATACTTGAATTATTCATCTCTAAATTCATTTATTAATAAGATATCCATAATAATTTCGAATTTTACAATTTATAAATAAAAATAAGTGTTGTTGTACATGCAGACCACAAGCTAAATAAGTTTATTTTGATTTCTTGTCAATTTTCATGAATTAGAAACATAAATAGAATCAACCTTATTAATTTAAACCCATTTTTAACTTATATAAAAAATTGAGTTTGTTTCCCATCAAATTAAATGTTATTTTTATAAAAATTATTTCCATTTTACATCATAACCTGGTTCAAACACAAGCTTATTATATAAATAATATTCGTTTTTTGAATTCCCTGAATTTATAAGTCTTCAGAAAAGAAATCATATAATATTTTAAACAATTAACATATAAAATTTATGAGAATAGTTCCTATATTTGTACATTTTACAGGGATTTATGTCTATGAGATAAAATTAGTGTTTTTCGAGTGGGAAAATATTGAATCCAATGATTTGAACTTACAAATGTTTCCCCAATACATAATAAAAATTAGAAAATATAGAATTTTTTTTAAAAATATTAGGCCCATCCCAAACCCGATTGAGTCTAACTTTGCAGATCTCTACTAGCCATAACTAGACCTGTGGGCCATGCCGCCGATGAAAAAGATATCCAACGCACCAACATTGCCAACTTTATAAATACGTGGCAGTGTAGCGCAAAGTAATTATGTTATCGTTATTAGACAATATAAATTTAGGTATTTCTTTATAAATTTAATATTAAATTTTATAAAAATGTTATTTTATTAATTTAATGTATTAAGCAATTAAGAAAGTATCTGTTTTATTAAAAATACATTGCACCAAATAGAGGATATGTTTAATGGATATTATACATTGGCAACCCATCATGTAACCCAAAAACATACTGAGGAAACAATTACATCAAGAATAGATAAAGTTGAATACGTGTTCAATTTAAGGTCTAAAAATTTCAATGATCATGGATGTAGGCGTGTCCGGTTAGGTAAATATGGACATCGCCTATGTTTGGTACTGAATTATATGATCTTGTAACAGTGGATGGAGTTAAGAAAGTGTTGAAAATCTTATTTAAACTAAGAGAAAATATATTTACAATCATATACAAGACCTATAATCTGGATAATTTAAATAATTTGAAGAACAGAAAATGTTTTGAGGTGATAGATCTTAACAAATGAAATTCCTTTCACCCAAGAGCAGTTTAAAGCAGATTTATTAATAATAATGGTATAATAAATGACAGACGATACTCGAAAGTGTAAGTGGCACTAACAAAGCCCCAATCAATTATGTTAAATAGATCGGAGAAACAAGACCTTATAATTTTATGAATTTAATTAAACGTCTCATATCGGTAATGGAAAAATAAACTTTCTTTCAAAAATAAGAATCAAATGAATGATTAAATTTATCGAAAATAGTTTATTGAGGTAATGAAAAATTAGACGTGCCACCGACATAAACAGCGGCGTAAAAATCGCCCATATTTTTAAGGTAAAACGTTGCTGCCAATAAATTTTGCATAGGGCACATATGTTTAACCATAACCAAAAAAAATATACTTATAAATATATATTATATATATAAAAACTTTCAATCTCATGGCAGCTGAGACCGCTAATTTGGCAAAAAAATCTTTGTGCTGGGCCAAATTTTTGGAACTAAGAGTTGTTCTGGCAATGTTCATCAAATCCTTATTAAATTTGGTTTTGTCATTTCTAAATGCAAAAAATAAATAAATAATGATATTAAAGTATGAATGCAATAACTATGGTTTTTTTTTAAAAAAAACATTAAATATTTTGATAGATATTTAATGGGAGTTTGGTAGTGAAACATTGTTTTTTTAAACAAAAATTAAATCTATAAAAATCATTACTTAATTGTATTTCATTTCATAAATGAATCAAATAACGAATTATCGTTCAAATAAATTAAATAATTTACTACCTTATTCGGTTCGGTATATAAAATTATGAATGATAAATTTATTCAATCCATTTAAAAGAATGGATGATAAAAATTGGTTCAATTTTTACAAAGGGTTATTTATTATTCAATTATCGTAGTTGTATGTTGTGGAATAAACCTTATAATGAGGTAATTTTAGGACGCATGATAATAATTAAGCTCTCCAAAAGTTAGTAATCCTTGACGAGCTAATGAATGTAATGTTGTCAAACTACCTAACTTTAGTCAACTATAAAACAGCGTAGCCATATTTTTATCCCAAAATATTATAATCAATCTTCGAGTTGAGACGCAACTTAGAAGCTTAATTCAATTTTTTAGGCTAACAGCTTGATTAAACCACAGTAGAGATGGTCGTTGTTAGGTAATCTAACAACACTAAATGAATGGCAAGAGCACGTTCAAAAATTCTAGATAAATGTTACGAGAATTGAGATCACGAGATAGATTTATTATTTTTTTCTTATAGGTATATATTTAAAACACATCTATTTCGTTCGTTTTGAGCCGATTCTTAAAAAGGGCCAACTCAATATTTCAGCCAAAAGAATGATGGCTAATTCTCGAGATTTGACTAATCGATACCTCGACCTTTGTGCCATCTATGAGCGAGCAAAATCATCAGGCTGGCGCAATATTATTCAGGATAAAATATTGAGTTGCCATTTAATAACACATCTATTTCGTGAGATTTTAGGGTTCTAAAGTTGAATAAGATTCAAAAATATTGTATTAACCTATTATCGATAGCCGATTCTTTCAAAACCCGGCGGGCTTCATCTGTAGCTTTTCTCCAACCAGATACAATAATTTGCGGATGTATTTTTTGGTGAATCAATTTTTCGCCTTCCTAATAATTATTAATAATGTATTTGTAATTAAATAAATATCCAAGGTGAAGTGAGCTAAAGAACTCATTTTACAAATCTTCAAATCCAAATACTTACATACAAGTTTATTTGCCATTGTTTTCGAATAGAAAATCAAACTTTATGACAGGATAAAATGTGCAATAACATTTTTCATATTTTATTCAACTTACAATAATACCTAGACTGACGATGCATTCATTAAAAGTGTACATCAATGAAAACAGCTGGGGTCGCCATTTTGAATCGTTATTAAAGAATTGCCTTATCATCGAGATAATAAGGAAGCGAGTTAACGATTTAATAGTAGTTTTTAACTAGGGAATATTTACCATATGGCTTACCAAAATGGCTGGTCCAACTGATATGTATTATACGCTTTCAGATACATTATTATGAATGTATCGTCAATCTAGGTATTATTATATATCATCGATTTTACACCCTTTCAATTCTAACATCATACAAAAATATACAATTGTCCCTATTTTTCCAGTTCTTTTCAATTCAAACAAATTGCTTTTATAGAAAAAAAAAATCATTTTTATAATAGAAATAATAGAACAATTTTAAACTGGAGACAGCCACGAAATTTTTGGTTATCACGATATTTTTAAAAAAATAGATGGCGCTCTTATATAAAATAAGGCATTTTGTTTAAAAAATTTTTTCGAATTATTTTTCATTTTTAAACATAAGTAATTATAAGATATTAGCATTAATATCATGAAAAATATTATTTAGGTGGCAGGCTTATTTATTATTATCATTATAAACTATTGATAATTTGTAAAAATTAATGTTTTTATAATAAATGTTCAATTTGCTAGATAGATAGTCACTATTCCGATATCTCCTGCAAGAAGACATAATAATTAATTTTTGAAGGATAAAAGCCAGTTTTCATGCAATTACACCTGCCTACCAATTAACTAATTTTTTTCGTAAAAATATAACGTATAAGTGCTCAATTTCAAAGAATCTAAGCGTTCTATTTTAAAATAAATGTGCCAAAATTTTTGGCCCGGATAACTTAATTTCAAAATATCGAGGCGGAAAGCACTATATTTTTTGATCAATGCCATTAAGTTTAAAAAAAAAGTCTAGAAAATATAAATACCGACAGCGATTTTAAATAACATCATCGCAGCATCCAGATCAATAGATGCAATCAATATTATTAAAATGAAATTGAAATATCTCCTATTAAAAATAAAAACTACCTTTTTAAAAATAAATTTTACAATTATCAATGAGTATAGTTTTTCACTTTCTTCGTCCTCAAGATCAAGTAGCAGTACAATTAGATTCGCGAGTTAAGAAAAAGGATAATGGAATTTATATTAATTTTAAATTAATGCTTATCCAGTTTTTCCCAACGCTCTATAAAATCAATATGCCTAATGTGATAGACTTTACAATGTAGAAGAATGAAATCATAGGCTTTGATTTGACACAGATTCCTATGTAATTATATCCATAATTTGAAAACTCAACAATTAAATATTAACCTTTTTATATTATAACAAAGAATCAATTTTAGGAGATAAAATACATTTTTTATTATATAAATAATATATAAATAAAGCCTTTGACTACCCAAGATGCTAATATAAGTGATTTGTCACAAATTTCGTCAATATCTACATCTAGGAAGTTGAGTATTTCTAGGATATTTAAGATGATTCCAGCAAAATTTCGTCAGAAATGTATTCACTAAATACACATTATAGTATACATCCTCAAGTATATATTTTTAGCAAATTTAGAAAGATACATTACTAAATCACATTCACACCTGAGAGTGGAAAATAAAAACAAAAAAACACATTCATTAGTAGGGATAAGAAAATTAGTCCCTCATGAAAACACTCAAATTAAATAAATTGATTATGAGATATATTATAAAATGTAACGTCTCATTTAACAAAATAATATCTACTTATTTCAGATATTTTCTCATTTATATTTAAAAATGAGAAGATATGGTGCAGACAAACGGCGGCCTGCTATGTTAAAGATTTATATCAAAAATCTAGAAATAAAATTATTGAAGACCTTAAAACAGGTAAATGGCAAAATCAGCCTAACAATGGACATTTGGACTGGAATAAATTCCTTATCTTATTGTTCAATAACAATTCATTATATTGACAAAGATTGGAAATTTGTGAATATCCTACCTTGATCTCGTAGACTTACCTCATCCACATACGAGTGAGAAAATATGAAATAAACCTATTATCCTCTCTCCAATCTTTTGGCATACAAGAAAAAATAATGTCCATTACAATCGATAATGCAAAGAATTTCCTCTCCTCTGTGTCTATCATGACAAAATTATATATGGATAAAACGGTTATTGTCTATTTAGCATTAGATGCCTGGCTCATATATTAAATATGATAGTGGGCTCAGGAATTAATGTTTTGAATGAAAAATTGGAAAAATTAAATAAATTTGTTAAAAAGTTACATAATTCTCACAAATTTATGAAGAAATGGATGGATTTGTCAAGTGAGACTCGTATACCACTAGATGTCATCACAAGATGGAATTCCAAATTTTTAATGATTTCCACAATTAACAAAGAACCCCCTTTTTAGTATTATCTTATAGAATATCGATGTAGTAAATAATTTAGGCAAGAAAGGCTATCTTCCCGATAATCAAATTATTATAATCATGAAGAATATTTAATATTACCCGAGAAATTTCCTCAGATACTACAAACTCTACAGTTGGGTCGGCAGTTTTATTTATAGATGAAATTCCTAAAAAGTCAGAGATATATACGGAGCACATTAATACTCTTTCAAACTGTATATCGTTGTTTGTTAGACCGAAAAACAAGGAAAAAGATTTTGCCTAAATTTACAAATAATCCTGAATTTTTTTAAAAATCTCTAAACGTTATACACGAAATGAGTACAATGTCAGGGTCGTCAATGTACGACCAATGAGCCCGGTAATGAAGCCATGTCTTATTCCGTGCGTACACACATAATAAACTAAGAAGGCGAATAGGATTACATAGATATTAGGGCTATTTACGAGTTTCAACATCATGTAGCAGATTGAAATAGGTATATATTTAAAAGAGGAAGTAGCTAGCGCGACTACCAATGTAATCGATTGGTGACTTAAAAACAGCTCGATATATCCAACTTTGTCTTTAATTATAAATTTAGGAGAATCGTGGAACTTTTTAACAAATTTATTTAATTTTTCCAATTTTTCATTCAAAACATTCATTCCTGAGCCTACTGTTATATATAGTATATGTGCCAAACATCTATTGCCATATAGGCAAGAACCCTATTTATCGATATAAAATTTTTTTCGTAAAAGACACAGATGACAAGAAATTTTTTGTCATTATCGATTGTCATCGATATTATTTTATCTTGAATCCTGCAAGATTCAGAAGAGGATAATAATAGGTTAATTGATATTTCCTCACCCGTATGTGGATGAGGTAATTCTATGAGATCAAGAAGGATATTTAGGATTTTCCAAACTTTATCAATGTAATATATTACCAATGAACAATAAGATAGGGAATTAATCCCAGCATAATGTCCGATATCAGACTGATTTTGCTATTCACCTGTTTAAATTCCATAATGTTGATTCCTAGATTTCTGATATAAATCATTTACATAGTGGGCAACCGTTTGTCGACACCCTATCTTCTCATATTTAAATATGAAGGAGAAGATATCTCCGAAATATGGAATTTCTATTTTGTTAAATGGGAATGTTATTTTTTTAATACGAACCTCATTATCAATTTATTTAGTTGAGTATTTTCATGTGAAACCAATTTTCTTACTCCTAATAACGAATTTGTTGTTTTGTCAATATTTTCCAGTCTCAAATGTGATTTTGTAATATGCCTGTTTAAATTTGCTAAAAATATATATACAATAATCGTATATTATAAGTATGTAGTTGAAACTGTAGGTAGTACATTATAATGTGTATTGCAGTGGATATATTTCCGACGAGATCTCGTTGGAATCATCTTAAATATGTTTGAAATACTCAGCCTCATAGATGTAAACATTTCTAAAATCAGTGATAAATCACTTATATAAGCATAAGGTTCTATCTATATTATATATAATTAATTGGGGACGGAGAAAGAGAAAAACTAAATTGATAATTGTAAAATTTATACGAAAAAAGGTCAATTTATTTTGGGAGGGATTGGTTATTTATTTTATGATAAAAAATTAATGGTGCCAGCTGGGCATTAAAATCATTCAAAATTAAAATAATATAAATTAAAAATATAAATTATCCAATTTTCCCCTTATATTGTTTAAATTTATTAGGAAAAATAAAATATCCTCCAAAATTAAATCTTATATTTCGTTTGCTTGTTTGACACCAATTTAGCTGCTTAAAAAGGGAAAGTTTTTAAAAGACAAAATTTTTTTTAACATTTTCAAAGTTTGGAACTTATTTTAAGAATTCGAAGTTACATGGGAAGATAAGCATGCTAAAGTGAGGTGATGATCCCACACATTTTCTGGGATATACCGGACCCTGGTTTTAACATTTCAATTATGACATGACTCGGAGCCCGACAAAATATTAAATTATTTTGTTTCCCCTAATGTTTACATAAATTTTTTTATACCATAATTTCTTTATATTTTTCTTCATCACTTTCATCATTTGAACTGTCGTTGAAAGAGCCTACTTTTGCAAACCAATTCAATAAATAAAAATAGACCTTTATTCCTAATAAAAAAACTTCTTTTTTTTCTTGTATTGGGTTGGACCTAAAAACATAGGCGTGATTTATAGGTCCCTATAATAGAATTTAACGTATTCTGTAAATTATTTCTATGGTTCATCCTCGTTTCATTTATAATTTAGTTTAACATGTTGTTTACTTTAAACAATAAAATTTATATTTTTACCCGTACTCTGGCTATACAGTTGTGCAAGTTCGACTCAAAAATTTGATTTAATAGACTAAATTGGTCAACTAAGACGAATAAATGGATTGACTTAGTAGACCAATTTAGTCACTAAGTTTTTAACAAAATAATTACAATATATAAATGAAATGTTTATTTAGAAAAAGAAAAAAATACATTTTATTTTATTTTAATTGTATTCAACTTTCCTCTAATAAGCAATTGGCTATAAAAAATATCCCTTTACTAGAAGCCAAATGCCAGGGCTGGCAAAATTTTATTAGCTAATTTTATCAAAATGAATTTTCCCACTTCCAAAATTCCAAAATATTGTCTGTAATTTGTTTTATGAGCGATGAATCTTCTTGCATCTTTAACAATGCTTTATCAAAATTCTCTAAATGTTTCATTTAAAATATATAGGATGAAAAAGAAAAGTTATAAATGATAGTTGACATTGACTTTCATATCATATAATTCTATATCAATTAGCATCTAGATTATTTCATATATATATATATCCTACTTTTATTCGTCTATTAAAAATTTAGCAGTTTTTTCGAATCTAGAATAAGCACCTTATGGAGTGGCTCTAAATCTTTCATATATTGAGAAATGTTGTCATGATTTTTAAGATTTTGATTATTATTGTATCACCTTAAGGAGGTTGACAAAATTTTTACTAATTTTTGTATCCATAGATAAATTTCCTTTATTGTGAGGATGAGAATCTGTGCTCAGATTATCCGAACATTCTTTGAATATTGATAAAAATTTAAGTAAGTGCATAGACTCTACAATCATTGTACTAAATATATTTATTATGATCATTACATAGTAAATTATTCAAAAAATTTTTTTATATTAAGACCCTTTAATGAACAATAGAGAGGCAATGGAAAAGTTTAAAAAATTCACAGGAACAGAAAAGGAAAATTAATATTTAAATGTACTATATTAAAATTATTGTTATTTATATTTATATATATGTACATATGAGAGTATTTTAGATTTGTTGGTAAATATGGGAAAATTTAAACAATAAGTTATTTAATCTTCCTATAAATTCTGATTGATTATAATTTGAGTGCAAATGATTAGTATAAAGATAAATGAAAATAAAACATTTAAATTAAACTTATAACCAAATTTCCATTGCTCTACGAGAAATGATAGATTTATTATTTTTCATTCAATTGAAATTTTAGCAGACAGAAAATAAATGTTGTTTATAAAAAAGAACTAAATAATATTAGAAAAAAATATATATTATAATTATAAAATCGTAAATTATATTCAAAAACAATTTTAAAAATTAAAATTTCCATGATTAACGGGCAATTTATGTTCAGGCCTAACCAAAATTTTGGGAAGGCCCATCAATCAGGCTTAATAATTTAAAATTTATACCCATTCGAGCAGTGACCCCCTTCTTCTTTCTTTCGTGTCACTCATAATTTCATGGCCCACACCCAATGCACATATCAAAATGTTAATTTTAATTGAATGTAATTAATAAATTTAAATTAAATTAATTTGTAAGCAGCAAATGATAAGTAATTAAGTGTTTTATAACAATAATGCTAGCATAAAAAATATGGTCCTATATAGAAATTTTTTTACTCATTGTTTGAGAAATCTAGGAATAAGTTGAGATTTTGCAAGTAATTAGTTGGCATATATCAGTCACCTATAAACTTATCTCAGGTTTAATTTTATCAAAATTTTCCTAAAATATTTGTAAATTATTTCTCAATGTGCATATTTAATTAAAGTAATAAACATATTTTCTTATATAATAATGAGAAAATTCATCAATAAAAATTAAATATTTTAATAAATTCTCTTTTTAAAATAAATGAAGGAATGGCAAAAAAGGAATTGAAAATGCTGAAGCATAAGTAAAATGTGGAGCTAAAAATTTGATCTTTTGATCAAAAAATTAATGCTAATTGATATATTTTTTCATATTATTTCTATAATAACTTGTTTTCCAATAAATATATCACAATTTTTATTTTAAACAAAAATAACAGCCAAATTTTCATTAAAAAATTTATTTTATTTAAAATTCTATAAAAAAATCCTAAAATTAATATTAAAAATATGTTCAGGTATTTCAGATTTTTCAGTTTAAATTACAAACAATCGAACAAAAATGTTGTAGAAGACCTTCTAAAGAATATCTAGATATTGTTACAAATATAAGAAATTTTAAAAGATGGTAAAGATTTTAGCCAAAATATTATAACCTAAGCCTAAAAATTTAGCAAATAGATGTCCAAGCCTTTTCTGTCATCTATGAGCAAAATCTTTAAATTACCTTTGGATAAAATCTTTATATAACTTTTTTTTAAATTAGCTAAATCAAGATTCAAGACTGTTTAGTAAGAGATAAGTGAAAGTATAGAAAATGATATTGCACATATAAAATGTATAGTAACCTAGTAAAATTTTATTTTTACCATTAAATTTTTTTGGAAATTTGAAAAAATATATAAAAAAATACAAATTAAGCTTGATTTAAAAAAAAATATATGCTATTATTTTATTATAGAAAGCTTTTAGATCAAAATTTTGTTGCTTCTATCATTAATAATATATGCAATTGTACAATTAATAATTATTATAAATGAATCACATTAGTCATATTTTGTATAATTAATAACACAAAGTGACTATAACAAAATTTACAAAGAAATTAAAGGAAAAGAGAATAATACCTTTAACAATTCACAGGCCAAAACACATACTGATGTAGTTCCATCTCCTACTTCATTATCTTGAGTTTTTGCTATGTCTAAAACAAAATTAACAAGATTAAAATTTTAATATTGTTTTGTATTACCAACTAACACTTTGGCGGCAGGATTATCAACCCCTATTGATTTTAAAATTGTTGCACCATCATTAGTTATTTGAATATCTCCTATTCCACGCCCATCCATACCAGATGATTGTATAATTTTGTCCTTAAGTGTTAAAATATATATCAAATTATTTTAAATACATACCATTCCTTTTGGTCCTAAAGTACTCTTAACCAAATCCCCAATGGCAATGGCACCAATAAAACTTGACTAGAATTATATAACTTTATTAAAACTTATTCAAATTTTACCAATCGTGCATTCTCTCCTCTATCTTCTTCAGCTTCGTTTTTCAATAATTGAATAGGGTGCAAAGATAAAGCCTAAAAAAAATACTAAATAAAATTAAGATAAAATTTACCATTTTGTTTAAAATAGGGAAAGCGTGATATAAGTTAATATTTCCACGAGGTTAGACTTCTATGAATTGACTGGAATGAGGCATATTGTAATATTTAAAATGAATTAAATAAATTTATGAAAATATTTTAATTTATATACATGAAATTTAATCTCTAAAAAAACATACTTTTACCATACAAGTATTAAAATACGAATCATTTTTGTATAAAAGAATATTCCAATAATTATAAGAAATATTTATGTTCAGTATCCCGGCAAAAACATATGAATTAGAGAAACGTATTAACGATAGAAAGAGAATGTTAAGGATAATATCTCGGTCATCATAGGAAGACAAGATATAAAGTATAAAAATATTAGGATCTAAAAGTATTATCCATGAAAGTAAAGAACATGGCATATAGATTAAGGTGTTATAATATTACAATGAGAAGGCCTTAAATGATTACTCAAAACGCATATTTAATTTAGGCATGAGAATTATATAAGCAGCTATGCCAAGAATATTAACGCGGAAACAACTACACAGAGGTAGACATAAACTTATAATAAATGAGATGTTTTGTCCAAACAATAAAAAATGGATAGTGATGAAAGTGTTTACCAACTAATTGATAAAAGCTAAATACTAAAAAAGTGAAATAAATAATCTTCAGGATATAAATCTGATTCTCATTATTCAATTTCAAATGATAATGAAGCTTTCTAATTCATTGATATTTCATGAATTTTAAATATATAACTATAATAAATGCTTTATGTTATTTAATCAAAAATTAATATCGATGATATATATTTATTAATATTATCGATTTTCCCTACAAATGTATTATAGTTATTCAAATGATATATTAAAATTTGAAAAAGATAATTATTTTGTTTGTAATTTTCATTTTTACTTAAGTTTTCCTTTTTCTATTTTTTATTTTTTCCCTTTTTCCTATGAATCCTTGGACATTTTTTACCCACATAAATTATGCCAATTTTAACCTGAGATTCAGTTATATGTTTAATATTATCGACTCAAGTCCTAGACTTAGATTCCTTATTTAATCAAGCGTTATAAATGCTTCCTATGTCAAAAGATATGGGATATAATTTTTAATTTTATCATTGCAAAATAAATTTTAACTATTTTGTTACTATCGAGATAAAAAATAATTGAATGTTCGACAAGTTAGAAAATAATTGTTCTGCAGGTAAAAAAAAAATTTTTTAATAAAAATTAAATTCTTATATTTTATAAAATCCTCATTTTATAAAATACGAATTGAGTAGAAAAATTGGTTAGGTTCTAAAAAAAATATTTGAAAATAAGTTTAGTCAATGACCCAAAACAACTAAGCCAAACCCTTCAATACTACAATCAGATACTGGAATTACTCATAAGAAATAATAATTATAAGGAGGAAGATTTAATTTTAATATAAACTCCCTATATTAAAAAGGACTATCTAAAACTCATTATAATGGACGATGACGTTCATATAACTCAAATCTAAAATAATATTAGAGGTTACTAATTTTTTCTCGCTTCACTATTATATCCAATGTTCATACCCGGGCATTGTTTAAAAGAATTAGCCTCTCGGTCTCGTGGTTTCATGTGTTATCACATATTAAAATCCGGGAAACCTTAATGATTCGCTTATTGCAATTTAACTAATAAGACTTCAAATAAACAATTTTTTTTACATTCGTTGGAAGAAATTGATTGTTGGACTGTTGATAGAGCATTTTAATGTAACAAAAAAAAAGTAATAAGTTATCAATTTTGAAAATGTAACATTTTCCTTCTTCTAAAAGGCCTTCCCATAATTTCATCTAATGGATAGTTTGTTGTTCAAGTAGTTTATCGTTTTGGTTTTTCAATGTTGCATAAGTCACTAATCGTTGGCCCAAATTGTTGGTTTGTTCTTTTTTGAAATCGTGAGCTTGATATTCATATCGAATATTGTCTTCATAAATCGTGATTTTGTCATATAGCTTGCTTGGTAGTACTCAGTTGTTATTATTATCATTTTCAAAATTGTTATTATCATCAGTAAGTAATAAGAAATAATAGTTCATCATATTGGATATAAGAATAAACGAAGAATGATAAATCAATAAAATTGTTATATAATATTTTCAGCGTTTTAATTTTTTGCGTTTTAGTGTAAGCGTTTTGATATTTAATTTACTTTATGCATTTTAGTATTTATTTTATATTTTAAGTTATGTAGTCTTTTAGATAAACAGGTTTTTGTTTAATTCGCACAGGTCTAGAAATAGGTGTTATATCGTTATTATCAGTAATTTTTATATTTTTGTCCACACTTCCCTCCTTAAAAGAATCCTTAGAGTCATAGTTAACAATTTTAAAACAGTTTCTAATTCTTATTTGATCTAAATATCTTCTCAAAATACCTTTCTCAGTCTTAATTTGGAACATCATATCACTTTCTTTATATGTGATCATACCTTTGCACCATTTATCATCACCTTGTACTTTGTACCAAACAAAATCTCCTACGTTAAAGGTTCTATTACGTGGCAAAGTAACGTTTATTTTATTCTCCTTCTCCTCCAACGGTTTTAATAAGTCTTTAATTCTAATATCTCGATTAAACATTCTCTAAGATGGTGTAACTCCTGTAGTAGGATTACGCGTATTTCTGTAATTAAATAAAAATTTGCCAAGTGCAATATCTAGGTCCATTTTAATATTCCTTTTCATATGTGTTTTAAACGTTCTCACCATACGTTGTACCTGGCCATTGGATTGCTGGTGATACGCAGATGTGAGCACATGTTTGATACCGAAATTGTTGCAAAATTTTTCAAAATCGTTACTCGTAAAATTAGTACCATTATCAGTAACTATAGTTTCAGGTATTCCATATAGCGAAATAGTTTTAAAGATTTCTTTTAAAGTCACATCAGTCGTAATATTTTTAACAGGAATAATAATTGGAAATTTACTGTAGGCATCGACTATTATCAACCAATTTTTTGTAAAGAACGGACCCGCATAATCTATGTGTATCCTTTCAAACGGTTTGGTTGCCGAAACCCATGGTTTTTGTATCTTTATAGGATTATCATGATATATGTTACAATCATCACAACTTTTCACTTCCATAACTATATCATTTATACCAGGCCACCACATGTAATCTTTGGCTAAGTATTTGATTTTTCCTGCTCCCAAGTGACCTTCATGTAATGACTGTAGTATATTTTTTCTCATAGAAGACGGAATTATGATTCTGTTGCTTTTGTAAAGACAATCCATAATTATACTTAATTCCATTTCAATGTTTTTATAAATATTATTCATTATAGACCTGTTGTTTTTAATATCATTTATGACTTGTTTTAATTCCATAGCTTTCAAAGTTTCATCACGAATTTGATTAAAATTAATAGGTAAATCCCCATATTCATTTATTATAGTGATATTTTCAATAGTTTTATCATGACATTCTTGTGGTAATCTCGAGAGACAATCAGGAACAACATTATATTTACGGGCTTTATACTTTATATTAAAATCATATCCTCCTAATGTAATATTCCACTTCTGGAGTCTTAAGGACATGGTGCTATTATCCATATGACCCTTGGTAAAGATGTGAACTAGAGGTTTATGTGGTCAGTAATAATTGTAAATTTCGTGCCGATTAAGTATTCCTGGACCTCCTTATAGCGAACATAATAGCGAGAGCCTCACGCTCAATATTGGTATAGTTCATTTCGGATTTTAATAAAGTTCTTGACGCGAAAGCTATAGGTTTTTCTTTACCATCTTTTTCAGTATGAAATAGTACAGCTCCTAAACCACATTTCGATGCGTCAGTGGCTATCCCTATAGGTAATTCAGGGTTAAAATATGTCAAAGCAGGTGGAAGACTAATCAACTTCTTAAGATCATTAAAAATTTTAGAGTGTTCTAGGTTCCAAGCCCATTTTTCTTTGTTGACAATCTTATATAGAGGATCGGCAATTTCAGCAAAATTGTTCAAAAATTTACTATAGTAGCCAGCCATTCCCAGAAATGTTGATAATTCAGCAGCTGATTTTGGTTCTGGCATATTAATTATTGCTTCAATTTTGTCGTGATTAGCATGAATCCCCTTAGCGTCAATATCATGACCCAGGAACCTCACTTTGTTTTTAAAGAACACACTTTTATTGAAGTTAGGTATCAGCCCAAACGATGATATTCTATCAAACACTTTTTTTATGTTATTAAGGTGGGCTTCATCGTTTTTTCCAGTTATTCATCAATATAAAATATGACGTCATCCATATCACCGAAGATTTGATCCATGATTTGGAAAAATTGCAGATGAGGTCTTAAGCCCAAAAGGAAGTCTAGTAAATTGGTAATATCCCTTGTGCGTAGATATAGTTAAACAATTTCTGCAACTTTTATCAATTGGTATCTGTAAGAAAGCATTTTTAAAGTCAATCTTTGTAAATTTCTATCCTTCTGAAAGTTTAGATATAAGATCATTGATTCGTGGTAGAGGGTATCTGAAATCTTCTAGAGCTGGGTTTACAGTGTCCTTAAAATCAGCACAAAGCCTAATGCTCCAATCATCTTTGTAGACAGCGGTAACAGGACTTGCCCAACAGACATCATTCACCGGTTCAATAATTTTATCATGTATCCATTTTTTAAGTTCATTGCTAATAAGATCAATTTTTGAATAAGAAATACGTCTAGGTGGTATAATTTTAGGTTGGGCATCTCTTCTTAAATGTAACTTGACACTTGCTTTGTTGATTGGCCCATTAGTCAATTTGGATTCACACTCTATAATCAATTTTTTTTATTTCATCTTCGTTATTAGTGTAACATTTGCTATAAATTTATTTAAAATATTTTTGAAAGCATTGATCCATGTACGTCCCAACAAGGCATTTTTACTTGATTCGACGACTACCGCTTGTAAGTATTTTGAGATACCTTCATAAGTCACTTTAACATGAGTGATGCCGATGATCTTGATTAAATATCCGTCATAAGCGGTAAGTTGTAATTCGGATTTTTAACATCTCTAATACCAAGTTTTTTAGCCAGACCAAGAGGTATAATAGTATATTTGGAGCCTGTATCGACTTGCATACATGTGACAATGTCGTTCACTTTTAAAGTAGTCATAAATGCATTATCTTTGCCATTGAGCCTGTCACCAGATAAGTTGTTAACATTGAAATCATTATCATCTTTGTTCTTTGTAGAGTCAACTTTCTCTTCAATAATTTCTTCAATATTCATATTATAATCATTGTTATATTGTATTCGCTTTCTGTTATTGTTGTCGCCATCTCTATAATTATTTGAGTTGTTGTTATTTTGTATTTGCTTTCTCTGATTATTATCACCACATCTATAATTATTTGAATTGTTGTAATAAGATTGGTAACTGTTACGATTTCCGTCACCGTATTGGATTTGTTTTCTTAGATTATTATCCTGCCACGTATTATTTCTACCATAATTAGATTGATTATTATTGTTATAGCGATAGTTATTGTAGTTATAGTTGTTATAATTATCGTGGTATCTCGAATTATTATTACCGTAATTCCTGTCATTGTATGTAAAATTGTCCATTTTTATTTCTATTATCATAATTATTTTTAAAATTATTTCTAAAATTATTTCTAAAATTATTTCTAAAATTATTTCTAAAATTATTATCAGGTCTAAAATAATTATTGTTGTCGTTTCTATTTTTAATGTAAAAGTTTTTATCTTTATCGGACTTTTTGTCGTTATTCATATAACTTATATTATCAACATCTGACTTATCGCTAATGCTGTCTAACTTAACTCCCAAATCGACCATCTCATTTAAAGTTAAATTAATATTTTTACAAAATTTATATTTTATCTTATCATTTAAGGTAGATGTACGTAATTTTTCTTTTAATCTACTGTCGTCCAAAAATTTACATTTTTTATGCAGTTTCGATACTCTAATGTACCACAGCATATTATTAATTAAAGTGTTTTTATCTAACGCTGGTAAAAGGTAAGTTAACTTTTTAGTCACAATTTTAAGATCTAGAATGTCAGTATCAGAACAAATTGATTTAAAATGGTCAAAAACCTCGTATGATAAATTATTAAGTAACGTAATTATTTTAATGGAGTCCGATAATGTACTGATCGAAAAATAACTTAATATTCTATCTAAATAAATCTCAGTAAGTGGTCCAACTAATTTAGGAATCTTATATATAAACTCTGGTTTTATTTCCACATTTTATTAGTAATTCATATATATATTGGAAATTATAACATTTTATATTTTAACATTTTAAATTTTGACAAACATACAATTTAATTTGATGAATTCTGAGTCATTGTACACGAATGTTTGCCATCTAATAACTCAAAACAATATATCATGTCTTTGAGGTTTACAAACTCAAATAAAACATCATCGGTACCCCGTATTTTAGAGTAGTTTACATCGCAGTTATAAGTTAAATCAAACAAAATATCATAAATGGAAATTTCATAGGGAATGCTTATTAATTTGAAAGCAAACATGATGAAAATAATATCGAAATAATTTTACCTTTTTTTTATCCTTCTTTTATAGAAATTATTTGTACCGTTTCATAATTTTTTTTATTAATCATATTTACAGAGGGGAAAAAATTTTTATTTTTAAAAAAAATTTCCATAAGGCGAGTTTTTTTGCCAAACATGGAGCACCATGAAGAGAATCATGATAAACGTGCAAGTAAGTAAAAATATATTTTATTATTATTAACTTCTTTTTCTCATACTATATATATATTCTCTAAAAATATAAATTAGAATATATATAAAAACAAAAAGTAAGGTTACGAAAAATAAAAAGTAATATAAGTAAGGTTACAAAAATTAGATCAAAAATATTAAAAACAAAAAGTACTAAGTTATCAATTTTGAATGTAACAAAAACAAAAAGTAATAAGTTATCAATTTTGAATGTAACAAAAACAAAAAGTAATAAGTTATCAATTTCGAATATGTAACATGAATGAAAAGTTCTTTAATTTTACTTAAAATTAGCCTTTTCTGCACTTGATATTTTCCTATTTACATATAAAATTATTTTTGCCTGCATAAGTAGTGTTGTTAATTGGTTGGTTGTCTAAAGCCCAGACCCGGGGTTTGGGTCTAAAATATCGATAAAACCAGCTCTAGCACGAACCCCGAGCACAGACCCGGCGTTCAGACCCAAGGTCCAGATCCGGATGGCACAAAGGTTTAGACATCTATTATCGAAAACTCGATGCTTAGATAATTGTTTTCTGGTTAAAATATTGATTTAGCCGTTTTTAAAAATCGGCTCAAAAAGAGCCGGTTAACAACACTAATGGAAACCCTGTTCACATTATTTAATAAATATATATTTTATTATATCATTGAAAACAAACTCCCTTTTTTGCTTAAGCATTATAGGTAAACCGAACGTTAAAGACTCAATTTGGCGCCAATTTTTATTATTTTTTGATAGCCGATATAAGCATTTTAAAAATTTTACAGATTTGAGACCCTATATCTCAAGAACCAGATGTTATAGCGAGCTAAAATAAACGGCTTTCTCATTTATTTACTCTTCTAAATAATTCCAGAAAAAAAATGAAATAAAGGCGTGGATAAAATTTAATTTTTACTTTTTGCAAAGTCATGTCTGATACATTTTTCATATTTTTTGACAAAGTTAGATCATGTTTTTTTTCAAATATATATTTTATTTTTTGTCTATAAATTTTTTTATGTACACGATGAGAATTTATTTTTTAGGTTATAGAAATTAAAATATAAATCATTTTTGGTTGTTGCTATTGTATTATTTTTTTATAATATATTTTATTTAAAAAAAACAACTTTTCTATAATTCAAAGATTCAAACATTAATAAATCTAACTAAGAAGTAATTATGGTCTGATCAACAAATTCTTGAATAATATAAGAGATATATAAAATAGTGATGTTTTGGACAGCCTGATTAAGATTTTAGCCAAATCAATATTATGCAAGATTGGAGATTTGGCAAATAGAGGTAAAAACTTTTTTGCCATATATGTGTAAAATCTACAGGCTTACAAAATATAATTTTGGTTATAATCATAATTGGGCCGTTCAACAATGCTATTATAAATCAGCTAAAAATTTATTATTAATACTTTCTAATTTTCGTGAAGAGCTTAAATTCGAGCATAAATTTATTTGATCAAAATTATTCCTCAATAATTTAAAAGAGATATAGAAGTTAGCTAAAAAGTTATCTAATATTTTTTAATTTTCAAGAAGACTCTTATTTAGGACACAAATTATTTCTTCTGCTTAATTAATATTTCCCCAATAAAAAAAAAGTTTTTAAATTTAATATTCTTATTTTTTTTTTCACTTTATTAATTATTTTTATTTTTCGATTTTCATTTAAATTACAGAGGATTAAATAATATATATTAAAATGGATATATTAATAATTAAATATTAAAAAAAATTAATATATAATATATATATAATCTATGAAGACATTAAAAAGGACTTTAAAAAAAAAATATATATTTTTAAAAAAAAGGGGGGGGGGTATATATCATCCAAGAGAAGAGTGATTACTTAAAAAATTAGACCGGCAAATTTCCAGGGAAATTTGCTGGCGAAAGTAAAATCTTTCATTAGGGTCCTCTGAGATCTGTCTCATTTTTTTCCTATAATTTTAATGAAATTGAGGGCCTCGTTTCCAAACATGCCTAGGGTATTGGTAACGATAGGAATGAACATAGTGTTGGCGAGGCCAGCGTATTTATTTTTTTTAAGGATTTCTGCCTTTTCGATAGCAGAAAATGAGAGGTTACACTTGGCAGCAAAATCAACGCAAGTGTAATCCCATGTTAGCGGAAGACCATTAGACCAAGGTATGAGAGAAATACCATCCGGGCGTATGGCGTATTCGTTTGAAAGACCCACTGGTTCGAGGGTAGATGGGATATTAACTTTTTTGAGGGCGGCTAGTAAAATGTTATTGATAGATTTATGACGAGGTTGTCGTCCACGGGAGAACTTGAAGTGCAAGGGATGGTAAGCCTTCGATTCAATGGATTGACCACAATCGATGCAGATGGAAGGAACTACGACATTACAGCCGAGGCGGAGGGCTATAGATATACGTAGCTGTTCGCCAGTCATGAGGAGGCCAAGATTGGCGCTGGGGATGGCTTCCAATCTTTAAAATATTTTACATAAAAAAATAAAAAATTCTTTGAATCTCCTACAAAAATACGAATCAAATCAAATATTTACATAATTCGTGTTTTCGAATCGAATAATTATATTATTTATTCGTATTAGTACGAATTAAATAATTCCTTTCCTTCCTCCGTCTCTCTCTCCCATTATTGTTATTATTCTTATTCTTAAGCTTATTTTTTTTTAAAATATTATATTTCTTATTGTTATTTATTAGTTTGATTTTGCGCCTAGCTGGCACCACTAATTTTTTGTATATTTTTTTTTACAATTACTAAAATAAATAACTCACATTTTAAACTTTTTATTAATTATATTTTTTTTATAATAAAATATTAATATAATAAAAAAAAAATAACTTAATTAATGCATCGGCATTTATATTATAAAAATTTTTAAAAATAATTTTTTTCAAAAAAAATTCCCTCTACCACAATTTCGTAAATTTCTCCCTTTTTTATTTTTGGTAAATTTTTTAAAAATAATTTATATTTGATATATGATCTTTCTGGAAGGGGATTAAAAAAAATTAATCATTATTTTTTTTAAAAAATGATTTTTAAGAATATTTAAAATTGTTAAGAAAATATTTGAAATGTCAAGGTATGGAAAAATTTATTTTAAAAAAAAACAAATCAATCTTCAAATTTACCCGCCAAAAAAATGGAATAGGTTTACCGTCAACTCATCCAAAAATTTTATACAAACTTATCCTAGCCCACAATAGGAGTATCCAGGATTTTTCAAAGTTCAAAGTTAGCGGTGGTAGGGTAATTATTATATAGCAGCTTAAGTCAATATTTAGCAGGCTAAAAAAAATCGGCTAAACCTATTTTTTAGCCTAAAGCTATCACTTTGACCTTGGGATTTTTTCTTTGAAATATAGCGGCTCAGATTTGAAAGAAACAAATATAAATTATAACGCCTTAATGTTAACGGACTTTCTCCGGCAGGCGCTTATAGATTGAGCGGACATTTAGTCATTACCCAACTATAGTTGTGGGTGGGAGGCTTAGCCGCTCATAACCCTCTAAACACGTAACAAAAAATGCATTAATTATATAGCATATTTTTGTATACTTCACCACGAATTCGCGCTTACTGTGAATTCAGGATAATCCTTGGCTAACTGCTAGTGCCGGCTAGTTTCAGAAAAATGGGATCCCTAAAAACAGTTTCTGACGGAACTCACTACCTATCAGATGTCAATTAAATAACAACTTTTTTGTATATCTTTTTTATTAATTATTTATCAAACTGCAAAAAATTTTCATTGGGTTGTGTCCTAAATTATAAATTAAATTCACAAACTTTCGAAACTTTAATGAAAATATATAAATAAGATAAGTCTATATTTTTAAACATAAAAATAAAAACATTTACAAAACATGCTAGACAATTTTCTAAATTTTAATACTTAAACATATACAATTTTATAATTTTTAGAATTTTTTTTAAAAATTTTCGATTATAGCCTTTAAAACGAGTTTTATTTTGTAGTCACAAACTTTAAATAACAATATCCCATTAATTCACATATGTGAACCATCTTTTAAAACCAGCGAACACTGCTACAACTTATTAACCAAATATTTTTTTTAGTGAATGTATGGAAAAAATTAATAAATTTTTTTTAAACTTTCCATTTTTCTTAACATTTAAAAAAAATGATTAAATGGTGTCTTTTTTATCCAAGAGTCTTTATGTTTGGTGCCTTTCTGCCCATGAATCTCCGGGTTTATTTTTGTCCAATGAATTTTAGGGTACTTTTGTCCAAGTTACTCTGTCCGGATCTTCATGTCCAGGACACTTCTGACTCGATTACCAAAAGAAAAGGGGGAACTGCTCTATAGGGGATGTTAAATTTATATTTAAAAAAAATGTTTAGCAGGAGAATTTCTCTATGAACTCCCTGTCTAGGCCTATGTGCCTATAACCTTTACCTCTCCTTAATAAAATTACTTCAGTTTGAACCGTGATATAAAGAGGAACCTTATTTTAAAAAGCGTTTTACGCGCATTTCGTTTTATTTCTTTTTAATTTTATTGTTATTTATTAATTTTCAATGTTGTTTTATTGACCTTATGAAATAGGTTATGTCTAACATAGGGTATCAATCGATAACTAATCAAAATTCAACTGGAGGTCAATCTCTCCCCCGTAATGGGCGAGTCTAGGTCTGTGGGATCAGAAATATTTTTATAAACAAATTATAGATATGGGTATAAAATAAAAGCTAATTTAAATCTTTTGACTCTAAGCATTCATTCTTGGTCTTGATGAGTATGACTTGGTCTGGGGGGTGGGTGAAGGGGGGGGTAAAAAATAAGTTTTTTTGATATGGGTATCAAATAAAAGCTAATTTAAATATCTTTTGACTCTAAGAATTTATTCTTGGTCTTGATGGGTATGAATTGGTTTGGGGGGTGGGTGAAGAGGGGGGGGGGTAAAAAATATGTTTTTTTGATATGGGTATCAAATAAAAGCTAATTTAAATATATTTTGACTCTAAGCATTAATTATTGGTCTTGATGAGTATGACTTGGTCTGGGGGGTAGATGAAGAGGGGGGGGTAAAAAAATAGGTTTTTGATATGGGTATCAAATAAAAGGTAATTAAAATATGTTTTTATTATAATAATAATAATCACTTTAAACGGGTGGGTCTAAGTCTTGGGAAGTCAGGAATATTTTTAAAAACATAAAAATCGATATGGATATCAAATAAAAGCTAATTTAAATATCTTTTGACTGAAAACATTCATTCTTGGTCTTAATTTGTATGACTTCGTCTAACATTCAATTTATATATTATAGAAATTTTAGAACAATTCTGACGTCCTAAGCCCTAGTCCCGACCATTTACTGTTATTTAATATTATAGTCTTAAGAGGTTTCATTTATTATATTTGATTTTTTAATATCAAATTTTTATTTTTAACCCTCCCTACTTTAGACCTAATCCAACTCATTAAGAGACCAAGAGTGAATACTAATATTTTAGTAGAAAAATATTTTAATTAGCTTCTATTTAATAGTCCCATTTTTATGTTGATAAAAATATTTCTGACCACCTAAGACCTAGACCAGCCCGCTTAAAATGATTATTATTATATTACAATAAAAAAATATTTTAATTACCTTTTATTTGATAACCATATCAAATAAATTATTTTTTTTAACACCCCCCCCTCCCCCCTTTTATCCATTTTCCAGACCAAGTCATACCCATCAAGACCAAGAATAAATGCTTTCAGCCAAAAGAAATTTAAATTAGCTTTTATTTGATACCCATGTCGATATTTTATGTTGATAAAAATATTCCTGACCCCTCAAAACCTATACCCACCCCCTTTAAGTGATTATTATTATTATAATAAAAAGATATTCTAATTACCTTTTATTTGATACCCATATCAAAAAAACTTATTTTTTACCACTCCCCCCTCCTCATCCACACCCCAGACCAAGTCATACCTATCAAGACCAAGAATGAATTCTTACAGTCAAAAGAAATTTAAATTAGCTCTTATTTGATACCCATATCGATTTTTATGTTTATAAAAACATTCCTGACCCCCCAAGACATAGACCCACCCGCTTAAAGTGATTATCATTAATACAATAAAAAAAATATTTTAATTATCTTTTATTTGATACCCATATCAAAAAACAAGTCATACCCATCAAGACCAAGAATGAATGCTTAGAGTCAAAAGATATTTAAATTAGCTTTTATTTGATACCCATATCAAAAAAAACTTATTTTATACCCCCCCCCCATCTTTACCCACTCCCCAGACCAAGTCATACCCATCAAGACCAAGAATGAATGCTTAGAGTCAAAAGATATTTAAATTAGCTTTTATTTGATACCCATATCAAAAAAACTTATTTTTTACCCCCCCCCCCTCTTCACCCACCTCAGACCAAGTCATACCATCATCATCATCAAGATCAAAAATGAATGCTTTGAGTTGAGTCAAAAGATATTTAAATTAAATTAGCTTTTATTTTACAAAAAAGAAGATTTAAATTACTTATCAAAGCAAATTTTGCATAAAATTTGGGCTTGCACAAACACAATAATACAATACAATACTAATTCTAAATACTCGTCCTCTAGTTGACTTAAATTCACGACTCAAGTTGAAAACTCATGTTCTCGACTAGAGTTGACTTGAGTTCACGACTTGAGTCGACTTGAGTTCACGACTTGAGTCGACTTGAGTTCACGACTTGAGTCGACTTGAGTTCACGACTTGAGTCGACTTGAGTTCACGACTTGAGTCGACTTGAGTTCACGACTTGAGTTCACGACTCAAGTTCACGACTCGAGATCACGACTAACGACTTCAGACTCTGAGTCGAAGTCGGGTGAACTCGACTTTTAACAAATACTATGAGGTCAAGTCAATATAGTATTAGAGATATTGATATAAATTAAATGCAATTTTGATATAAACAGTTTAATAAGCAAGAGATAGGTGATAAATTAAATTTTTTATCTTTTAAAAAATTGTGTACATATAATGATAATAAATTTTGTTTAAGTGTAATACTTGTAAACCTACATTACCAAGAGTGTTAGATATTAAAATAATTGATTGTAGAGAATTAACTTTACAACCACTCAGTTTTTGTGTCAGTGGGTTTCAAGAGTGAGATGTTGTTACTGTCATTGGGAGGATCAGTAAAGTCGTGTGGGAAATTAAAATGCAATTATTTCCTCCTTTCTCCTTATGTATGTTGTCATTTAACTTTCATTTTTTTGGCCAATAATAATTAATTTTTTATAAAGTTTGCGTATTTTTAGTGTACTATTATAAATAATTTTATTTATTCTCTTTTTCTTTATATTGATTCCTCTCCATGCAAATAACTTTATTTATTCTCTTTTGCAATATTGATTCTACTCCTTGTTTTTTTTAAAATTCTATTTATTAAATGTTTTCCAAAATAAGGAAACTCAAACAACAATATTAAAAAAATACATTTATGCCCAAATTTATGGGGAGGGGTAGATTTCTATAATTTTTTTAAAATTATTTTTATTGCATATTAAACTGATAATTTTCCCTTTTTGAATTCCCTTTTTGAATGTATTTATTGTTTGTTTTCCAAAATGAGGAAACAACAATAATATAAAGATACATTAATTCCCCTTCCCATTATTCCAAGTAAGGACACAACAAATTATAATAATGCAAAATTTCTCTTTCACATTTTATTTATTCCCTCCGTTACAATATTATAAAGGTATCTTACCAAGCGAGCTCTTTATCCTCTATCAATAATTTATGTTATCACTGTTATTTTGAATGGTACTGGATTTTTGTTTTTATTTTAAGTGGTGCATGTTATTTAGTTTTTATTTTAAGTGGTGCATGTTATTTAATTGTTGTTAAATAATATTTTATTTAATGTTTCAAATATATTATTTTCGATTGGTATTTTAATGTTTACTGTATAAGGCGATATTTTTAGATTGTGATATGTAAATTAGACATTAGTTTATGTTCAATTTACTTTGAAAGAAATCTATTTATGTAAAACTAAATACATATATATATATATATATATGAAACTTATACATATGAAATTTCTTAAATAAATTTTATTTTGCTTAACATTTTGTTTCCTCATACATTCGATTTTCATTGCAATTTTCTCAGTGCAGCACGGTCTTTCTTTTTCATCTATACAATGCAACCCCCATCTACACCATTAACTGAGGAATCTACGGCCAACACTACCTCAAAATTCTTATAGCACATGAGAATAGTTTCACATCTGATTCTAGATTTCAACTCTTTAAACACATTCTCCTTTTCCTCTCTCCAATCAAATTATTTCCCTATCTTTAATAAACAACGGTGGCTATCCGGGCAAATTCCTCTACAAATTGATAGAATTTCACCATTCCCAAAAGGACTGCACTTCTATTATATATTCGTCATATTTTTGTCCAATGGTCTCACCTCCTTTCCCATAATTCTATGCCCCAAATCTACGACTTCCGTCAACTCCTAATAAACCTTTTCCTACACTTGCTCGCAACCCCTTTCCTTTAATTCTTCTGAATACCTCTTACAATTTTTCTTCATTTTGCTCTGGTGTTCTACACCAATAATCCTTAGGATAGAATACTTCTTCTATTCCCTGACCGCCGCTATAGTCGCTGAAAGATAGGAGAAAGTACACTTAGTCCAAATGGCAATCTACATAATGCAAAGAACCCATTTGGGATAATAATAGTTAATAATTTCCTTGATTCCGGTTTCACATGTAACTATTGGTACGCATTGGAGAAATCGAAAAATATATACTTCCTATTAAATTGGTCAATATTTCATCAATTCTTCATAACGGATGGATTTAACGTGACCCGAAAATTCGCACATATATATAGTTGGCCATTGGCAATATTCACGAGAATCTGTGGAGTCGCCTTTATATTCCACGGAACATACGATGCCCTTTTGTACCCATTAATCCAATTCCATTTCCACTTACTTTCTCCATTCAAACCACAAGCATAAAATTTTGGTATACATCCCTTTTTTAATTTAATATCCACTTCATAATCTTTTAGACAACTCAAATCTTCATCAAAGATCTCTTGATAAACATCCACAATTTCCGAAATCCCACGTACACTTGGATCACTTAATTTTATTCCATTATTCTGAAACACCATTTCTTCACACTAATTTCCATTCTCCTCTCACTATATTCCCATTAATATGTTGCGACTCAATTTCCCTCTTCTTCTCTCCCACAATAATCATAACCCACATATCCTAATTCTCCCTGAAACTCCTTCCCACCTTTCCCCTATGATTATCCGCCTCGATTTCTTTCCTAGAATTATTCTGCCCTATTCCTCCCCTAAAATTATATATTTCTCCTCTAAAATTATACGCTCCTATTTCTCCCTTAGAATTACTCGCTTAGACTCCTATCATAGAATAATTTCTTCCGATTCTAAAATTTTCCCCAATTTCTTTACTATAATTATTTCTCCCTAACTCCATTAAATTTGACAAATTATTTACTCCTAAATTACTCGATTATCTACCAAGATCAAATCCATAAAATGAATGCCCTTTCACGCTCTACAATACTACAGGACAGGATATTAAGTAATAGTTTAGTTAAGAAATTAAAAATTTAATTAATAATATCTTCATCTATAAATTGCCGAAGTCTAGCAATCGTTTCATATTCATTTAATTTGAATCTTTTACATTCTGATTTGCTCTTGTCAAATCACGTATTTAGGTTCTTAGGCCAATTTTTTTTTCGATAGCTAATCTAAAGATCTATGCTATTGCAGGTCAACTTTTAATTCTTAATGCGTGAGTTAAGGCTTTGGGGGATCAGGAATATTTTTCTCAAATGTTATGGGTATCAAATAAAAGGTAATTAAATTATCCTTTGACTATAATGTTAAATATCACTTTAAATGATATGGTTTAGGTATTGGAATGTCCGGGATATCTTTATCACCATAAAATATTGATATGGATATCAAATAGAAGCTAATTAATATATTGATAATGAATCAAATGCTAATTAAAATAAGGTAGAAATTTATGAGCGTCATTTTTATCAGGCTATTAGTTAGTTAATTTACATTGTCGATCCATTGATTTTACTTATATTATATTTTTGTATTATTTAAATGTTCTTTCTTTCTATCTCATTTTAATTTTAAAAGTTTTTTTTATACTTCTTCTGTTTTTTGAAAAAATTGTTGAATATCGTAGCCATAGACATAAAGGCCAAGATGCCTTATGTTTTATTATATAAGTTACATTTTATTTATAATCGAAACAGGAAACTAATCGATCAATATGATGTTCAAATTATTCATTTAGATGATTAAAACATATTAAATAAGATAAAAGTACAATAGGTTCCCTTTAGTATAATTTTAATTATTTCTAAATTTGTTATTATAGTTACACTACTCAGCCAGGTCGAGCCAAACTAACTTAACCATTTATTTTGAAGATTTAACCTGGGGATAAAGAACAATTTTTTAAAAAGATAAACTTCTGTTTTTTCAAAATTAATTATTATTTTTATAATTAAATTAATTTTAGAATGTTTAAAATTTTAATTAATATATTTTAAGGACATTTTTTTATTCGTTTTTTTTCGCTAAAAACTCTTTTTACATTTTAAAATATTGTGTTTTTTAAACAACTTTTTCACTTTTTACATCCCTAATTTAGCCATAATATCGAATTGACTGATAATAAATATTTTTATTTAAATTGGGATCGATTTTATAATATAATCCTTAATAATTTGCGCTTTATAACTAGATCAGATTAATTGGCAATCATAGCCATAATCCACCTTTTCTATAATGGATAAAATATTTTCCACGAAAAAAATTGAAACAAAGTATAATGACTTATTCTAAATTTTCCATATTTTCATCGATAATTTGGATAAGAATAACCTTAAAGAAATGACTTATTGTAGCCAACAAAAAATTGTTTTATGAAACTATACGATCGGTGAAAAAAAATAAAAATATATTAATGTAAAATTTTTCATTTGGAATATCGAATATGATAATCAAATAAAGTTTTGAACCATAGGCATCTTATTTTATTCTAATTACTGGACTGCTATTAGCTCTTACGTACACACTGTTCTTAAACAATGAGTCTGTCATAAATAATTTAGTATTACAATCTCCCATAGAAGTTCAAAAATTTAAATCATAATGAAATTTCTCCAGAAAAAGATAACAAGAAAGCGCAGTTTATTTTTTCTGAATAATTATTTCCAAAATTATCGCTTATAACATAGAGAATTTTTCTTTGGTTTTATTCTTAATTGGAGATTGTAAATGATTTAGAAATTCACTTGATTTATATCATCCTTAAATTCTTACATTAAATACATAACCATAAAACTTAATTTATAACCTGACAATAAAATCTGAACGTTTGATTTTATTCTACAATCTATTTCCTATATACATTATATATATTGCAAATAATTATCAATTCTATATTTTAATAATAGAAAATAAAACTAATGGAATCGAAAGAAACAATGTAGCAAAAATTTATTGATCCAATTTTCGTGTTCGCATCCAATTTTGCATATTTAAAATCGATAATCTACCCTAAACTAGTGATAATGAATGATGACATTCATAAAACTAAAAACAAAAAAACTATAAGAGGTTACTAATTTTTTCTTCTCTGAGACTTCCAAAATCATAGGGAGAACAGATGCTGACTAAATACTGAGACGCTTGTGGGCGCGTGTATCGCAATTTGTGCTGTTAAAATCCAGGAAACCTTAATAATTCACCTATATTGTAATTTATCTAATTATATTCCTTACATAAGGCTTCAAATAAACTATTTTTTTTACATTCGTTGGATGAAATTGATTGCTGGACAAATGTATCTCCCATATATTTGTTTATAGAGAATTTTTATATTATTATATTTTTAAATTGTTTGTTATGATTACTTATTCCTAGAGATAAAATACTTTTAGATTGATTGTACAGCTTACTTATTCCAGGAGAAGACTTTTCTTTAAAAAAAAATACTCTACACTTTTTTAAGTTTTATTTTGTTAATAAAAAATGTGAAAAATTATGATTTTTATCAAGTTTCAGTCATTTTATACGGATAAATAAATAATAATAATAATTAAAATAATATTGATAAAAAATTCTTCAAAATAAATAAAACAGGACTCATCATGAATCTTATAAATAATAAAATCAAAATCAAACATGCGCTATTGTACAATTCCCAATTAATGGGCGTAAAAAATAATATAATAAAGATAAAAAAACTACCACGATTTCGACAATTATTAATGTCCCCATGAAAGATTTAATGATAGTTTACTAGTTACCCCGGTATTATACAATCCATTTCCTTATTTCAGGGAAGTTATTTGTAATTTTTTTTACGAGATTTTTTTATTGGGGGGAAGGGGGAAGGAGAGACTCTACTGCATTATTTCTTCTTCCGCCTTGCTCAGGAATTTGTTGTTTTTTAAAGTCATTTATTTATTCGTTGTTCAAACTGAGTTTTTCATTTCATAATCCTGGGAGATTCACTACTGTTATAAATTAATTTTTTATTATCTCATCCACATTAAAATTATCATGTATGCTTAATCCTTTTACTAGTTCCAAAAACCCAGATATTTCCAAACATATCTTTATCCCTTTTTATAATATCGAAAAGTATTTTGTGATATTTTTCTGAAATAGTTTTCTCAAAGTTACATGGATCTTCTCGAATAAACATTTGTGAATAAGGAAAATTTTTAAGGTAGTCGGAATCTCATTATAAAAGGGTATTGACATCTTTTGAATTTTGTCGATAATTGAAACCTGCTCAATTCTCAATATTTACGGTAAGATTATATGGAGTTAACACTATTTTTCAATAATCAATTTACTTTCTTTACTATTATTAGAATTTTTATTATCATCAATATTTTTTTTTGTTTTACCATGATCACTATTTTCATAATTTTTATTTTTTTATTTTTGGTCGTTTATCCAAATTTTGAGCTTAATTTAATGGATCACCCTCAAAGGATTATATTAGTTTTATTCACTTATTTTAAAATACAATGATGTTTATAATTTATTTTGTATTGACTTAGGTCATTCTAATTGTATATTTGAAAGACCAACGTACACAAAGGGATTATAAGATCCCTTTTATTAAGTCTGAGTTAACCAAATTAAATTTCAAGATAACTACCAAAAATAATAATAATAGATTGGAATATTTTTAATATATACATAATATCTATTTAACTATAGAGCCTTTTCCATCTTGTTAGGTTTCATTCGTATAGCAGAACTACTTGATATCATGTATGTACTTTGATTAGCTATATATAAGCATAGGAATTTTATTATTAGTAATGGTCATTTTAACTAAAGAAGCTCTGATTATTATATTTTTCTTAGACCTAAATATAATTATTTTTGAATTGAATTGAGAGCTGAAAACTGTTTTTAGATTAATGTTAGAAAATTTTGGATAAGGTCATATTCATATGTCTTACTGTTTAAACTTTAGTATTCTCTAGCGCGATCTAGTTTATTTGTACATTTTTTCTAATTGCTACAAGTAATTTATTCATTATAAATGTATATTTGACAGTCTTATTCATATATATAGGAATTATGGGATCATTAAATCTAAGTGAAGCTAATTAAATCATTAGATTATTACTTAAATTAATATTTGATAGATTAGAAAATCTTTAAGTACATATATGATACTCATAATTATAAATAAGTTCCGACCATGTTATGTCCCAATATATCACATAGTCGAAACCGGTCTTTAGTTAGATATATGCACTCATTTCTGGCATGGTATATTATTTTCTAAAACTTCTTTTCCACATACACAAAGCCAGTTGCCAATTAAATTTTATATTCTTTATATATATGTCTACCAATTATAAAATTATAATGATGCTTGAGTAGTAAATTGATGACAGGATATGCTTAAATAAATAAGTATTTAAATAAAATTATGTAGAATGATTTTTATTAATTTAACCAAATCCGGAAGCTTGCATATAATTTTTATGGCTTAAATCTTAATTTAAATAAAGAAACCGAGCCAATTAACTTATCTTATTTTGGAGAATTAATGTTTGTTATGTACAATAAAAGTTATCTCTTCTCAAAAGTAATTGTGGTTTTATTTGAATTTTTTCTGAGCATTCAATTTGTTTTGTAAAAAGAAAATATATTGATATAATTCTGGGAATTATAAAAGAAAATATAATTATACATTTATAAAATATTGTTGGAATAATATGTGATTAGAAAAAATTCTAATTAAATAAAATAGTTATAAGAAAGTAAATATAAATATTTAAGGTAAACATAGTTTTACTAAATTCTTATAGTAATATTTTAATATATGGAAAAGTTAGAATAAAAAGAGAATATTTTTGTGTCCCTACTAGGTAAAAAAAGTTTTATATTCTGATTTAGTTCAAATGTTAAAAAAATATCTAATTGATCTTTAAAATTTATTAACGCATCTTATTAATACTTATCTAATACATACAATATTAATATTTCCACATAATATTATAATTAAATTTTATTTTTTAAAGACATAAATTGTAGGTTAAGAAATACACCATATTCCCTTCTTTTATAAATTTTACGATATCGTTTAAAACCAATATTTATATAAAACCATTTATGTATATGAATTATTTTATGTTTTTAAGATGATATCATAACTAATTTCATTTTATATTTTACTGGTAATATAGATTATTAAATAAATGTAACCCCCAAAATTAACAATATAAATCAAATTTTTTATAATATTTGTCTTATTTATAAATGCAAACCCCAAAATAAATGAATAAAAAGCATATGTTTTTCTAATTATTGACAATAGATAATTAATTTTCAATATTCAATTCTTTTTAGATATTTTATTAATATCGACTCCTATATCGAATACAATTAATTACGAATATATATCAATATTTATCGAATAAAAAGAATTTTATTTTAATATTAAAATTTTGTATTAATTTAAAAATTTTTTTTTCATTTCTTTCTAATCAAATGACTAAAGTTATATTTTAGAATGCAAAAAATATATTATTAATTCAGGACAAGGAAAAATGTTATCCGGAGCAAATACTTTGATAATTTATTTATTATTTTTGATTTAAATGTATTTTATGGATGTAGAAAAGTATTACAAATTGGTCTATAGATTAATCAAGATTAATAATTTAATTTATAATTCATATTTTTAAAAACAATTTATTTTATCAAAAATATGCTAAAAATTATTATTATTTTTTAGAAAACAACACAGATATAAACTTATTATAATGAAACTAAAGACTTAAAATTTACGGGGAAAAACATATCATGTAGTACTCCCCCCCCCTCCCCCATACAAATATTCTGACTAAGCCTATAATTTATAAGATTATACCCAGATTGAATAAGATATTATAAGATAATATATGTTTGCTGAAAAAATTTAAAAATAGGCATAATTAGAGCATATTTAATTAATTTTATATAAGTTTAATGAAAATTGAACGTAGAGGGTTAAAACAATTTTAAAATTATATTCAAAATTAATGTTAGAAATTTTAATATATTTTTGTACCATTATATTGTAGAACATAATTTTGTTTATTGTCTAAAATTATTTTTTATTTTTTTAAATTAATGCTTATTTCTGAATAAAACTTTTTACCTTTGAGGGATGCAATTGTAACATTGCCTGAGACTAAAATAATATTATTAAATTTATTTTAAGATATATTATGTAATATTATACCAGTTTCACGGATTATTTTGTCGTCTAAAAGTGGAAGAATACAATAATATTTGTTATAATAATCTATTGATATTATGATTCTATGATTTGAGTTATTGTTGTTTTAAAATTTTGGAAACTTTATAAAAATATAGATTGAGCCTTGTTTTAATTAATTAAAATAATTAATCGGTTAAATTATAAAATTATTTACCGAAAGATAATATCAAGGTTCCATTCACCATTTCTAGATTATTTATAATTTTTATTAAAATCATTGTAATATTGCTTGAATGACAATAAAAGAAATTATTTGAATTATTTTTTAGTTTATACATTACAAATATTTTGAAAAATTAATACCTAGTCGTTTTTCTATCTCTTTTTATATTAATAAAATTTAAAAATTATTTTAATCTTTATTTTACAATAGGCTACTAAAGTTTTACCTATTAAGCCTCCTCCTTTCAGCAAATTGTGTAATTTTTTTTTTAAAATAAATTTAAATGACATAGTTAAAATAAATATACCTTTAGTATAATCAATTATTTTTTCAGATACTATATATAAAAATTAAAGAATAATATATATAGAAATCTATATATATAAATTGTATATGGGTATATTTTGAAAGAAAACGATTTTTTTAAAAATTTTGTCCTTTAGACAGCGTCTACATGAGCAGAGGGGGGAGGGGGCTATCAACAGTTTGAATTTAATATTTCTTGAGGAAGGTAGGATAAATTTTTTGGGGGTTATCTATTAAATTTTGAGATGAAATAGGACAAAATATATTCCTGTAAAAATTAATATTTTTATTAAGACCTATTATAATATATGATATTGCATTGACCAAATCTATATATTGCAAGCAATCATAGACATTATTTTCCAAATAAAACTTCATTGTAAATAAGGGGGTTTTAATTGACATGATCTAGAATAACTTCTTCATATTCACAATATCTTGATAGCTGATAATAGAGATAAAATAATTTAAGTTATTCTTTTGAAAATTTCAGAAAGGAGTATTTTATAATTAAAAAGGTGTAATCAATAATGGGAAAACTTACAGCATAAGGCCGTGAAAATTTTTTAGGGGGGTTTGTATAAGTTTTTGAGCTGCATGTAGACGCTGCCTTTAGAGACTAATTAGCTTAAATATTATAAAAGAGTAGACTTTCCAACTTATGCGAGAATAGTTTAATTGGAGAATTAGTCATTAAATCAACATATGTTTTACAGTTAGTTAATTTCTACTTTTCAGTCACTTTCTGTTCACGCCTTGATAATGGCTAATATAAATTTTGTTGGAAACATAAGACACTTGGAAAGGAATTTTTTATTCTTTTTTCTTCGATTTTATCTCCAAGAAAATTATTTATTATAGAATATTATGCCTTTATAAAAGTGGCATCTATCATCAAACTCTCATAATGATAAATTCAGAACTAAAAATTTTATCACATCATAATCTTTGTGGGTTAAAAAATGTTAATTACTTTAAATCACTCCCAATTGAATGAATTATTTTATGATTGGTGATAAATAGCATTCGTGTTTATAGAGGCCCGGTCAAGTTCGGTTTCATCTGATTAGGTACAGTGGGACGGTCCTGTCCGATAAAACGGTGATGATCCGGTCTGACCGAAAATTGATTAAAAAAGATGAAAGTTTCTATAAATTGATATTTAGTTAATGTACATGTTTATGAACACATGCCTAACATATAATATCTCATTCATCTTCTACTTTTTATATTATAACCTTTCATTTATTCGTTAAGTAATTTAATTTAGTAAATGGTAATATTTTTATTTTTATAAATGGAAATCATAGAAGATGATAAAATTATTGAGCCACCACTTCTGATGGTGAAATTAGTAGTGCAAATGAAAAAATTCGATCAAATTCAAATTTAAAAGATGTTAAAGAATTATATAAATTTTTTAGAAAAGATCATTCTAAAACACATGAAATATGTCTCCAATTTTTCAATTCTTCAAGGACACTTAATATGCACATATATATTAAATTGAAGACTCAAAATTTTAAATATATGAATTTATCAAATAAACACTTATAGTAGAGCTGGGAACCAAAATCAAACAAGATAAACGAAATATTGTATTGGTATTACTTTAAATAATATTTTCTATTTCTTGTATTAATCTTGGTTAATATTGGTTAAAATTCAAATTTTTATTTAAAAGAATAGAAATAGTAATTTAAAAGAAAACCCTATTTGTAGTTTTAGATAATCATTAAATATTACCATAAAAAATGGGCTGAAAACCAACTTTCAAAATTTTACTGAAATTCTAACTAAAATAGACTTTCAGCAGGCTACATCTGTAGCATGTACATGGATCTTTTCTAAATTTGTGATAAAATAAAAAAGCGAAATAGAATGAATCCAAAGATGATTCATTCTTTAATGACACTTGAATTATGGATAAAAAATAGAATATTTTTGATTTTTTAAAAGATAATCATCATTTTATTTTATAACCAAATATCTACATTATTATATTCAATAAATTTGTATTGGTTATATGTTCTTTTGAAATATTAGGCAGTTATATTGTATAATATAATAAAAATAATTTGAAATAAAATATAGGTAATTTAACACATTTCATTATAAATTTAATACAGAATAAAACTTGAGCTTAACAAAAAAACAATATTAAAACTGGACAAGACCTGACGGTCCCACGGTCAGTTCTCATTTAACAATTTTTTGGTCTGGTCTCATTTTAGAAAAAGCCCTGCAATATTTTAAATACAATTTCATTAGATGCAATTAAAAAATTACATGAAAAACAAACACTATCTCTCACCTTTGGGTTTTTTCTCTTGTTCTATATTTACTTTAAAATTAATTTCTTAAAATTTTTATGTTACCTAGATTAATAATAAGATTGTCCTTTACTAATCCTAGATTAAATTATATCAATGTTGTATAAAAATATTATCTCTTTTAAAATTAACTTATTCCGATGAACAAATTTGAATCTTAAAATATTTTTTAAAATAATATTAAGCTAAATTCTAATAAAATATAATATACTTTTGATGTAATATTCCATATAATTTAATTGCTCTATATTAAATATAAATATTTATTTTTCTTGTTAAGCGTATAATTTACCCTTTATAACATTTACAACATTTTCTATAATTTAAAAGGAAGATTTAATTATATTATTGAATATTGATTTAAAAAATAATTGTTTATACAATATAGATATATGTAAATAAATTTCAAAAATTAATTAATTAAGATAAACTTTCGGTTGTGTTTATAATGTCATCTATAAATGAAATTGTATATGATTGCAATTACAATTTTATTTATATTAAATTCGAGTATTACTTTCTACTTTGCAGGTAACATTAGCTGAAATGAATATTTTTTATTAAAAAATGTTTTTAAATATCGAGTAATGAAAATAAGTGATTTACCAGAATATCCTTTACAAATGATTATATTTCGAGCTACACGTGTAATATTTCAAAATATCCGTCATAAAAATATAATGAATTAAAAAATATAAATAAAATAAGTAAAATGCTTTTTGATGAAAATCCGAAATATTAAAAAGGACTCCTTACAATACTTTTCAAATTGTCCAAATTATCAATAAAAAAATTAAAATCTATTTACGTAAATCTTTCATATCCACACCTAAATAAAATAGAAATTAATTAATACATAAAAGATTTGTTCTTTACATATTGGTCGTGTAACACTTAATTACGTTAATTGACCTATATTATAAGACTAGAATCATTATAATATTTTTACATCTCTTTTATATGGGTAAGATTTTATGCAAATTAAATTTATCTAACATTTTTAAAAATAACTTAAGTTAAAGTTATTGATCAATATTCTAAAACAGTTAAAATTGACATACATATAAGAATGATTAGCACGAAATTGTATGTTAGATGTACACTAGCAAACAAAATTTTTAACTAATAATTTTCTTACAAATTAATAATAATTTTCAAATTAACTTTCTTGAAAATGCTAGATACATTTAAAATATATAACTGTTGAAAATGGATTATTATTTTCTTATAATGGTTGTTTTATAGCGCAAATTTTTATATGTTACATTCATATAATTAACGCCATTTATATTAACTTAACTTAATAGTTTCATTTTAATTGTTTAATAGATTTTTTGTATATATAAAGAATAAATTTATTATATTTTTGTAGTTGAAATATTTATAAAATATATTTATTTAATAAAAGTTTTAAATCTTTTTGTTTAATCTTGCTTCACTCCCTGCCAACCTTAACATGGTGGCAGCGGAATTTACAATTTTAAAATCTTTTAAATTAATTTATGTTCTAAAATAATTTAGATCAAATGGATAAATCAACAATGAGGAGAATTACTAAACTTAATATCAAACTAGACGAATCTATCATGAATAAAGGAGTTGTTATAAATGGAAATATTACTAAAATTGGGTATATGAACTTACAAGAACCAATATGATAGTTGGACAATAGGTTATGAATGCTATATAGTAAATGATGATTTATAAAATATTCTAAATCCAAGTAAAAAAAAAAGAAAAGTTATTATAAAATTCCAATACTACTTAATAATTTAAATATACATCAGTCATAATGAACATATATGAATAATTAGATAACCTTAAAAAATATTTGCTTAATAACGAATTAACAGTTAAATTTCTTGATGACCTACCCATTAATATTTTTCGTATTTTAAATTTCTGGGATAATGACCAAGTGTGGGAATTAACGAAATTGCCTAAAGATAAATTCTTAGCTACAATTAAAAAATATTATGTAAATAAGCGGTATTTAATTCAATTCCCAGATCATTATAGATTTCATATTGACAAAATTCAGTCTAAAAAAAAATTATAATATTAGTGACATAGTTTATTATAATAATAATAGAAATATTAATTATAACAAAAGAAATTATAATGATTATAAATCTAATGAGCATTTTAAAAACAACTTTGGACCAAACTTTGTTAAAAGATATTATATTAATTATAATAAAAATTGCAATTTTAGATATTATGAATATTGTAATTGTAGAGACTACATAAATTTTAACTTTAGAGGTCATAACTGTGAATCCCATGATAAGAAAAATGTTCATAATAAAAATTTTAATAAATCTAATAATGAGAATAGAAAATAAGACAAAGAAACACATTATAATAAAAGAAATTATCCTTGTAATTGTAAATCTCTTAGTAACAAGAAATTTTAAAAAATTTGAATTAGAACTAAATATTCAAAATGAAATAGATTCTTATAAACTAAAAGAGATAAATTTTATAATAAAATTTGAAACATTTGTGATTATAGAAAATGAGTAAATAAACTTTAAAGAAAATAAGGAAATAAACATTAAAGAAAATCATGAAATAAAAACTTTTATAATTGATAAAAAATTTAAAAAAACTGTGATAATAAAGAAATTTTAAACAATTAACATTAAGAGAGGAAAGGTGAAAGTTAAACATTTTGATGATAAAAAAGTTTTTAAGAATATGATATGGAAATCATATATTAGAAATGGAAGGCGAAATAAAATTCTTAGAAAGAACAATTTAAAGATAATTTATGATTTGAAAAAGTTGTTTATATTGAAAAACAAGGGAGTAAAATTTAAAAAATAAAAATAATTGAAATTTAATATTAATAAAAAAATTATTATGCAAAACGCTACAATTAAAGATATTTTAAAAAAAATAAAAAAAAATGATAAAATTGAAATATAATATTGATAAAAATTATTATATAAAACGCGTAATAAAATGATATTTTATAAAAAACGCGCAATTAAAACTAATGATATATTATGAAATCTATTATATAAAATGCGAAATTGAGAAACGTAAAACGCTATTATCTAAAACGCAATATATATATAATATAAAAATAAAACGCGACCATTCATTCATTTTATTTCGATTATTCAATATTTGATTAATTTATTCTACTTCAATTATTCTTAATCAAATTCGTTATTCGTTAAATTAATTCTATTTCGATTATTAGACGATCTTATTTTATTACGACGTTATTCAATATTCTAAAACATTTAAAATCTTCGCATATATATTTATTAACAAACAATGAGAATAATTAACAGTAGGATGACAAAAATCAACTAATACTAGATGACAAAACCCAGATGATGCCATATACTGAGAGCAACAGACATTATGATAATAAATACAAACATCAGTTTAGACAACCATGACAGATTCGACCATATAGCAACCAAAGATTTAACAACCAAAATAACTATCATTTTCCAAGACAAAACTATGACAGATTTTATGATCATAATAGATGAGAAACTCCTTGAACACGAAAGATTTACGTCTAAAGAGAACCTAGGCGGGGTTCCTTTAGAGGGTGGAATGTTGAACATGGATTATTATTTTATTATAATGGTTGTTATATAGCGCAAATTATTATATGTTATTTTCATGAAATTAACACCATTTATACTAATTTAACTTAATAGTTTCATTTTAATTGTTTAATAGATTTTTTGTATATATAAAGAGTAAATTTATTATAATTTTTTAGTTAAAATATTTATAAAAATATTTTTATTTAATAAAAGTTTTAAATAATTTTGTTAAATTCTAACTTCCTGCCAACCTTTACAATATCCCATCTAAAAGACAATTAAAAATTTAAATAATTGCTAATATACGACAATTAACAATGATGTTTGATATTAAGAATGAAATGAGAAAAGTAACGCACTTTTTAAAATAATTTATTTATCAAGACCAATTAAATGGCTAAGTAAATTATTTTTAGAAATTTTTAATTATTTAATAAAATGAGATAGAAAAACTTTATGAGTTGAATAACAATTTAAAGTAAATAAACAAATGAGTATTTTTCTATTTTTTATTATTTATTTTTGATCTTACTTAAAATAACCTCTATTTACATTTTAATTTTTAAGATCAGATCAGATCATTTACTCTATTAGCCTTAAAGCATAGAGCATATCTGATAATAAATATAAATCTTATTGGTATTTACATAAAAAATATATAAAATATTTATTTGATATACCATTCTCTTGTAGAAGATATGGTTTAACTTTAAAAAAATATTTTTTTTATTGAAAGATGTTAAATTTTAAATATTTATTTTTTGTTACTTCTTTCATCATTAATAATTATTAAATAAGAGTCGACTATAATAATATTATTTATTATTAGTAATTTTATTATATTAAATATATAGTATACTGCGTTCTTGATATGTTTTATTTCCTAAAATGTAAAATTATATAATATTTATATATTGATATTCATATCCTATGCAAGTCTAAATTTAGGATGATTTTAATAATTTTAAATAAATTTAGCATAAAAATATTATATATTGGCTTATAAATTATTAACACTATTACCTGAAATTTAAAAGAAAATATATTTGAATTGATCTAAATTACCTAAAGATATAATTAGGGTACTGTTTTTAATAGGTTCTAGATTTTATAAAAATAATACATTTAATTTTAATTTTTATTTTACTCAGTATAATTAAATGCTGCTTGAATGATAATCATTGAATTTTTAAGATTTTTAGATAAATTATATTAATTAATATATAAATTATACGTAGATCTTTCATTATATCAACTATATCAAATATATTTTTCAAAAAATTAAGTAAATAAATAATATAATTCTTGAAAATTGTACTGAAAATTTATTTAGTTAAATTTAAATTTATTGTTGAAATATTTGTGTGGATTCGATTAACAATTGAGGCAATATTATTATTATTAAAATAAGTTAAAATTAATCTACTTGGATTAGGTTTCATCTCTTTTACTATATATAAATAAAATGAAATTATATAAATAACCTGTTTTCATTAATTCGCAAAATGTTATCGAATTCTTTTTTACTCTATATAGTACTTTATTGCATAATTTTTTGGTTCATGCGTATTAATGTGCTAATGAAGTTTAAAAATAATCATGAATATAAATTTTAAAACCATTGTTATTATCAAAATTTAAACGACCATATGCCTATATAACATTAGCCCCCTAATTTACTAATATATATTATATTTTGATCTGAAATTGATAGTATCTTCTTATAAAAATTATGAATAATCTTGTCAGGATGTCAAATAGACTTAATAGATGACTCATGGGATCAGCATTTATTTTATAGCATATTATATTGTTCACCCGGGGTGTTTGAGGTCAGGGAGAAAATATAATTTAACGGCCTATTTAATTTATCTAAGACCTAAAAAGGAAATCCAAATTGCAAAAAAAGATATGCAAATCAAATATAGTAAAAATGGAATTAGAATATACAATCACCAAAATTTGGCAGCTAAGATATAGTAATTTTGATGGGTAGACTATCCTGTTCACTCTTTTCAAGAATTTAACGAAAAATAATCAGACATATTCATTACAAATTGACCTAGCTGTAATATTTACATTTCTCAGTTCTCTATCACGATGGAAGCAGCGAGATTGCGTTTTTGCTCTATTTTGAATTTATAAAAAAATTAATATTTTTATATTGCTCTTGCCTAAATGATTTTTAGGAAGGCCCTTTAATTTTTCTTCTTTTATGATGTCAAAAATATGTCATAAGTATAAAATTAAATCATAATCACATGAATAAGACCATTATATTTATTAATAAAACTATAAGATAATAATACCTTTGCTCATAAGTAACAGTATATTTAAGAGAAGTCAATTTTATGATTACATGTGAAAGCTGACTGATTTTTTACTAATGATGATATGATTGGCTAAAATATTAAAGAATTTTGCCATACAGATCCCATTAAATTATTGGGCAACTTCATAAAAATTTTAAAAAATAATCTGAAGGGTTGTATTATAAAAAGAGATTTTAAAGTTAATTGATATAAAATCCAGTGAAATCCAATATAATATCAAAAAAGGATTTTACATAAGAACATTTTGTCAATAATTTTTTAACCAACAATAATTCACTTTATTTTACTTGTCAGTTTGGATGTTTGTTCTATGTTAAAAATATGCTATATAAAAATTTTTAAAATTTTTATTACTTATGTTTAACGTGAGGTTCTCATTATGCATTCCTAATGTATTCAATTATTACATAAATAATTATAGTAAAATTTACTTATTCCGATCATCATGGTCAAATCTTAGTATATCATAACAAATATTTATAGATTTTCAAGTTGAAAATAATATACCTTGGACATAAATATTCTTATTACTATAGTAATCTAGTAGAAATAGAAATGTAATATATTTTTTTTAAAAAAGTATCTACATACATATTGCTTCTATATCTCCTATATATTGTTTTAAATATAATGTAAATATTAAATAGCAAATTTATTAAATTGTAATAAAATGTTATTTAATATTATGCAAAACATCCATAACATGAAAATAAGTGGAAAGACCTGTTATTATAATATCGCCATCTATACATATTAATGTAGTTACATTGAAAATTTGATTATTGTTTTCTTTAAAATAAAATACTTTCCGCTTTGCAAATAGTACCGGCTAAAATTTAAATATTTTATAGAATGTAATATAAATTAAAAGTCGCTTACTCATATAATAAGGTGTGTTTTTCATACACATTATAATATTGTCATCTAAAGATTTTTTTAAATATTATAAATAATATTAAACATAGCGATAAATTATATTTTATTAAGATATAAAATTTTGAGTTCATTATGTAAGACTGTCGTATTAACATAAAAAGTAAATAATAATTAAAAAAATATGAGAAAAAAGTTGAAATCTATTATCGGAAAAAGAAAGTATTTGGTGAATAAAAAAAATGAAGAAAAAGTTTTTCCTATCCTATGAATAGGTGTCTGCATAAAATATAATCTATTCTTTGGGTCATTTACTTTTACAGAGATGAGTTTGTCCAAGTCTTTGCAAACTAGGGTAGGAAGGAGCACCTAATAGGATGAGATAAGGTGATAACTAAAAAAAAGAGAGAGCCTCCATTAATGTTAGAAAGCACCCCACCCCCCAATGTATAATATTGTCTTAGCAAAAATATGAAAAATTAGATATTAACATTATGAACATTTTAAAGTCAAGAAAAATATAAAAATGTAAAATTTATATATTAAGAGCATTAAATATTATCCCAATTAGAGCCCACGATACAATTATATAGACTTAGAAATTTATCAAAACTTGTATCCATTTTAATCTTATCTATTAAATAAATATAAAGACATTTTTTGTGTCCCATCACGATGATTATACTTACCTTTTTTAATTTTTTTTAAGATTTTATCTGCAAGTTTAAAAAGGGGAAGAATTAGATAGAAGTTTCAAAAAAACAAATAGGAATTTAAATTATTTTGCATTTCAAAGTATTTCTATATATTAAATAAAAATAATATATTTTTTTTTAAAAGAAGAAAAAAATAAAAACTTGGTAAAATTAGTGAAGAAATAAAAAATAAAAAGTAATGATTTTTTTCAAAATTTAGGTTTATAATAAATTTATTAAATTTTTAAAGAATATATACAAATAAAATATAAAAATATATTTCATTTGTCTTGTGATACCTTTATACATTGCATAATCATTTATTACTAATAATAAAAAGTATATCCAATTAATAAATTTTATTTATAGATATCATATAAAATATTTTTTTCTTTAATAAAACTAAAAGTATTTTTATTTAAAAATATAAATAATCTCATATAAAACTTAAACAAGCATACAACGATATCAAAAATAAATTTAATAAACTACTTACTTAAATGGGATTCCATGGCTAATAAAATCAATTTTTGGGTAAATGTTAAAATACAAAGGTATTTAATTTCTTTAGATTTAAGAAATAATAATTGGGTTTTGAGTTCTATCTAATATAAATTATCTATATATCACTTTATCTATTATTTTACGATTATCTAATAAAGTTACTATATTACTATCTGCATTATAATGAGCAACTATTGATATGATCCAGGGTCAAAATATTTTTTTAGTAAAAAGTATACACTATCTACTAGGTACATGCTTATGTTTGTCTATTAAAATAGTTAATTTAAAAAGTAACAATAATTATAAATGACTTTGATCTTTCTTTGTTAATAAGTCATAAATAATGACAAAATATTAAAACATAAAAATAATTTAATAAGGTTAAATTTACGAATAAATAAAATAATATAAAATTTATAAAACATTGAATTGGGTCTTAATATGAAAACTAAATTGTTTTATATAGAGTTTATCAACGTTTTACGTTTATTTAAAAGGATTGATTTGTTATTGGTGAGTACTTTAAGATTTCGACCTAATAATTTTAATATTTTAATAATGATAATGAATTATATATAGAAATATAATTGAACGAAAAATATATAATTAATCTTGATGCTCTCTGTTAAACCTAAACAATAGTTGTTAAATGTTGAAAGACCTATTCTTATAATTTAATACATAATTTAATAAATATTATTAACCACCACACTCCCCCTTCTCACCCCCCCTCCCCTCTCAAAGTTATAACAAATGAATTAAAAAACAAACATTTACCGATCATTAAATATAATTTAAATAGTAACAAAAAAAATAAGAATAATAAAAAGGAAACCCCTAAAAAAATTCTATAATATAATAATATTTGATAAACCATTATGCTGTAAAAGGTATGGTTTGGTATCTAAAATATAGTTATTCATTTTATATTAAGATAATTGATCATGTTTTACAATATATTTTCTTACCATTAGAGGATATAATTCCAATATACCAGGATACTAAAATATCATTTAAATTTTAGGGATAATTTAAATTATTGCCTGATCCACGGAATATTTCGGTTTTCCCTAATATTAAGATTAAATATATTGTATATTGTTTGAGATTTCTATTGAAATTTTAAATTATATTGCACAAAAATAGGTCATAAGATTCTAATTAAATACAATTTTAAATTTTAAAATTATTACCCATGGATAATATTATGGTGCCATTCAAACGATCTATATTTTACAAACACGTTTGATCAATTATAATTTAATATTATTCATGATTAAAATTCTGAAAGGCCAAATAATTAAAAAATGAGAATATTATTCATTTTAATATAGTATATGTTCACTAAATTCATATTTTTGTAATAAAAATCTATGTACCTAATAGCGTTTGTCTTTTATCTTTCATATAATTAAGAAATATTAAAATTTAAGTCGCTATTTTGTAAGATAATAACCAATATCTTGGCAATTTTCATATTATTTAATATTCAATGCTTATGAAATAAAAATAAACTTGATTTAAATATGGTTCCTGTAATATCTCTTACTATATATAAAAAATATTAAAATGTTGTTAAACTGAATAATATGATGACAATACATTATAAGCTAGTTTATATTCCAACAAATTATTGTAGATTTAGAATATTAAATAGTCTATAAGACCACAAAATAATAAATGAGAGAATAATGAAAAATAAATGAATATCTGAAAAAAGAAAAAATATTTAGAAAGGAGGAACCCTTTAGTTTGTGAAAAGATTTTTATATTATTATCAGATATGCAATTTTAAATTGATGGTGGAAGAAGTCTATCTGAAAAAAAGAGAAAGGCATATCTACTTTTTAAATAATATCCAATGAAAAATTAAATATTTTCTAAGGAAAATAAAGGATTTCAAAGGAAAATAACGCTGATAAGGCAATAATGATTGATATAGATTAAATAATGAGAATTTGCAGTTTGTATGTTTTTTTAATAATTAATGGATTATTGTTTAATCAATTAAAGGAATAATATATGAAAATAATTTTATTGGAAATTGTGATATAACAAATATATATTTAATAGTTAAAAATTAAAATGGGAATTTATTATGGGAAGAACAAAATAAATGACTTTACCTTGGAATATGGTAGAATATATGAGATAAAAAAATAGAATGAAAATAGAATGCAATGTAAGAGGAAGCAAATAATTGTATAAAATAATTCCCCGTAATGTAATACATCTAATAAATATATGAGTTATCGGTTTGTGTGTAAATCTTGATTAATAAATTTCACTTGTCTAAAGATGAATAACATTAAATTAAGAGGTAAATAATGGACATATGTATAACCCATCAGACTAAAACGGCTATACTATTAGAGGGTGTGTGGGAGCAGGTTAAGAATTGGGTAGGATAATTGGCAGGTTAAAAATAATTTTAAAACAATGAGCAGGGTATTAATTTGGTAAATTTAAATAATATTTTGTACGAAATTAGTAGAACGGCCCATATTTATGAAATTTTTAAAAATAAATAAAGAATCAAACCATTCTGTCAAAAAAAATTGAGAGGAGGGCGTTATTAACAAAATTTTTAGAATAATAAGTGGGCGAGCAGTGTATTCTATAAAAAACAAAGGGGAGGTTTAAGAATGGTTTAAATTTTTGTGTACCTTTGGGGATATTCCGGTTAAAAACCCGTCTATTGTAACATTGCTTTCCATATAAGTATTAAGGTTAAAGATTTTTTTTAAGGTTCATCAAATTGTAATGTAATTTCTTATGATTGAATAATATTTTAAAAAAAATTTAAATAATTTAATCAGAGAGTGTTAAACAAAATTTTTCAATAAGATTACATATAATCTAAAGTTAGTTAAGAACTTTTTATTATTAACAATAAAATAATTAATAATTTGTATTTTAACATATATAATGTATTTTGAAAATTTAGTGTCATCTAAAATACTATATTTAACCTCTGGGTTTTATTTCTTGCTCTATATTATCATTTAGCTATAAAGGTAATCATTTAAAATTATAATACCTAAGTTAAGAGTAAGGTTCTGATTTAATCCTAATATTTCCAATTAAAATTATTATGTAAAAATTGTTATTTTCTAAATTTACTTATTCCAATCACTGAATTTGGAGCTAAAAATATTTATAAATATAGAGAATATTAAATAAAATTCTCATAAATTGTTAAAATAAATAACTTACTTAGGATGTATTGGTCAGGATAATTCAAGTAATCTATGATATTATAAAAATTATTTCTATATTATTTAAATAATTACTTTGTATAACATTGGTAACATTTTCTATAATTATAAAAAACAAGCATAAATATTTTAAAGTTATCATTTATTCCTAAAATTTAAATTAAAAAAAATTAAAAAATGTATTGAATTTTAATTAAAATTTCCAATGTAAATTTAATAGAAAAACCTGCTACGGTGGTAATAATGTCACCGACTATAAATCAATAAATATTCAATTTATTGCAATAATTTATAATTTTAATTTAATAAAAACCTTCCGTTTCACAAGTGTATAGTTCTAAAATAATAAAATAAATAATTATTATTTTTATATCTTGCAGTATAAATTGAATATAGCTTACTCTCATTATGCCTATGACTACAAATCATAAAATTTCCAACTAAATAGATAATTATTTTTTTTAAATTTTTTTTATACAAGTTATTTTTTAGATTATCAATATGTTTTTAAAATTATATTTTGTATAATGTGTTATTAGTTCCTTTTTTCTATTTAATAAAATAAATGTGATAAAATAAATAAAAATTAATTTACAATAAATTATTATTCAAAAATTTAATTAATTTATGTATTTGGCTGTGAAAATACCAAAAAAAAAGAAGATTAATATAACTCTAAATTTTTTACATTCGCTTTTCCAGAATTGAACTTTACCATAAAAATTTATAAAATTGAAAAAATAAGACATGGTATATTATATAAGGTGTTCTTAAAACAAATAAAAGAACAATTAATGAAAACAATTAATTCCGAGAATAGACGATGAAATGTCATAATTTACAACTATCGTAAAGAGATAACCCCTCAAAAAAGAATTAAAAATTTAATATTAGAATATTTCAGCCCACGTAGAGGATATGATTTTGAATTATGATTAAAATTCTTATACTCAAATTTTCAATAATTTTTCTCAAAAGTAGTGTCGGAATTTTAGTATATTCAATGATTTCCCAATAAAAATTGTTATTTATTTATATAGCATCACTCAAGTATCTTGAAAGAACGAGTGCTTGAACTGTCTCGACAAATAAAAAGGATGCCTCAATGATAAAAATTTTCAAAATATCTATTACTTATATCTAACAATTATTATTTATAAAGAATTAATTATATATTTAAAATAAATGAGAGTTCATCTTAATAATTTTTTTTAACTGACTTTAAAATTAATTTTACCTAACTGACTTTAAAATTAATTTTACCTTACATTGAATAAATAAATATAACATTTATTTCCTAGCTTTTTGAAGAAATAAATCTGATTTTAAACTAATAAGGAATTTTTGAAAAGTTTTTTTTCCTCAAAAAATGTTTTAATATATTTATATAAAAATATAATAGGGGAGACATAAATATATTTTAATCAAGATAATTAATTTACCTTTCATTATCTGGATTCCTATAAATTTTTTAAAATTATTTTAAAAAAGTACAATATACTCTTTTAATTGGTTCATGAAAAATTTACTTATTTTCTTAAAGGCAAAAAATGCATTGATATCATCTTACAGGCCTGTCTTCGCTTCAAGAATAATATTCTATCTCACTTTGCCAAATAATGATATTAATCGAGATAAAAATACATAATAAATCCGGTGTATATAGTATATTGTATTCGTGATATTAAAATAATCACTCTACGACTTTACTATGACCAGGCATTGTATTTCAAATTGGAGTAAACATTAACATTACATTAATGCATTAACCACTATTTAGAAAAAATATTTTATTCAATATAATTTTTTTTTTCCAAAAATTTGATTTAATAAAATTTTAATCAAGTTTATTTTACGGCTTTTACATTAAAATCAACAGATAATATGACTTTTAAAAGACTGCTGGATAGATTGTTAAAATTTACAGTATTTTGTATGGACTTTATTTATCGGATGTTATTCTAGAGAAAACAGAATGAAATTTTGAATTATAAAATGCAAATAATCTTGATGATTATAATGATGATTTTGAAAAATACTCAAACATTTAATTAGTTCTTATCTGTCCTCATTAAATCTATTTCTTAAAATCTTTAATACGATAGAAGATCCAAGTTATATAGAAATCAATAAAAATTGGTAGGTCTAAAAGTCGAATTTTTGAAAATATTAAATACCATATAATAAGTTATAAATTCAATTATTTCTTATCTTCAATAAATCAATATCCATGTGTTAAAGAAAGTCTACCCTGATAAACCAAATACTCCACGAGGAAGCCTAATGTGGCACCTCAAAAAAAGACCTTCACACTATCAGAAAAAAAATTAAATTAACACTGCATCAAAGTGAACAGATTTCAATTAGCAGATTATTACAAATATTTTCACATATTAAATGAATTAGTAAGGTTGCAAATATTTTAGATTTTTAGGAAGAGAATAGTTTAATTTAAGAATTGTACACGTTAGCGAAAATTGTTCTAGGTGTACCAGCAACAGAAGTACATTATATATATTATACTAAACTTAATTAATTACGGTCAGCGTTGAACCATCATTCACATCATTAAAATTTATATTGTCGGACCTACGTGGAAATATTAATAACTATATTTTAGAAGATATTAAGATAGTAATCCTAAATAAAATTTTTAAATGTTATTTTTAAATTGTATTGTAGAATTATATTATATATTATAATTATGATAATAAATTATTTTTATGGCTATACTAATTAAAATAAATTTTATAAAAATAATGATATTTCTATTATTTTAACTAATTTTAAAGTAATTATTTTCTGGTATCCGAACCCTGAACCCGAACCCATTTTTTTTTAGAAAGAGGGTTCATATCCCTGATTATAATTCACTTAAAAATGTTATTGTCTTTAAACTCATTTTATATTTATTTGGTAAATAAAATACATTGTTAATTTTTTTTATTACTACTAACCAAAACAAAACCTAATATAAGTTACGATAAATATGAATATATATTTAACTAATTTAGTGAGCTGTTGTCTCTCTCTTATTAATTTTCTTATTTAGCTATAAATTTTTAGAAATAATAATGGAAAAATAATATTATTAAATAAAGTGAGCTATTTAATACGCTAAAAGTAAGCATGATAAGATTAACAAAACTATTTATAATTAACTTTATTATTTATTTTCTAATTTATATCAAAATTACATATAAAAAAGAATAGAAGATATAAAATAAAAAATAATAAAAAATAGATTGTAATATTAAAATACCATTGTGTTGTATAAAGTATGGTAGATGATCTAAATTATTTTTATTTATCCATAATTAGTCAATTATTTATGGGTATTTTTTTTACTGTTAGAGTATATTGTCAGATTAGAGACCACTATAATATTATTAAATTGATTAAGCATCTTATTATAAATTATGATATACCTGGTCCATGAAATACCTTCTTTGTTCCTTAAATACCAATAATAATTATATTAATTTTGATAATCATATTTATATAGGCTCAGTGCTAATAGTTTTATCATAGCTAGATCTTGTTAACTTTACAACTCCCATTCTAAATAAAGAATCGAAGTGCCCCACTCAAGATTTTTGAAAAGAAAGTAAATTTTTTTACATTAATTACCAATAAAAACCATTAAATAAATTACGCATTCTCTTCATAGCGGCACGCTTACTAAAAAGCAAACCTTAAAAATAATTATTTATGAGGACCCTAGAAAAATGACAATTGAGATTTTCATATGACGATACAATTTTTGCTGCAATCACCTAATATGTTCTCTTATTTTATTATCATGTGTTGTGCGTCTTAAATTCAATATTTATACATGGTTAGAATTATATTTAATGCTTTTTAAAAGCATTGTTTATTTTGGTCTAACTAAGACATCTTTTATAATAATTGGTGAAATATATTACTAAATGATTAAAATATTTAAAATATTGCAAAAGCACCAATAACCTATAGATGATATTAAAGAATTCTTGGAAAAATTTATTGAAATTTTATTTAAAATATTTTTTATTAATCTGACTATCACAAAGATTTAATTAACTTTCAAAAAAATACTCTACATCGTTTATTCGAGTTACCAGGTCATAAATTTTAAATCTAAAAAGATTTTTATTTGCTGGAAGAAGGTCCATCCTGATGGGGTAAAAAGATTTTTCGGTTTTTTAGTTGTTATATAATTACTCTTTTCATATTTTGCATTTTATAATAATATAGTAAAATTTGGTAATCGTCTGTGTTTTTTTTTAGGATTTTAGTTTGTATTTTATTTTTTTTCAGATTGACTACTTAATAGAAATTACTATATATTTGGTACAATATTGAATATATAGCATACAACTTATTTTTAAAGTAAAATAACTCTGTCCCCAGTCTAGAATTTTGTAGAAATATTAGGGAATATAATGTTTTCTGTGAGAAATTGAAGGAAAAAGAGAACAATTTTTATTTTGCTATTTTCGGTTTTTGGTAAAAGACTTATGTTCAATAATATAAATTTTATATTTAATGAGCTATATTATAGAGCTATTTAATATAATTTAAATTATGTTTTTAGCTTAATTACTTCTTGAGAATTTAATATTAAATGAAGTGTATTTTCAAATGGAGTTGTAAGCCGACCTATAAAATAAAATTACACATTTTCATTAGTAGTATTTAATTATTGTATATACTACCAATATATAAATTTTAATATAAACCGAAGTCCTGTTGAGAATTGAGTTTTTTTGTTTGATTTAAGGAATACAAGATATATATCAATTATAATCTTGGCCAAGACATTAGAAATGTGCTTACTTTCAGCACATTCTAAGGCTAGAGCTGCCCTTTCCTTGCAATAATTTTGAATCGACCAAAGAACTGATACACTCCAAAAAGTTGTTCCTCACATCTTTTAGAAAAGAAAAATATTTACAGGAGGATAGAATCCAGTTTAGTATACCTGAATTACATCATCTCCCATGTTTTATGATTTAAAAAAGAATAGCAAGACAAAACATAGACAACTACTAGGCTCAATATTTAATATATAAATTGTAGGGATCGAATCGTTTTAGGTTCAGATTCGAATAAAAATAACGGTTCAAAGTTCATGTTCGGTTTTTAAAAATAAAATAGAGGTTCGGTTCGAATTTCTTAAACGTTGTGATATCTGTAAAATTTAATGAGTTCCAGAGAGTGGAATGATGTTCAATGTAAATTCTATAATATTGCATTTTGATGTGTCATTTATAATACTATATATAAATAATTTATAATATATTGGATTAGATATATTTTTAAGTATTATGAGTTTCCTAAGTCGAATTATTACTAAACAGCCCATAAAAACAAAAGATTAAATTTAAAAAAATAAAAAGACGAGAATACGAAAAATAGTAATGCAACCTAATACTTAAAACAAATCAAAATAGGGTATCCTAGACTAAAAAGCAATTAAGTATCAAAATTAAGTTGACCCAGAATATTAAAATAGTAAAATGGCAAAATATACTAATGTTTATTAAAATTAAATTAGAATTTTTTACTAATAATAATTTTCACATCATTTTAAAGCCAAAATCATGTGATTCGAACCGATTTTAACTGTTTAACGGTTCGCTTCAGATTTAGTCTAGAATTCTGATAAATTGTTTTATAAATTTAAATAAATATATATGATTTTTATTGTATTCATTTAACAAATATATTTAGAATTAAGTTTATTTTTTAAAATTATGTAATAGAATTCCAAAAAAAAGCTAGATTTCGTTTTCGCTCCTGATTTAAACATAAGTGTGATAGAAGTAATCAATGTTTATTTTGTTGCTTTTTTGCGTTATTTCTAAAATATCTCATATCATAAATTTGTGATTTATATACTATTTATCTTATAAAATTTAAATATAAACTTGACAACATCAGGTGTAATTACTATGATTCATTGGAATAAAGGAATATCATCCTTGTGGATTATTCAAGCCAAACCGGGTTTATTTCCTAAATATGTCTCTTATTTATTAAACAGAATATCTTAAAATTATTCAGAAATTTATTTACGAATCATCTTACAACTTTATTACGAATACATTAGGATATTTTGTTCAAATTTGCTATTTAACTAAAAATCTTATCAAATGACCCAAATCATGCCTATATTTGAAAAAATTTAATAGGAAATATACCATGGAAAACCTTATATGTTAGGCATACTCTTTCTTTACTTATTTAGAAATATTTGTATAATATATTTTTTTACAATATTCTGTTATATAATATAATAATTAATAAATAAACATATAAATGCAATATTTTTTGATCAAATCATGATTACCTAAATATATTGTGAGGTTGCCATTTATATTTTCTATAATGTAACACATTTAATATATAATTTTAATAAAGTAAATATAGTATAAAATATATCATATTTAATGCTCGTGATATTAAATTTCTAATGACAGGAATTTATTTATACCTATAATTTAGAGTTTATTTTAAATTTTGATTTCAAATTATTTTTTAATGGAAAAATATATACCTAGGTTTAGCATTCCACTATCTATTTTAAGAAAAATTTAAAATTATATATAATTTTCTAATAATTAATAATTTAATTAATTTACTTTTCTTAAACAGATTTCTCTCTATAAATATAATATATTAAAAAATTTTAAACAATTTAATAAAATTCATGTGGGTCAAAAAGGATGTATAAAATTTTTTGCTGTTTAAATCATTTATTAAATTTCCAATATAAGACTTGGTTTATAAATAGCTATAAAGAAAATATAAGTGTGATATGATATATTTTACTGGCAATATGCGTAATACAATAAGTGTATTTATTGCCTGATTAATATTTGAGTTAATTCGTGTAATATAATGTTTAGTGTTTTTAGTAATTAGTTTTTATTTTGAATATTTTTTTATTGTTAAACTAATTATATTTTAAAAATATAGCATTGCCATGTAATTAATAAAAATTTGGGAATGAGTGTTAATATTTTATAAATCAAAAATAAAATAAATATTATTTATAATTCTTCCTTGCCAAATTTAGTATTATTGTTTTAAAACTTTATTAATATACAAATTTAGTTTAGATAATACATTTCGAAAAAATAATTAAAAAATGTAAATATATTAGATTTGATTAACTATAACTAGTTAATAAAATTCTTTCACATATCTTCAATGTTAATAATAAATTATTTAGCTATTTTCTAATTCATTTAACTCTATTTAAAATTTAAAAATCCATTTTTGCAGGAAATATATTCCAAAATTCTTTATGGCTTCATAAATGTAATAACAAGTGTTTCTTAATTAAAGTGTATAATATGTTCTTTAAAAATTGGGAAAAGTGGGAATTTTTAATGTTGAATTTATCAAAGGGATTTATATTAAAGTATATTTTTGGAAAATTATTTCGCATTTTATATATGAAAAAATTTGATGCTTTTTTAAATATTTCTCTATAAATTCTTCGTTCCTAAAACCAGTATAAAATAAAAGAGGCAAAAAAATGACTCCATTTTTTATTTAGATAATATTAGATTGTTGATGGCTCATAATTTATTAATTTAGCAAACTCTATTAAATGCAGGCGCCATATAAGTGATCTAAGAACTGTCTCTAATTATAATATAAATTAGATAACTTTATATTATAGAATCTTTATAAAAATATTAATTAAATTGTAATTATTAATGTATATTTCATATAATAAAATAAAAAAGATAGGATATTGTTAGAGATTTACTAAACAAAACACATTATTTAACGCTGAAAAATTTATAAAGTAAGTTGATATTTTTTCCTTCAATTATTATAAGGCAAATAGTTATTAGGACCAGTATATAATAATTAGCATTATATTATAACGAATAATTGGACTAAATATGGAATTTTTTATGTTTCATCAAAAACTCTTTTTACCTATATGTTTTATTTCTTGTTCTATATTAATATTTGTGCTATAAAATCAACTTATCAAAATTTTATTACCTATGTTAATTATAAGAATTTCATTTCCCAAGCCTAAATTATTTAAATTATTGTATAAAATTATCTTTTCTAAATTTACTTATTCCCATTTCGAAATGTTTAGCTTAAGAGATTTTCAAATATAATTAATATTTAGTTAAAATATATATTAGATAATAATATACATAAGATGTTATGGTCTCTATGATATAAATGATCTAAAAATATGAATATTTTTTTAATTAAAATTTCCTACGTAATTCTTACAATCTCTATTATTATTTTTTAACTGAACTATATCGGTTTATGAAAATGAAAATAAATATTATGGCATGATAATATTAAATATTTAATTAAATTAAATTTAAAAAAATATATATGATAATTTCATAACAAAAAATTTGATTTACAACCTTTGGTAGTTTTAACAAAATCACCATCTAAATCTGTATATCATTATATCAATTGTATAACATAAAGTTTCACAAAAAATTATTTAATATAACTACTTCTGTATTCACATTCGCTTTTATCTGAAATAATTATATAATTATTTTTTGGATAAAACAATTAATAAATTAATCGCGACTTACTTTTTGGGCAAATCATGATACTTGAAACTAAATAGATGTATAGTTTAAAAACATTGATTGAAAACTTTTTATGGTATTTTTTATTTAAAAGGAATTATAAAATATTAATTTTGCATTTAAAAAATATAAAGGAAAATAGGCTAAAAAAGTTTGAAATTTTTTTTTAATCAGCACCTGAAATCAGGTATATTGATCATAATTCAATATGACTAAAACATAAATTATAGACGCTTCACCTCTTTTCCATGCTGGTAGAGAGTAAATTGTTTCGTTTGAAATTTTAAATCCGGTTCCAAATCCAAATATTAGATCTTCTGACATTAAAACCGCTGTCGGTAAAACGTTCTTTAAGGCTTCCATAGTATTATCTATTTATTTTATATTAGAAAATATAAATATTTTTAAAATGTGATTGATTTTGAACGTATTTTTTCTTCTAATTTTAATATTCATGATTTCTTTTTATTTTTTTTGTAATAAAATGTATTTCTTATTTGTGTTTTTTAATGTTATAAAATTAAAAATATTTTTGAATTTATTGAGCTTATTCCATAAAATTAACTGTTTCTCAATAGAGATTCTAGACTCAGTAGGGTAAATTTTTAAACGATCAATTTGCTTTTGGATAAGGATGAAAACCCGAACGAACTAACCCCTTTACCAAAGTTCAATAGACTAATAATTTACAAATAATCAATAAATTAAAATCAATTCATATTTTATAATAAAAATTAAAGATACCTATATTATAAATGGAATCATATATATTGTTGTTAAACCGAATTAAGTTAATTTTTTAAAACGGCCCGATTAAGATTAATGTTATGCAGGTTTCTAGATTTTTAAATGGAGGTATAAAATATTCTGCTTTTTATCAGAAAATTTTCCATTATTTTTTTTTGGCTAAAATCTTCGGGTGGTTTTTAAAATAATTCCAAAATGAGCTGTTCAATCTAATCATAAACATATTTTAAACTTTCTTAACAAAAAATATGCCATTGCAAATTTTATATAACCAAATATAAATTATATTATTGATATACTATTATGTTGAAGAGAGTATGGCTTAGCGTCTAAAAAATTTTTTAACAAATATTGCTTTAAAAAGTATTTATTAATACATTTAGAGGAAAAAATTCCCATATTCCAGGTAACTAAAATACAACAAATAAATTATTAAAAATCATATTATGGAAATTATGGTACCGGACACACGGAGTATTTCAATATTTCCTATAAACAAAATGTTATAATTGTTTTTAATACTTTAAATTATGAGTAAGATTAGAAGGTGATGATTATTTAAACTTTAAAAATTTGGGATAAAAATTTTAATTATATATCAAAAAAATAAGATTTATATTTGATTTGATGTTAAATTAATATAATATAAGTAGCTAATTAATTTAAATTCAAAATTTTTTTTAAATTCATAATTACCTATTGATATTATTAGGCTGCCATTTAAATTAGCTAGATTTAATACATTAAATCCATTATAATATATATTAATTCTCTTATATATTTTTTTATAAAATTTTTGCCTAAATGTCATATTTAATTCAATTGTGGATTAATAATATATTTTAGAAAATGGTAATTTGTATTGAAAAAATTTCAATCAATTAATTATTTTTATAAAAATATATATCATACCTAATGCTTTCAATTTATTTTTTCCTTCTAATTTTTAAAACGTATTACAAATTTAAAAAAATCAGCTGCAAAAATAATTTTTAGAGAAATTTTATGTGTATCTGCCCCCTGCCTTGGCGAAGAGCAAATTTTTTTTCTAAGATAGTATATATGGAATTAAGTTCAAAAATATTTAGTCTCTTTTATTATATTTATTACAAATGATATGAATTTCATATTCCTGATATTTTTACAAAACATTTTATATTTTAATTTCTAAGGGATTGACGGGGGAGAAATTGCAGAGTTTTATAATAATATAATTTCCTAGACGCGAAGTGCAATTAAAAAAGAATCTTTACCTGGCGTAAACACTTCCATGGTATCAATTGCTATATTCATAAGTTAACATTATTACATATTATATAATACATTCGTAGTTTAAAACATTGTGTAAAAACTCTTTTTAAATAACTAATAAAATTTATTTAAAAAACATATTTTGTAGTTTTGTTCTTTTTATCATTAAATCCTTTACTTAAACATATAAAATGATAATTAATTAATTTTAAGAAAAATATAAAATGATAATTAATTAATTTTAAGAAAAATATAATTGAGTTCCTAAAAAAGAAGTTTTAGTTAATGCAAACAAAATATCTTATATAATAGTCCTAATAATAAGGTTGTAATTATTTTGTTGTTTTTATTTATTTATTTCCTGTTTCTATTATTGATTCTTTGTTTCAAAGATATATATTTTTTTTTTATAGAAATTTTATAATTATGTTACAATGTAAATGTTTTTTTAAAATTATTATTGCAACTAGACCTTATCATTTATTACAAATGCACTGCATATTTATCTTATATTTTTACTTATTTCAATTGAAACCATTGATTAAAATAATACTTAAAAATTTATGTATATAATTAAAAATCTGTGATATATATTAATTTTTGTTTAAAATATTTTTATTTTTATATTCCTATTTTAGGACACTTCCAAACAGAAAGTTATAAAGCAGTTTTCTGGTAAATTATTTTTATTTACAAACAAAGGATAAAATTTAATGAATTAATTTTTTGGTACATTATGTATATTTAAAAAAAATTAATGGATCAGTTTTCTCATACGCATATAATTCGTTTATAAAAATATGTTTTTCATTACTATTATGTTTTTTAAATATTATAATAAACAAAAAAATTATTAATTTGACAAATTATCATCCTAATTACTGGAAAAATATCTCGTAAACTACTTTGGAAAAGCTTTTTGTTTGAAAATGGCCTTAGAATTATTTATATATAGTCGTATTTAAATAAATATTTAAAATATTGTATCTAAAAATAATATAATTTTTTAAAAATGATCAAGTAGATTTGCAGGAGCGGAGCAGATAATATAGAGCTACTCGAGATCTCTAAGTTATAACAGAATATATAATCATTTATCTAATTCTTATTTTAAGGAAAAGAATTAATAAATTTGGTGAGATATAAAATATTTTTTATTCAATATAAAATTTTATACTATTGGGTTTCTTTTCCTGTTCTATATTAATATTTAAACTATGCAATTAAATTCTTTAATTTTTTTTATACCTATGTTAAGTGTGAGGTTTTTATTTCCTACTTCTAATATTTTAAATTATAATTGTATAAAAATTATAATTTGTTATATTAACTTATTCCAATCCAGAATGAAGAATCTTGATGTAAAACATATTGAGTGTTATAGGTAATATCCTTATATTTCAAAATTAATACACCATAGTTGTATTTAATTTAAAGTAATATAGTAAGAAATATAAATATTTTGCAAATGAATTTCTTTTATTAAAATATCTGCTTATAAAAGTATAATAGTATAGAAAAATTATACTTATCCCGGTTAGAAAATTTACAACTGAATATTTATTTAAAGAAATAATGAATATAATTATTAAGTAAAATCTAATTTGGAAATTAATAAATATACTATCGATCCAATGATCTGATTTATTTTTGTAATCTAAATAAATTCAAATAATATTTTTTATAAGATTTTTTATATGAAAGGTTTACCTTTTATAGCCTCTTCTAATAATACTATAATATTAAAACAACATTAAAATATTAGGTAGACAGCGAGGATTCGACTATTAATATCATATTGAAATAAAACAAAATATTAATATATTTAAAAAAGGATTATAATTATTGATTATTTACAACTCAAAACTGATAAACCTTCTATGGTGTTCACAACGATGCCATCTATAACTAAATATTTATGATTTATTATGAAACAAATTTTTAAATTTAATAAATACCTTTTTTTTCACAGATGATTTTGGCTAAAATAATTATATTTTATTAATAAATTTTATATCAAGATATAAAAAAATTTAACTTACACCCATTCCTACAAATCAAGACACTTGAAACTAAACACAAGTGTTTTATGATATTATAAAAATATATTAAATTAGGAAAGAGATTCAATGTTTTTTTGATGAAGCTTAGAGTAAATATTTAAATTAAAAATTTTAATAAGGAAAATATGTTGGTTGTTTTATTTATCAATACTATAAAATCGATCTTTTATAATGAAGAAGCTCCATTTGATATAATCCTATTAAGAAAAATGTGTTTCTTTAAATTTCTATTATTTCCTTAAAAAAAATATAGAATAATTTTACCTTCGCCTTTTAAATCATGAACTATATTATCAAAAGGCAAATTAATTAAATTAAAGCTATCATTCAAAAATCACTGAAAAACATGATCATAAAAGTTTATATACTTGGATCAGCATTCTGTCCTAATATAAAATAAAAGATTATTTCGATATAATATCAAAATAAAAAGGTTATTAGGATAAATATTAAAATATAATTATTACTATTGATTCGCAAAAGAATTATAACTATAGCTGATAGAAACGTGAAAAGGGTATTCATTTTTTTTAAATTTAAAAAAATATTTAATAAAAAAATAAAAAAAATGAATGTGATAATGTTTATTTTATTCTTTTAAATATTATTATTATTAATTATTATAGGTTAAATAACAATATTTGTATAATCTTAATTGAAAGGTGTAAATATATATAATAAAATAAAAAACATATATTTTAGAAAATTAAAATCGAGAAATGATAAAAATTGTTTCGCCAATTAAAAGAATTTCAAGATTAAAATTTGGGGAGGGGCTAAATAATTTATAATATATAATAGGAAATTTTAAAAAAAACTCGATTGTGTCTAGACTTTATTTTTTGCTGGATTTATCAACTGTTAAAATCAAATAATATTTTTATAATTATTTAAAACAATATTTTTAATATTGTTAATTTATTATAATATAAATGTTTTAAATTTATTTTCCTAAGTTTATTAATCCCAGAATAAGTTACAAATTTGAAAAAGGTGTTCTTATTAAAATTATTAATTGCTATAATAAAGGTCAAATGTTGATATAAGAATCCACGCATTGAAGGCAAGGAATTCTTTTCTTAAAACAAAACATATAGATTGAAAATATTTAAATGTAATTACTACATATTTTTAGTGACTCAGTTATATTTTTCATAATCATGTACTCACTCCCTCCTCCTTTGAATATAATTTAGCAATTAATTTTTTTTAAAAATATCATGTGTAAGGTTTTTAATAGCTAGTATCTATATTTGAAATACTAAATTTCTATGCAATCAATGTTAATAAGTTTAAATTGATTTACAAATCTATGTGTAAGGTTGCATTTTAATGTTGAAGATATTTAAGATTGAGAAATTTTTTAAGAATAATATAATAAAATATACTAAAAAATAGAGAAAAGTGATATATAGTAAGATATTAAAGTTAGTTAGCTTAAAATAGACATTCCTTTTAGGATATTGATATACTATAAAGTTGGAATTAAACACTTGACAATGAATTCCAAAATGGAGACCGTGATTATTTATATGGGTAATTTAATATATTGAAATTAACATTTAATTAGATGTATGGGGAAGGTTAGGCGAGGTTCATATTAGCTTTTATAACAAGACATTTATTTTTAGTATAAAATCCAAAAAATTAAAAATCAGTGATTTTCGAAGTCTTTCCTAGTGCCGATCCTACACACAATTTGTCCTGCCCAACCTTTTATATTTTTTAATCGGCTAGTTATTTTATTCTTCCAGACCTATGCTTTGCAAGATTTCTAATTTATCCAATAAAATTAAGTAGTTTAAATTATTTGAAAAATTTGTCACTATTTTTTTTTTATAGTCTTTTAATCTTTTTTTATGGATTATCAAGTAAGAAATGAGATAATTATTTTTCTTGGAATTCTTACATTTGAATTCTTCAAAGTCTGCGCCACGGAAAGTTTGTTAGAGGTAAATCCCATCTTATTAATGCACCTACCCCTCTGATGGAAAAATTATTTATCCTAATAATTAATATGATAGTCTAAATATCAAACTAATAGCTAAATTAAATGATTGACAAATAATATTTATTAATATCAACATTTATAGAAAATAAATATAATAATATATTAATCAGGGAATTTTTATAAAGAATTGTTGTTAGACCTATAATGGAATTATCATTATGACTACTATAATATAATTTTTATTAAAAAATGGTCGTTTTATCAAATTAGAATAATGAAAGGTAATTTTCGTTTAGATATCAATATTGAAATTATTATAAAAATTTAACCTAATCATATTCTTCAAAAAGTTGTAGGATTAAAATCCCCCCCCCCATTAATCGCTAATCTAGACCACCTGAAAAAAAATTGTAATTATTATAATTTTATTATATACTTAGATATTTTCTGGAAATAAATTATTTAAAAATAAATATTTTTTTTTTTTCTATAAGCCATGTTTTTAATTATTAAAGTGAAGATCACCATTCCAGCTAGGAATAAAGTCTAGCTCACCAACAGATCCTTTCCATTTTAAATTAAGAACCACAGTTTATTCCGGTCTTCTGCACTTATTTCAAAATTTTAATTATAGTCGTTATTTTAAAAAAATCTTTAACTTTTACTTATATCTCTTTCAAATTTTTGTTTCTATTTTATATATTTCTAGAGAAGAAGAGGGGAGTGAGTATGTAAAGTGGGAAATTTATAAAAAGAATTATGAGAACTTTTTGTACAAAATATTTTATGATAAAATTATTAATTTTTGAAATTATTTTGATTTAAAAAAATCTTAAATTTTATGATCTTAAAAATTTTTTGCTCAAATTATATCTGTTTTATTATCAAAATCAAATATTTATAAGTTATCCAATCAATTAATAGCAAAGATATAATTAAATATCGTATAGGGCTATATCTTATACCTTAATTTTTATTCAAAATAAAATTAGTATAATATTATTTAGAAAATATAAACTATCCTAAAAACAATCTAATTTAATATTTATAAGTTGTACTTTTATTTTATAAAAATTTACTTAACTGAAAATATTTCTCGGGTTCAAAGTAATACTATATAAAATCCTAAATAACAATTTTTTATAAAAACGAATGTTTATAATAACAAAAATCTCATTATATTAACCCCACGAAAAAATTTAAAAGGTTCAAAATAATAGAGTTGATATTATTTAAAAAATAAAAAAATCCAGCATAAATTTTTTTTTAAATCAAAATTTAATGTTTAAAAATTATCCTATTACTATAATAAAAAACAAATTAATCACTGAGCTAGGCATTATTTCATAACTGGAATTTATAATAGAACTAATAATTAATTTTTTTTTTAAAAAAAATATTTAAAATATTTGGAATATATTTTATTCAAAAAAAATTACCAATGTTGAAAAATATATCGTTATTCCTGTATAAATTATTTAATATTTAATATTAAATATTAAAATACATTAACATGTCAATTTAAAATACTAATAGAAGTGGCTACCTAATTGATTGTAAAAATAGGTTTATTTATGTAATCTATTAAACGGAGAAATATTAATTTAGTTATTATTCAACTGAAAATCTTTGACAATAATAAAAGCAATTTCCATAAAAATGATAATACATGAACATTTTTTTTTGACTGAAATTTATTTATTTTTAGTTCCTCGTTTGCGGGAGAGGGGAACTTAGCCTTGATTTGTTAATCCCAATCTTTTTTTTCTCAAATTCGTTGAAACTATTACATTGAAAACTGAAAAGGTGGTGATTTGCTATATTATTTCCTATTATATAATACCCTAAGGCTACAAAAAATATATATAACATCCAGTTATCTTATTTTCAAATGACTTGTAATATGCATTCAGGTACTTTGTGGTCCAATAGAAAAAAACTTTTTGCTTCAATTCTTGGCATTCATCTCACATGATGTCCCATATATACATAAAAAATATTGTACCTTCCTTAATTACAAATTTTTTCTTGGAATTAGTAACTTTAGTTTACCTTTTAAAAAGCGAATTAGTAATTATAATTAATTATATTCTTTAGGCATATAATTAAAAACAAATCATTTAAATTTTATTAATTTTTCTGAAAAACAATTATTCGAATCATTTACATTTATATTCATAATAAATTTAATCATTTTTTTATAAAAATAATAATTGCAACATATATTTTATTTTATAAATTTTCGCGATAATATAATGAGAAATAAAAATAATGATTTCAAATAATTATTTAGTTCTTAAATACAATCCTTTATTTTCAATTTTCAATAATAAATTTAAAACATTATGATTTTTTCAAATAAAGTTTTTCCACCATAAATCCAATCAATAATATTGAACTTAAAAGCGTAATTACCGGTATAACCATAGGGATAGGTTCTACATCGCTAAAACATAAATCCCTAAACGCAATATATCCTAGAAAATTTTTAAAGTAAATTTGAAATTAATATTATTAGATGTTAAAATGTAACACTTGTATTTAAGTCAAAAAAATGAAGTGAAAATATTATCATCCAATTTGATTACAAATTTAGGAATCAAACTGGAAATTTAGATGATAATATTTCCTCTATTTTTAGAGTTTTTTTTAAAATTCTCAACTTAAATACAAGTGTTTATTCATCCAGCATCTTTTCATATTAATTTCAAATTTACTATGAAAATTTTCTATTAGATATAATAGAGTCCCAAGTTTTAGCGATTTTTGTTATATTTAGAACGGGAACCTAACCATATCGTAATATGTCTGAGATCAGATAGCATAATGTAGTTTATCATTTATAAATAATAAATTAAAATTAATTAGATGATGGCTTTAATAAATTCATAACGGTTTTGTGTATTATGTATTTAAAGAGATTTTTTAAGCATAAATTACAAATTATAATAAAGAATAAAATATTATTATAATTATATGCCACAATAATTATGATTTTGTATAGTCAAATCCTGCTATATTTTTCTTTTATAATTAGATAAAAAGGATTTGTAATTATGTAATTATAATTACTCTATTAAATTTTAATTAGAAATTAATTATCGTTTTTTAGAAAATTAGTAATTTGATTAAAATATTTAATTATTTGTAGTTGAGATAAATTACATTTTTCTTGTAATTATTTCCATTCCAGGCTCCCAACCTATCTCTTTTTATCTTATTATTCCAAAAATACCCCCCCCCCACCCCCTAACACTTTGCGATAATCCGGCCTCTTCCATTATTTCACAATTCTCATAATCATGAGCTCAAAATTAAAGATCGAACAAAATTAATACACTAAATCTTAAAAATCTATCAAGTTAACGGTTTACCCGTTTAAGCAAGTACATCTCTTTAATTTATTCCTTCCACTGTGGACCTGTTTAGACTGGTTGTTTTTGTCATAAAAAACTTGCTCTCACCGACAATAACGATTGTTGATCTAATGGAGAATGAGTTGGAAGTGAATGTACTTTGTCATATAATCCTACTGTAAATTAATTAAGCATCTTCCATAAATATTAGACAATTAACATTTGGGGTCTATTTCCTTAGGCAACCTTGCACTCATGTAAACTCACCTTTCTTAAACTAAGATGCCAACCCAATATTATCTTAAAAAATTCCTCAAATAATCAATTTTGATAATTAATACAAAAAATAATTAATTCTTTTATGCCCTCAGGTTTTGGGTAGACAAATGATGGCACCCCATACTCTTACATTTTCTGGGCCATGCCATTTCCTATATTGGAAGTTGAACTAAAATTAAAAGGAAATATTTCGAGAATTTTATCAATCGAACTTATTTATATTTATTATATAACTTATAACATCAAATTTTATAAAACATAATATAAAATAATATAATACTAATGGATAAATGGTAATACATGTTACTCGACTATCATTTTACATTGAATTATTTCTTTCTTTTTAATTTATTTTATGCCCTAACTTTTATATATAGTGTATGATGGAACGTCAAACCTATTTAATACAAGTAGATTAATTTTAAATTAATCAAAAGAGAGCTCCATTACAAAATAAATTCTCAATTTCGAACAAAACTTTTTTTCTTCTTAAATTTTTTTTTACAATAATATTAATAATATAATTATTTGATTCCAATTTTATAGTCTATTTATACAATTATAAATGTATTAATATCTAGTTGGTGTAAATGGCACCTTAAAAATGTATATAGGTAATCATAATTTAGAATAATATAAATGATTTTATCATATATTCCCTTTGGTAAATTCATAAATAATTATATAACCCTAAACTCATTACCATACCATTTTTATTATTCATCTTCACCTATCTATTTTAATTTCGTACATGTAAATCCTAACTTATTTTTTATTGAGAATATCATAGAAAATATTATAAAATTTCTTTAAAAAATGTATTCAGTAGAGAAGGTAGGTATCATAATTTATAATATGATTATACTCAATCATTTATATAAATATTATTCAAGTCTCTGGGATTATGTATATTTCAAGCAACATCATAGGTAAAAATAAATAAAAAGCTGTCAATTAGCCATAATTATAAAATATATATTGTTTTAGCATCTAAACCATACCTTTTACAACATAATGGTATATATAAACAATATAATTTATTTTCTAATTTTTTAGTCACCAGGCCTTCTACATTTTATTTTTAACAGGATGGATAAAATGATCTGTTTTTTTTTGGAAAACCACTATGTATCTTAAAAGTGCTATATAATTTTCAATTAATTGTATTAATTCGCTCAGAGGATAAAAAAATGATAACATTATTGCATTTAATTATATATTATAGGAAAAGAAATAATCTCGGTGAACTTATAATTAAATATTTTATTTTATATTAAACTTCTGGTTCATATATATTATCATCATGCCAATAATTATATCAACTTTTATACGGGTCTTATAATAGAATTTTATTGTGATACAAATTGAATTGATTATTTTTGCTAATAAATTTTTCATAGTTTGTTCGTTAGCAATGTTAAAATGAGGGAGAAATATCTAAGAAATAACCCCTTTTTTGAAGGCCGCTTGTCATATTATATTTTTTTATAATTTATTTTGGTTTTACAATTTCATTATTTTACTCAAAATTGCAATTTTAGTTATTATTTTATAAAATTATTAGCTTATACTTTTTTTAAAAAATATTATTTATAACTACATATTGTACTCATTTTTTGTTGAGAAGGTGCGTGGGAACGATAAATATAAACTATTTATTTGCTTAAAAAATATCTGCAAAGATTAGGGAGTAAAAAAAATTTTGCGCACCTCTTCTAGGTGTGCGTTACCATCAATTTGGCCCTCCAATAGGAAACTTAAAAAGTTTCATTGTTAAATGAAAAACTTATCATAGATATATCGTCTCATTAATAAATGTTTCTGCTTTTATTATATCCTAGCGCCTGCTTCCTCTTCAACCGTCAAGAATTTTAGTGCTTTGTCCGACCCAGCCATAAATTTTCTCTTTGCCAGTTAATTAGTAAACATTTATAAAAAAATATGGCACGTTTACTTTCTTATTCAAAAAAATCAAAACTTTATTAATTTTTTATTTTTAAATTTAATTTAATATACATAAATACAATATATTAGCCATTTTAAAATTAAGTTTTAAGTAGATTAAATTTAAAAATAATTTTCATTATTAACATTTAATGTATAATAACTTATATACATCATATAAAATTAATTATTTACAACATATATAAATTTATATTAAGGGAGACGGGATCCTATGACCCCGAGGTTTTTATGAGCAATGGAGTTTTATTCTAGATTACTAAAATACGATGATTATGTGTATAACTAATTTTTTTTAAAATCGGATGAAATATAAAATTTCTATAACATAATATATGATTTATACCCTCAGAAGTAATTTATTTAAATGCTGCAATTTATAGAAAATATAAATAATAATGGTTTTAATTTTCCAAAAACTATCTTATATAAAAGATTAAATATAATTTTAATTTCTATATAAAATTACTCTTTATTTGAACAGGGCTACTTTTAAAAGGTTCATATGAGCTTTTTAAGCATTATTTATCTTTGCTTATTGTGGTAAGAAATTTTACTAGAAAAACAATCAATAAATGATAAAATCATTAATATATTTAGTAATAATCCGCCCTTACCCTTTGGAGATAACTAACTTTAGGTTATGCAACAGTAAAATGAAAAGATTAATGAAACAATCAAAATATTTACTTGCAATTCAAAATTTTTTATTAAAATTATAAAGCCAGGACTGGCTTATTAGAAAAATCAGAGATTTGCGAGGTCATACCCTCGGGCTGATTCTATACACAATTTGTCTGGCCCAAACCCTTTATATATTTTACTCAGCCCGTTATAATTTTTTAAGAAATTTTATTTTACCGGACCGTCCATCAATTGTATATAATAATTAGTTTTGTAAACGAACGCGTTCAAGCGTTCGTGAACGAAGTTTGTTTTTTTGGAAAATTATTGGCGTTCCTTTTTTTTGATGAAAGCGTTCGAATTTAACGTTCGTTCAATTTTAAAAACACATTTTATTTTTATTTATTTAAAAAATTTAATATTAACTGTAAGAAAATGACTTATATTTTTTTAATCAGCTTTCTTTCCCTTTTCAGATTTTAATTTTTTTAACACGCCATTATTTTACTCTATTAATCTGAATATTATTGTTTATATTTTAATTTAACAGATTAGTGTAAGCATGGCTATTAATATTTCATCATCATCCTCTAATTCTGAAAATTTAAAATCAGATGAATTTACATTTTTATGACCCAAATATGATAAATGTTTTACAGTAACAAACTAATTTTACTTACCAAATTAAAAATGGCCCAAAAAGTATTATATCTGTTTCAAAATCTTCAAGTTCTTTAAAACGACGTGATTGCAATATTATTTATATTTTTCAATAATATAACTAAGTAATCATTAAATTTAAAGAAAAAATGCATTTGGACTATTTGACCCCAACAATAATTATAGTTATTAAAAAATTAAAAAAATTAGTGGCCTAAAATATGGTCAACCATTGGTAGACGCAGTATTAAATGGGATTAATAAAAGGTATTAAATCTATCACTATCAAATTAATAACATATATTTTTTTAAGTTTAGAACATATAAGTATATGAAGATCAATAAGGTCTTTCTGCAACTATACAACCAATATATATTCATGTATCAATGGTCATAGATAAAACTTCTACAGAACGAATCTAATAAACTTATAACGTTATTGAAAACCCTAGATGATAATGCAATAAATATTAATTTCAAGATATCTTTTTTTTACGAGGAAGTAGAGAATGGATTGGAGGAGGTTAACTTATCTCAATTTTATGAAGCGAAGGACAAAACAATAAATGTTATTAATAAATTCCTCGCGAGAAGATTTGTTTATTAAGTATAATACCGCAATCCCCTCATCTGACCCTGTAAAGCGTGTTTTTAATATAGTTAATGCCGTATTAACTGCCAAGCGTTTCTGTCTATCAGAGGAAAATTTAAAAAACAAAATTTTTTATATCTTTTATTCGCTATATTATATTGCATTTATAATTATATTATCAAAATAAAACTATATTATTTTTTAGGGCTAATATAATTTGGTAAAAATATATGACATATTAAACTATATTTAAAAATTTATCATAAAATTTTGAACGAAACGCGTCTCTTTTTTGAAAATGAACGCGAACGTGAATGCGTTCGATATTTTTAGAAGTGTTTACAGCACTAATAATAATAAACTGCTTAACAATTCAAAATTAAAAATTTTTAAAGGATGCCACATTAATTTTATTTTTCTAGATAAATTAACCTTCAAGTGAAGTAATATTTGGCCTAATTTTTTGTTTAATTCTTAAATTTCTATTGTAAAATTGAGTAATATAATTAAAAAAAGAGTTTATAATATATTTACAATTTAAAAAACAATATATAAAAAGAAAATTTCTGCAATATATTTAAATATAAAGATAAAAGCGTGATGGGTATGGCCGTAGGTAGGGATTCCAAATGGAAGGTCAGCAGCCTAATTGGAGGGACACAATAATTAAGCATTAATAGAAATTATTTGCTATTTTTTAATTAAAAATTTGTAAATGTAATATGAATACAAAAATAATATTATAATCAATAGCGTCAATAATGGGAAAGAGGGGGAGCGCAACGGCCCCCTAAAAAAGGCCGCAAAAATTTTTTTTTAAATGACTTTCTAATATCTACTTGTAATTAGAATTACCATGCCACTTCCTAAAAATATTTCCAAGGCTAAGCAAGTATAAGAAATTTATTTATATAAGTAAGTATGAATATATAGAATTGGTTACAAATAATTATGATAAAATGTCACTTTTGCACACATATTTGAAAGTTAAAGGATATACAGATAATATTTTAATAAACTTTGCTAATCATTCCATTATAATTATTGCATAAAATTTAAGTGTTCCCCATTCTTGACAATTTTAAAAATTATTTTTATTCTGATTTTGATAAGAAAATATTTTCTCCATCTTATACAATATTCTATATAATAATCTTATAATCCAAATCATTATATAACAAAAAAATATATACCCCATTTAAAATATCATATAAATGTTCATTTATATGATATTTTTGACAAGAGAAATTGCATTATAACCTAAAATGTTGACATTACATAATTTTTAATTTAAAAAAAAATTATATCTAAATGCTAATTCTAAAAATTAATGAATTATATAAATATTTATTATTCAAGTTTTTAATAACATAAGACAGGGATTTTCATCGTGGTATTCCCTTTGTAATTTGAACTATAAATATACCTTCAAACTATATAAAAAAAAAGTAAAAATTATTAATTAAACTATGATTAATAATCTTTTTATTAAATCACTTTGATGTGAAATGTTTTTTGTTTCATTAAAATACCTGATGAGCTCATATTTGCAATTCAATTTTATATAAAATATGATGGCTATGTAAACTAGAGTTAACCTGCCACCAGATTCCTCCAATTTGATCCTTCCTCCTAACTTAATTTTTGCTTCTCGAAAAAAGATTTAAAAATCCTGTAATATCGTATTAAAAATTCTAATATAAAATATAAAATTTTTATAAATTATCAAATATTTATATGAAATCGACATTTACATATTAGATAAAACATTAGCAAAATATTTAATGTACATTTTATCAAAATTATCTAACATTGTTGATTTTTATTTTACTCTAAGTATACTTTAAAAATAAGGATTATTCTAATTTATCCCAAAAAAGATATCAATTTTTTAAACTCTAACTAACTAAATATTAAACCAAAAAAAAGGAACTATGTATAAATTTTTTTTTATTTTCGATTGTTGCATTTGAACAGATTAGTAAATACATTGTGGGCTCAAATTTAAGGATAGCTGAAAAAATATAACTCACCTGAAAGTATAACAGATTTTATTTGTATTCAACGAAAAAAGCTAATTTGCAAATTAGCTAGTATTAAATTACTAGAGGCTTAGATAATTTTTAGATTGAGCAGTTTTACAAATTATTTAGCTTAACTAATTTACAAATTAGACAGAAATTTCCCATATTAGAAGGCAAGTTCACAAACTAAGCTAATAAGTAAGCTAGCTAAATAATATACAAGTTTAAGCTTGTTCCAATCATGCTAAATGATGGCACAATTTCTCTAATAACAAGCCGTCTCTATCCTTCAACTGATAAAATTTTATAATAAAAATTTTTATGGATTAGGTTTCGAATCCATCTTGAAACAATATTTGGCGCAAAATTAATAGTTCTCGAAAATTTAAATAAGTGGCGTTGCTGAACTTCTCGATTTAGCCATTTTTAAATTAAAAATTAGTCAAAATAATAATAAGCAAATGGCGAGATTTGGATATTAGATGTACAAATCTTTCTGCCAGCTAAGAGCAAAGCCTATGGAATTGTGTAATATTATCTAAAATATTGGGTAGCACGTAGCAGTTTATAAAAATCGAGTTTAACAACACTACAAATAAGGAATTTGGACATATCTCAATTGGAAGCGAATATTGCTTTTCAGGGGAAGATATATCTTTAAAAATTAAGTACTCCGCTACCATCAATTTTTTCATCATCTAATAGGTATCGGATTCAACCGAGGTTGCGAAATAGCAATTATTTATGAAAAATTAAATGTTGGGAATATAGAATAATGCACAATTCTAAAGAATTATTGCATGCATATTAACTTACAATGTATGTTCATGAAAAATAAATTTGATCAAAGAAATGGAAATAAATATAATTATGAAGCATATTATAAATTTATAATGGGAAATTCAATTTTCTTTAGAATTAAGCAAATTTTTCAATTATTTTATCAGCGCTTAGTGTCATGATGTATATTAAGAAAGATAAATAGTCCATTCAATTTTGTTAGTACCTCTCAAGTATAAATATGGTCGATTTTAATTTCAGGGATTTGTAAAATTTTTTATACGAAAATTATTAAATATTTGGCAACTCTATACCATTAATACTTCAACCAATGGAAGAATATTTTCTTCTATAAGACAATAGTTATCATTCTGCTAGTAATGCTTCATGACATCCTCACAATAAAAAGCTGCCAAATATTTGAATTTTTCTCTATTAAGATATGAAATAGATTCTGAAGTGTTATGTCAATATGTAGATTTGTAAGTACTGCCTGATAAATTAAGAACCTTTTCTTCACTTGACAAACAAAATCCCAATAAAGGGATAAAGAAGTTTATTTAATAGTATTTCACGACTGACGCATTATTAATATTTAAAGGATTGACTTGCCTTGGTGCGATTCGAGGTTGACAAATATTAAATTCATAGAGATCTTTTTGATTTAACAATCACATATAATTTATGAAATTCGTCATCTACGTATCCCCTAATTTCCTTAAATTCATAAATTATGCTTTCAGCTATTCTCATAGTCTCAATCAAATTTGTTGTAATTTTTTTCAATAAAAATATTTGTGTAATTAAATATTTTGTTAATACGTTTTTAATATAAAAAAATTTTTATTTAGTATATTGTCTAATAACTTGTCTGCTTCTAAAGAAGTTTTTTTAAGGCTATTGTGTTATTTCAGTAAGATCATTTATAGTGCATTCTAACTCCTTAAAAGCTATTATTGCTTAATGGCGAAGGTTTTATCTTACTGGAAAAGATTTTTGTAATTTTTTTATTCGTGTTAAACAAAGAGTTTCAGATATAATTTTTTTTATATTTTGACTCTTGGGATACATAAATATCTTATAAATGCTGGAGAATGTAAATGAAAAACTTTAATCAATATATAAAAATTCTAAGAAATATAATATCAATGGTATTGAACATAAATCAGAAATTTTCATTCAATGAGAAGTCAAAATTCCATAGAGCAGGGAAATCCAGCCTGCCTAAGATTATACATGTGTAGATCGTTTTGCACCATCCTTTAGCTCTCATACCTTAGTTAGGGAGGAAATTATAAAAATTAATAAATATATTAGTATTTCTAATAATACCTTCATTGTTTCTGATACAATCGGTGCTTTGGGATACAGAGTGAAAGATTTTATAAGGCACTATGCCATAAAATGCGTTTAATTTTGGGTGACCTTCAGGTAGGTTTTTACCTACTCCAACAAATTATGTAAATTTGTTGGTCTCATATTATGTAATCTACGGTGCCATAACCAATGCACTTCCTCCTCATATTCAAATTTTAATTATTTATTTTTAAGTGCATTACATTATTTTATTTTTATATAGTTTATATATTTTATCCTTAATAATAATATTTTTTAAATCGAAATAAATGAGATCACATAAAAAAAATTCAACATTATTTTTGAAAAATTTTTAAATGGCATCTAAATTTTTTTCCCCTCTCGCTGCGTACCTGCACTGATATGGGTGATATCATATATCTACAAAAAATGTTCAAAATGATTTGGTTGTTAAACTTAATAAATACTAAATTTTTTATGAATATTAGTTTTTTCTCCTAAATTAACCAACTCATTATAGATAATATAATAATCTTATTTTTTACCAATACAATATAATAAAAATAAATCCTTAATCGGCTCCTAATTTTTAATATGCGAAATTTCAAGTTTAAATGTTTGAAATAAAATTTATAAAAGAATTATGGAAATTTAATTTTTCCATAAATTTTTTTTTTAAACGATTTATCTTTATTCATATTGTTATCATGTTATAATGATACCACTGGCTCTCACTATTTATTGCTTAAAAGCTACTTTTTTAATTTAAGGTTGTTAATCTAATTTCAGGTTAAGCAATTTTTTGCTATCACCTCGAGTAGATAAGCATTAGATATTATTTGGATATTATGTAGCAATCTTATAAAAAGAATTAAAAATGGTTTAACAAGTTTATAAAGGTTAGGGTATAAAAATTTAAATATCAAAAAAATTTATTTTATGCTATGAGGGTTGAGGGTTTATAAAAATTTCTACAAGATAATAATATAATTATAATTTCAAATATTACAAGTGTAGAATAAAATAAATTTAGGTAATAATTTTATGTTCAGGTATTTTTGTCCAGTGTCATTTTGGAGGATACGATTTCGGGGAGTTGTTGCCTGGATTTAATTTAAATCCAAACCTATTGCACAAACAAATCGTCATATTTCACAAATTTTATACTTGATTAGAATATCAATAATATCTTTTTTAGAGGTGCAAAAGTAGGGTCTGGGCCAGGCTGGTCTTGTTTTTAAAAAAGGTCCGGGCTTGGTCGGATCTAATATTATTTAAAAAATTGGGGCCAGTTTTCGTTTAAATTTAAAATTAAATAGATATATTTTAAAATTTTTGCAAGAAACAAAATGATCTTTTTACATGTCTGCAGAATGATCATAAACTATTATGTTCAGTTTAAATTTTTATTTTGAGGCAAAAAAAATAAAAATTCGTTTGAAAAAAATTAGGACTGTCTAACCACTAATCTTTTTTAAAAAAAACAATTTAAATTTCCTTAAAAAACTGAAAATAAAATAACTATATTATATCTTTTTATTTTAAATTAAATAAAATAATTTATAGTTTTTTTAAAATTTGTTTTCTATTTCATTGCCATTTTTATTAATTTGAATGAAAATATAACTTACTTAAATAGGAATGAAAAAAATGCAAGTTATGGGTTATACCTTTCATTAATTCAGCACCTATTCACAAGAAAAAGAGAACATTTATCAATTTAATATTGAGTCTAAAATAAATTTTTAAAATATGAAAAGTGCTAAAACTTTCTGAAATTTTAATGAAATTATCACATGGTAAATTTCTGAAATTTTCTAAAAATATATTTTGGATATATTTCTTTTTTATATTTGAAAAAGCTTATTTCTTGTTTCTTATTGAAAGTTTTGCGAATTTAATTTTTTGATATTTAGACTCAGTTTGAAATAAAATTAAATAATGTTTTGAAATTTAGAAAAACTTAGGCACGATAGGAGAAGTATAACATAAATATCATTTAATTTAAATGATATTCAATTAATTTATCTCCTATTGGATATAACATTAAGATAATCAGAAAAAAATTTAAAATATTTAACTCAAATTTAATAAAAATTATATTATCTACATACCATTATGAAGTAGAAGATAGGGTTTAGCATCTAAAATAATTTAATGTTTTATTCATAATAATCCTTTATACATTTTTTCAAACCTGCATTAGAGAAAATTCGGATAAAATTGATAACTAAATATATTATTAAATCATTTATGACATTAATTGTATTTTATACCTGGCATACGATATATTTCAGTCCTTCCTAAAAGAAGAAGAAAAATATTACTTTTTTTAAAAAGAATTCAAAAATTTATAAATTAAAAAAGAAAGGAGAATTTAAAGTACAAATTTTTTTCTAAAAAGATTATATTAAAAGTTAGATTAAAAGAAAAATCATAAATAAATATTAAAAAATAAACTCATAGTTTAATGAATACCAAGAGATATTGTAAGAGTGCCGTTTATTCTAACTAGATTTGATAAAGACATTTAATATATTTATATACTCAGAATCAGTCTTAAAATATTTAACTCGTCGACCAATAGTTTTCAAAAAAATACCCCCCGCCTGCCGATTAGTCTTAAATTCCAAAACCACCAGCCCACCAATTAGTAAAAATTGTTAACCTATCAGCATAATTTATAAAGCATCTAATAAAAAATTGAATTTTCAGCATTACATTGTACAGAGAAGTTAATTTAGGAAATTACTATATTAAACATAAACAAATATTCAATTTTTATAGATAATTTATTAAATAAAATATTTATGAAAAAAATATAATATAAAAAATATGAATTTTTTATTCAAACACATTCTTCTTTGTTATAAAAACCTTCCAGCAATTCTGAATCATCGTTCAGAACAAGCATTAGTTACAGGAATTGCCAATATTCTTGCTAATTTTGACTTGATAGCTTTGGTAAATCTTTTTCTTGTCGATTCCACCAAAGTTAGATATACGTTTTAAATATATCCACTTCTTCAAGTGAGATCTTTAAATAAAAGTGAAACAATAATTATAAGTATAAATTGTTAAAATTTTATGGAGCTTGTAGATTTTAAAATTTTCAATTATATATTTTTAGCTCTTTTCTTTATTAATTCTATTTTTCTCGCAGTTTGTTTTTATCTATGTAGAGGAATTTTACACCTTATTTTCTTTATAAATAAAGATAAAATGTGCATAATCCTAAAATATTAATAACATTCTATAGTGTAGACGTACAGTCACCCTTAGAAGCATTAGTAGCATTATATGGCATTCAAATATTATATCCGTAATTTTAAACTTTATTTTACTCATAAATCCCAATTTTTTCAGTCATATCTTGAGATTGCAAAAACAAAATAAATCTCATCATACATTATATAAATGTTTTGTAGCTTCATATGCTTTGTATTCTATCTTATATCAAAAATTTATTGTAACGTGTTCTCAAATATTTTACGTTGCCACTTTGTTTGAAATAAGTGGTAAACTATTTGAGTGATCAAAATATTATTAATATCGGGAGGTTTTTTAAAAATAAAAGTTGGCTGGAATGCTTGTTATTATATTTATAGATGGATTCGCATCATTGCAGCGAATCCAATCTTTTTATCATAGCAAAAATGACTTTAAATTGTTTCCAGAATGAAGATTTGAGTTTATTATTATCTAAATCATTTTATTTATACTTGTAAAAATTATTATATTTTTAGATATATATTCTTTATTTGTAATATAATTTAAAAAATAAAAATTAAATTAAATTAAAAAAAATTTTTTGTTAAAAATTATGTTATAAAAGATTAATTTTTATATAGTATATAAATAATAAAATAGAAATGAAAATGGCAAATATAAAGATAAACAATCATTAATAAAATAAAACAATACAATGCAAAAATATTCATTGTGTCCATAAGAGGAAATTTTAATTTTTAATAATACAAAAAGTTTTTATTTATGAAAATAGTTTTGATTATGATACCAAAAAAGGATATTAATTTTTAATATCAAAAAAAAATTCATAAGAACAATTTTATATTAATATTTACTTAAAAGATTTTAAATATTTAAAATTTTTAAAACGGCCTTCTGATCCTTTAAATATATAACCCGCCCACCCCCCCCCCCCATGGTTAAAAAAATAATCTGCCTGTCTGTCCGCTCTAAAACATTTTGTAGCTCGCCCACCCACCCGCCTACAGAAGGACGGGCCAAACTTGCTAAATCAGACTTCTATAAATATATTAATTTTAAATTATGTTACAATTTTCAAATCCATTTGGAATTAAGAAATGTTAAATTGGCTTGTAATAAAATACTACAGTTTTTTTTATATAAAAATATATACTTATTGTTTGAAGTTTCATGCCCTCTATTTTACATATTAAAATATTTTGATTAGAATACATTTTCCAAAAAATAAATTCGTATTAAAATAATTTTTTAATGAAATATTTTTGATTAAAATAATATACCCGGATAGAACAATACTATATTTTCTATAACTATATATAATCAAGGAGAAAATGCATATGGTACAAATATCTAATCTTTAAATATATATCTAAAAAAGATATATGATCTTAAAAGTAATTAAATAGATAAAATTATAGGAAATTCTTAGGCAAAACATGCTTAATTTTTTAATAAAAAATTATTTTGATGGATATTAAATTCATTTGATTGAATTTCTATTATAATATTTGAAATCCTTTTGATTTTAATATTTATTATAATAATTTTATTCTATTTCATTTTATAATTTAATTATAGCCATCCTTATTTATCCATATTGTAAAATGGCACACTATGTGGATTTTTGTTCTTGATTCTGCCCATCATTTATTATTAAAAAAAAGGATGATATTATTCTGTTTTTCAATAATTTATATGAATATTTTTTATATTATCTGAAAATAATTTGCAGGTTATATATTTCTTTAAGTATTTTCAGGTAAATGGTTTAAAAATCATCAATTGATTTTTAATGAAATTAACAAATATAAATCCATAAGCAACATTTATTAAACTTGATTCAAGTTTTTATAATGATTATAATATTTATTTGCCAAATATTTAGGTTGAAATATATTCTGATTTAATATCATAAATTTCTAATAGCATTAATAAATTCTGTTTTATTGTTAATCTCGTCTTACACATTAATGATCTAAAATTCGGACATGCTGGAGTATAAAGGTTCCTAAGTCCTTGAAATAAAATTTAAAGAGTTCGCAACAATATCGCCATACATTTAATTGTTATAAAGGCCAATGGTTACATCAACACCTATTATTGAATTTATTCTCATAACTTGCATATACCGTTAATACCTTGGCTTCCCCTTTTCAAGCCATATTGGATTATGATCACTCCCTATTATGTTGGTAGATCATTTGAAATACCTACTTTTTTAAGTCAAATGAATAATTTTCTGTAGAATTTATAATATTAAACAAGCAACACATTACTTACTTTTAGGTATTTTATCTTGCACTAAAATGATTTATGCTATAAATATTTTTTTTGTAAATTTTGTACTTATTTTGAGAGTAAGGCTTTCATTTCCCGTATCTAATTAAAATAAATATAACATAAAAATTTTTTATTTTTATTAATATATATTTTTATAATTATTTTATAAAACCAGATTAAACATATAATTTTTTCTTAAAATATTATTTAAAGGTATACCTTAAAGAATGTTTAGTTAGGTAAATTTTTGAAACTTGACTCTCATAAGGATTATATCCCTCATAGCAAAAATTATGATTAGTCTTGAAAATTACCTAGGTTAACAGTTCTCAATAAAAAAAAAAGTGGGAAAACTTTTACATTTTAACGAAATAAATAATCAGGCATCTAATATGACTCAGAGTAGTATATTAAGTATATAATAAAAATAGTTGTATCTTTCATAAATTTACTTATTCCCATTTCAAAATTATCAGCTTAAAATATATAAAATATGAAATAAAAAATCGAGTTATGAATTATTGTACCTCGCACCTTATGATCTGAATAATATAATTGCCCTATAAATTATATATAATTTTTTTAAATTAGATTTTCAATTCATTGTCACAACATAAAAATTATTATTATGCAACATATATTAATTATTTAATAAATATTATTATTTCAAAATGGGTTATAATTTTACAATTATTTCTTAATAATTATATTTACCTTCTGTTGTGCTTTGAATATTTCCATCTATCCCTATTTCGATTTTAAAGCAATATTTGGAAAAAAAACATTTTTTTTAATATACTTCTTATTTGACAATTGTATTTGCAAACATAATTTTTCAAACAGGTTGTCACACTTTTTTGAACTATATAGTTGTTTCATAACAATATTAAATATAACTATATTTATCAAGAAAACATTTAGAAAATTCAATAAAATAACTTTAAAATAATTCAAAATTTTGAGTAAATTTAGCAATAAATATAAAAAAAACTTGCAATTTAAAATATATCTTATAAAGAAAATTAAAATCTCAATTTCTTAGTGTCGTTAAAAAGCCCGTAATTCTCAATCTTAAATGACAGCCCGATTAAGATTTTAGTCAAAATAATATTATGCAGCCTGAAGATTTTTCTCATAAATGGCAAATATATTTGTACCTCTATTTACCTAATCTCGGCGCTTATATAATAAAATAAGATTCGAGATGATGATAATATTTCAGTGAAAGTAAAATTTGGCAGAAGTGTTCGAAGTCATGTAAAATAAGAGTGTGGGGAGGGATCAGATAAAATAATTTCATTAGAAAAATTGCATCGATAAAATATGAATGAAATAGATAAATCATAGGCTTTTAATTTGTGGGACAAAACAGAAATTATTGATATGGATACTCTCCATATAATCAAATATATTTTCTTTAAATTCCAAACATATTTCTTAAATTTAAAAAAGTAATTAATTTTAATTGAGAGCTTCCGGATGACGATAATTCTAAATCCCTTTATGAAATAATTTCTTTTAAAATTTTTTATATAATAAATTAATATCTATAATAATAGCATACAATAAATTATTAATATATATGCAACAATAAATATGATATATAAATAATGAAATCGGATATTTGTTAAATAAACTTTTGAAAGTAAAATAATACAAAATTAGTTAGAGTATGTCATATAAGAATAATTAGTTAATATTATAATTATTACAAATCTTATAAGTGAAATAATAAATTTATCAAGTTGTACGTCTAAACCTATAAAATGTAAGCAAAAATAAATTTTATCAAATGGTTTATTTTCTTATCCTATATTAATATTTGTGGTATAAAATTAATTTTCAAGAAAGTTTCTTACCGTTTTTAGGAGTCATGATTTTTTTTCCAAAATCTAATTTATTGATTTTAATTTTTTAGCACATAAATTATACTTTTTTATATTACTTATTCCCATATCCAAATTTTGAGCTTAAAATATTTTAAAATATATGGAATGATATATAAGTGACCTATAGGATATTTTTTTATATGACTATAAGTAAAATTTTTACCATCTCTTTCACTCTCTAATAGCTGAACTATTATATATCATTTTATAAATTATAAATATTGTTGCTTGTTAATAGAAAGTGATTATAAAAAATTTTAAGAAAATAGGTCAGATTTTCAAATTCATAACTCGATAAATAATCAATAACCTTTTTCAATGTTCTCAATTTCGTCATCTTTAATTTTAATATATATCCATTATATAATGCACCAAAAATGAAATTAAATACTTCTATGTTCACACGTGAAATTATCTGAAATTAATATATAATAAAACTTTTTTAGATTATAAAAGTAATGAATATTGAAGAGTATTGGATCGTACCACAAGCCGGTCAAATAACGCTAAATTTTATAAAATTTCTGACAAATTTTAAAGTTTTAGAATTGTTTTATTATAAATTTCTTCCATACATTAGTTTCAGTGATAGCAAAATATATTAAACCAAGGATTCTTTATACTATTTTATATATTTAATTGACATGATGGCAAAATAATTTATCGTTTGGGTTTACAAAAGAAAATTTGTTTAAATGTTTTTTGTCATTTGGCAAATAATTAAATAAATTTATTATGTAATGGCATCTGGCATGTCATTAGATAAAAAGATGTTAAGTAAAAAGCGGGTTGTTCAATTCCCCATGAAATCTATTTTTAAAAGCTTGTCAAAAGTGGCCTAGATAAGAGTGTGTTTGAGGAGTTAAAACCCTAACCCGTTAACCTCAGAAAAAATTTTTTTTTATTGTGAGCATATTATTTAAAAAACGATTTCAATTTAAAATTAAATAATATATACGATATCAAACTGAAATATATTTTTTTAAAAAAATAAGAATTTTCTATTTTAATTTATTTATAAAATTTATGATATTTTAATTAGAAAATGTAGCTAGTGAAAATCAGACATTAGTTAATTTGGTTAAAAAATCCTCAAATGACAATGGTAATGGTATTCATTTATAATATCTTTTATTTAAATCTTGCAATTAGAAATACAAGTATATCTTGGAAAACAAATGAGTTAGCTATGTAAAGTTTGCGTCATTTTTTCACCAAGATACGCTGGAAACGAGTTACAATAACTCCGAACATTGGTAAGTCAAGTATATAAATGATAGAAAGATGTTCCTGAAAATTTAAATAACATCATCAAAATAAATATCATCTCAATGTGATATCGGATGCTTTAAAAGTCATCTCTATAAATCAAAAGATATCAATATGTATTGAAAAAAAAATGTTAACACCAACAGAGCAAGAATAATAATTATAATAATTGATGCAATCATTTAGTTAGGGAGGGCGGGCGTATCATTAAGAGCTCATGGAATTTCTGCTGGCCCTTTAACACTTACATGCTCTTTTTATAATGAAGAGAATCTCAAAGTGTAGAAACTTTTATGCAATAATAATGATAAATATATAAAGCTTTTGGAAGCTCTGCTATAAATGCCTGCTTCTTTAGCCCAAGTATTCAAAATGAAATAATAACCATATGAAATACTTCATAGTGATATAAATTTCTACTAAGTGAAAGCAATACCATTTTTTAGTGTTTTGGCGGATGATATTTTCGGATTTTGTTAGCATATCAATTATCTATAGCAGAAAGGTTTACTGATATAGAATCATTTGATTTCAAAATGAAGGAACTCTCAATTTATTGACTTACATGACACTAGATCAGAGACGATAGCCAAAGATATTTCAACACTTTAAGACCTAAATTTAAATCTATTGATACTTTTAATAATAAACAAAATTTATAATGAAATTCTCTGTAAAATTTTGTTATTTGCAAAATAAAAGAAAGTGTTTATTTTTAAGAAACTATTTAAATTAATTCTTTTTTAAATCAAATTTTATTATATATTCTTTTACATCTAAAAACATAGTATATATATATATAAAAAGTTAATTGAACATATTAAACAATCAACTTTAATATATTTTAAAAATAAACAATATTCAAATAAAACTAAAATTAACTATTCAAATTTAAATTTATTTAAATATATAATCAATCAACATTCCCCCTCTTCTACAAAGAACGAAGCTTCTTCTCAGCAGTCATCAAGAGCTTGTTGTCCTAGAAGTTTTTCCGGTTTTGATTGTACTCGGTTTTATCTTGGCTAGCGCATAAGTATCAAATGTTCTCGTAGGCTTGATTCTATCACGTAGGTTTGATAAAATCGTTTATTAGAGTTGCGTGAGTTTGTACGTTCATTGTAGGCTTGATATCCTTATCGTATGTTGTTCACATTTCTCAAAATTGTTATTATCATTAATCCAGTTGAATATTGGAATTTGGAATAAATCGGAATATGTAATTTGGAATAGTTGATCAAATATATGAATAATATGCACGAATAAAATTTTGAATTTTGGAACAATAAAATATGTAATAAGGAATGATAATTTAGGAATAAGGAATAAAATCCAGAATAAGGAATGATAAATCATAATGATTATTATATTTTTTTAGGTGTTAAGTCAATCATAGCGTTTTATACTTTTAGCGTTTTATGCGTTTTATACTTTTAGCGTTTTATGCGTTTTATATTTTTTGCGTTTTATATTTAAATTTTAAGCACGTAATCTTTTAAGTAATCAGGTTTATTTTTAATTCTTATTGGTCTAGTAATTGGTATCTTAATCTCATTCTTTGTGTCCACACTTCCCCCCTTAGAGGAATTTTTAGGGTCAATTTCATAATATTTTAAACTGTTGTAACATTCTCTTTTCCTTAACTGATCAAGATGCCTACTTACTATCCCTTTATCAGTATAAACTTGAAACATGGTGTTACTCTCTTTAAGCTTGATGCTGCCTTTGCACCACGTATCATCACCCTGTTTCTTATACCAAACATAGTCTCCTCTATTAAAAGTTCGATTTCGTGGTAACGACATGAAGACTTCACCAACTTTATCCTCCAAAGGTTTCAATAAATCCCACTTTATTCTAATGTCGCGGTTAAACATTCTTTTGGACGGTGTAACTCCCGTAGTGTCATTCGGCGTGTTTCTATAGTTGAACAAAAATCTGTCCAGCGCAGTTTCTAAGTCAATCTTTGTGTTTCTTTTCATATGAGCTTTAAATGTTCTCACTATACGTTTAGCTTGTCCATTAGATTGCTGATGATAGGCCGACGTTAGTACATGTTTTATACCATAATTGCTACAAAATTTTTCAAAATCTTTGCTCGTGAAATTGGTACCATTATCTGTAACAATGGTTTCAGGTATACCAAATAGTGAAATAGTTTTATAAATTTCCTTTAACGTGAATTCAGTCGTAATACTCTTTACCGGAACTATAACCGGAAATTTACTGTAAGCATCAACGATTATCAACCAATTCTTTGTAAAAAACGGACCCGCATAATCTATGTGTATCCTTTCAAATGGTTTAGTTGCTGCTACCCATGGATTTTGTATTTTCTTTGGATTGTCATGATAAATATTACAATCATCGCAACTTTTGACTTCCAAATCAATGTCGTTGACCATACCAGACCACCACATACGATCTTTGGCTAAGGATTTAATTTTACCTGCTCCCAAATGACCTTCGTGTAACGCCTTCAGTATGTTCTTTCTCAGACTTGACGGAATTATTATTTTGTCGCTTTTGTACAGACAATCTTTAATGATACTTAGTTCTTGTTCAATATTTTCATAAATTTTATTTTGGATAGGCACATTATTTCTTATATCATTCATAACTTGAGATAATTCAAAATCTTTGGATGTTTCATCACGTATTCGGTCAAAACTAAGAGGTATATCGCCAAAGTCATTTATAATCGCGATATCATCAATAACGTCATCATCAATTACTTGTGGTAGTCTTGAGAGGCAATCGGGAACAACATTGTATTTACCAGCTTTATATCTGATGTTAAAGTCGTAACCCCCCAAAATTATACTCCACTTCTGTAACCTTAATGACATGGTGCTATTATCTTTGAGCCCTTTGGTGAAAATATGGATTAGCGGCTTATGATCCGTTATAATAGTGAACTTAGTCCCTATCAAGTATTCTTGAAATCTCTTGATAGCAAACATAATGGCCAAAGCTTCACGCTCAATATTGGTATAGTTTGTTTCGGATTTTGCTAAAGTTCTTGATGCAAAAGCTATCGGTTTTTCTTTGCCATCTTTTTCAGTGTGAAACAAAACAGCTCCTAAACCTCTTTTAGATGCATCAGTCGCAATTCCGATAGGTAGTTCAGGATTAAAGTACGTCAAAGCTGGAGGAAGACTAATCAATGTCTTTAGATCATCAAAACTTTTGGAGTGTTCTAAATTCCACTCCCATTTTTCTTTGTTAACAATCTTGTATAAAGGATCAGCTATTTCAGCGAAGTTGTTCAAAAATTTTCTGTAGTACCCGGCCATACCTAGAAACGTTGACAATTCCGCGGCTGATTTTGGTTCCGGCATTTTAACGATCGCCTCGATCTTGTCATGGTTGGCGTGGATCCCCTTGGCGTCGAAGTCGTGTCCTAAGAACCTTAGACTTTTTTTGAAAAATAAGCTTTTTGCAAAATTAGGCACTAAACCATGAGATAGTATTCTTTCAAAAACCTTCTTTATGTTTTTGAAATGAACTTCGTCACTACTTCCCGTAATTAGTAGATCATCAATATAAAATATGACATCTTTCATGTCACTGAAAATTTGATCCATAATTTGTTGAAAAATCGCAGATGAAGTCTTTAACCCAAAAGGAAGTCTGGTAAACCGGTAGTACCCCATGTGTGTAGATATAGTTAATATGTCTCTGCAGGTTTCATCGATGGGAATTTGTAGGAACGCATCCTTGAAATCTATCTTGGTGAACTTCTTCCCTTCCTTGAGCTTAGCGATAAGATCATTTATTCTTGGAAGTGGGTATCTGAAGTCCTCAAGGGCTGGGTTGACAGTGTCTTTGAAGTCTGCGCAAACCCTAACGCTCCCATTATCCTTGTAGACAGCGGTTATCGGACTTGCCCATCGGGCATCTGTTACAGGCTCAATTACTCCATCTCCTATCCATCTCATAAGTTCTCTAGTAACAGCGTCTATCTTTGAATAAGGTAACCGTCTAGGTGGTATGATTTTCGGTTTGGCATCGTTACGTAGATATATCTTGACATTCCCTTTGTTGATCGGTTTTTTAGTCAGTTTAGATTCGCAATCTTTTATTAATTTCTTTATTTCATCTTCATAGTTGGTATCAATGTTTGCTATAAATTTGTTCAAAATATTACTAAAGGCATTAATCCACATACGTCCCAATAACGCATTTTTATTAGATTTAACGATCACGGCTTGCAAGTGTTTGGTGATACCTTCGTAGGTTACTTTAACTTGAGTGACGCCAATAATTTTGATTAAGTTTCCATCATAAGCTGTGAGTTGTAGAGTGGACTTTTTAAGATCTTTAATACCTATTTGTTTAGCCATATCATGAGGTATAATTGTAAACTTGGATCCCGTATCAACCTGCATAGTAACAACAGCATCATTTACTTTTAAAGTGGTCATGAACGCATTATCATTAAGTTTAAACTCAGTTAAATTGTTGATATTAAAATCACTACCATTATTATTTTGTGTAGGGTTATATTTTTCTTCAACAATCTCTTCAATGTTCATGTTACAATTGATGTTACTTTGATTCACGTCATTATATTGTAATGGTTTTCTTTGATTAATATTTTGATTATAATTTTTCCACGTATTATTTTCTCCATTATTGTTGTTATTATAGGATTGATATTGATAACCATATCGATTATTATATTGACTCTGATTTCTTTGATTGTTGTAAGACCAGGAATTGTTTCTCCCATTATAATTATTGTTTTGCCAAGTACCTCTACCATAATTGTTTGAATTGTTATTGTATTGCCAGGCATTGTTTCTATTATAATTGTTTGCATTATTGTTGTTGTGCCACATGGAGTTTCTTCCGTAATAGTTTTAATTGTTATTCGAAGATTGGTTATTACGAAAATTTCTAGAGTTACCCTCACTGTCTCGAAAAATATTGTTTTGATAGTTTCGGCTAGCACTATTATTAGGCCTAAAATCATTATAATTCCTCTTCTTAAAATCAAAATTTTCCTTATGAGTGTTACGTCCATTATAATTAAAATTATTTTCTTTAAAATTATTATGTTCATAATCATTAGAATTATTCTCATTATTACTAAAAGTACTTTTGCATGGTATTTTATCCATGTTTAAATTGTAAAACTTTTTATTTTTATACAATTTTTTATCATTGTCTACATAATTTGTATCGCTAACGTCTGGTTTAATATTGCTGCCATCTAACTCCACTCCTAATTTCATCATCTTATCTAAACCTTCGTGCTTATGTTTATTTAACTTCCTTCTGATATTATCATTTAAAGAACAAGTTATTAATTTCTCAATCATTCTTGTATCGTTATCAAAATCGCATTTTTTATGAAGTTTTGAAATTCTAAAATAAAAAGTATGGAAAGACTCCTCGGCACCTTGTACCGCTAAGTTAAAGTTCTTTATATTTACATTAATGTCCTCACTTGGAATTAACAGTTTCAATTTACCAAAAACAATATTAAAATCTTTTAACTGTGCTTTAGAACATATCGACGTAACTTGGTCTACAATCTCAATTGGTAAGCTGCATAGTAGTGTCCTAACTTTAGATGAGTCTGACTCAATATGTCCTTCAAAGTATGTTTCTATTAAGTTAAGATAAGTCTCAGATAATTTTCCTGATAACTTGGGAAATTTAGGAACATATTGAGTGTGTGTAAGAGTTAATTTTTCGTCCATGATATAATTTTATTTGAGTAAAGTAAACTTTCAATATTTAAAATCGTAAAAGCAAAACATTGTAGTTCATTAAAATCAAATTTAAGTTGTCTAAAAATTTTAATTTCAATCAAGAGAATATGGTCCACTAAGTTTTAATAGTTTATCTATAAAAATTCTAATTCGAATTCGTAAGAGGATTTAATCCACTAAGTTTCAATATAATTTGTCTGTGAAAAATTTAATACTAATTCGTGACTAAGTTTTAAAAAAAAATTTATTGATATTCTATAGGTTAAACATTGCGTAAATTTATATTTAATAATGAAATATAGGGAAAAAATTTTTTTTTTACCCTATAAATATAATGTCAAATATGTAAAGCGTAAAGATATTTAAATTTTAATATTTAATAATTTTACAAAATATAAAAATGAAATTATTGTCATCAAAAATATAGGGCTTCCCATTCAGAGACATATATGCATCAATCATCTTTCGTAATTCTTTACATATTCCCATTTCTTTCAACATTTTATCAATAATAACGTATTGAGGTATATTATAAGTTTTAAAACAAAACATCACGACGTAAAAATTGAAAGATTTAGATGAAAAAATATTTTTTATCATATAACTCCTTTATTTATATATATATATATACTCTATTTTATTTTTTTATTTTTTTTTTACCTTTTTATAATTTTGTAAATTTGAATAAAATTTTGACTATCGAAAAGAAAAGTCAAAAAATTTTATTTGTCCTTTATCATCTCCCATATCGAACGACGAATTTGATAAGTAATTCCATTACCTTTTATTTTTTACAAAAGAATTCAAGGTAAGGATATTTTTTTTTTATAACTTTTATTATTTAACTTTATATTATTTTTTGAAAGAAAAACGAAAAACGTACCACCGTAACCGGGGCACCATAAAAGAAAGTGTTTATTTTTAAGAAACTATTTAAATTAATTCTTTTTTAAATCAAATTTTATTATATATTCTTTTACATCTAAAAACATAGTATATATATATATATAAAAGTTAATTGAACATATTAAACAATCAACTTTAATATATTTTAAAAATAAACAATATTCAAATAAAACTAAAATTAACTATTCAATTTAAATTTATTTAAATATATAATCAATCAACACAAAAATTTAATTTAAATAATTATATTTAACACTCACTAAGTTATACGTAAATTCTATTTCTACAATTTTTCACCTTTATTTATTTTACCTTTTTAAAAAATTAATTATTTGCTTATATATTTTGACATCATATCATATCAGTAAATATTCAAATAAAATAACCCAAGACCTATTGAGTTATCATAAATAATGAAAGATTTGGGGGAAGGGCAAATTTCTTTTATTTCTACACTGGATGGATTAATTTACAATTGACTATACATTGATAAAATTTTTAGAATAATGCCTTCAGTCACTTAATAATCATAAATTTGGCCAAAATTATGACTAAGTTTTATTTCATTTATGCTGGCTACTATAGTGGTTAGACACTATAAAACAATAAAATTAACAATATTTAAAGATAGGATATGGGGGTGAAGCCTAAAAATTTTTTAATCGGATAAATCCTGGCAACGCTACTGACTAGCAGCGGTATAATGTAGAGAGTAGCTCCAGCACAGAACGGGGGTATGGAAAATTTATAGTAAAAAAGATATAATAAAATTTATTATAATTTCAGAATTTTCCAGGAATATTTTAAAGCATCCTATACGGGTAAAGGGCTATGAACAACCCGTATATATGCATACAATTGCCTCTGATCTTATATTTTAATCTAAAGTAAGCAATAGGTTAGCTATGTGAAATTATCCAGCACGCTCGCGCATACTAGAAATTTTTTATGGAGCGGGGAGGGATAATAAATTTTTTAAAAGTTATTTGAATATCTAATGTTTCAGATATAATAGGACTAGTTACTATAAAATATTGACAATTTCTAATATAAAAATTCAAATATAAATGAAGGATAAAATATAAATTTTGAAAAGTATATGGAATAGGCATTATAATTAATAATATTAAATAAATATTGGGAATATAGAATAATGCACAAAAATATTCTTAGGCATGTATACATGATAAAAAAATATGATCTAAAAAGGGGGAAATAAATATACTTATGAAGTAAATTATAAATTTGAAATGTGAAATTATATCTTCATTAGAATTATCAAATTTTTTAATTATTTTATAAGTCCTTAGTGTTGTTATGTTTATTAAGAAGGACAGATAACTCATTTAATATATTTTGTTAGTACTTTTCAGGTATAAATATGGTTGATAATGTTTCAAAAATGTTTCATTTCATGCATATATTAGATTATTTTCTTTATATATATATGAAATTTATTATATACTTGACAACTCAAATCATTAGTTCACTTACCAATGGAAGAATATTTTCTTATATAAGACTATATTTAGCATTCAGCTGGTAATGCCTCATGACATCCTCACAATATAAATCTGCCAAATATTTTAAAATCAATGAAATAGAAAATTCTGATAATATTTGTAGATTATGCTGCCTGATAAATCAAAAACCTTTTAATTTGAGAAATATAGGAAGGGAAGGGGAACCAGGAAAAGGACAGGGAAGTTTATATAGTATTTTGAGACTGACCCATATAATATTGAAGCAATTAGCTATTATATTTATGAAATTCGTCTTCTACATTTCCCTTAATTTCCTTAAATTACAATATAATGCTTTCAGCGTTCCTCATAGTCTCAATCAAATTGATGTAATTTTTTCAAATAAAAAAATACTTGTGTAATTAAATACTGTGTTAATACATTCGAATATAAGAAAATTTGGATATACTATATTGTCTAATTTTGTCTACTTCTGAAGAAATGTCTTTTTCAGGCTATTGTTTCAGTAAGATCATTTGTAATAGCGTATTCTAACTCCTTAAAACCATTATTGCTTAATGGCGAAATTTTTAATTTTTTTATTCGTGTTTAACAAAGAATTAGACATTTATTTTTATTTTATTTTGTCTCTCGGGCTATATAAACATCTCATAAATGCTGGAGTATGTAAATGAAAAACTTTATTTAAAATAAAGAAAATTGATTTCTAAGAAATTCAAGCACTTTGTTCAAATATAGCAACTACACATTTCTTTTTTATAAAGGTGTCCATTAAATTTTTTTATTTAAATATTCACACCAAGATGATTGGGATTCTGATTTTCATGATACTTGTAAAAGAGTATTCATATTTATTCTTTAATTAAATTTCAAACCTTAAATGTTAAAAAATATTTTACTTTAGCTTAGCAGTTAAAAGATTTCAGGTGGTTTGGTGAGAGATCTTTAAAAGGTAGGAAAATATAAAGCCAAAGAAAATTTGAAATCAATAGTAATTTATAGAATATATTCTCTTTTATTTAATTCTGCTGTAAATTTGATAAAGAATTGTTAATTAAAATATATAAGGGACAAGGGGTAAAATGATACATATATTTTTAATCAACAATATTATTTTTGAAAAAATTCTAAATGGCCATATAAATATTTTTCCTCTCTCGCTGCGGATATGTACTGATATAGGGGTTATTTATTCAAACATCTAAAAAGTTCAAAATGATATGGTTGTCAAACTTAATAATACTAATTTTTTTACGAATAGTAGTTTTTTTTCTTCTAAAATAACCTACTCATTATAGATAATATAATAATTTTATTTTTTACCAATACAATATAATAAAAATAAATCAATAGGATCCTGATTTTTATATGCAAAATTTGACAGTATAAAGGTTAGATTAGAAAACTATTAAATATCAACAAAATTTGTCGTATGCTATGATGGTTGAGTGTTTAGAAAAATTTCTTTAAGATAATAAATTTATCACTTCAAATATTTTAAACAATTGTAGAATAAAAGAAATTTAATTAATATTTTTAAAATCGGTTATATTTATCTAGTGCCATTTTGGAGAATACAATTCTCCGGGATTTTTTGCCTTAAATTAAATTTTTTTTATCTTTTGCACAAATAGTCATATTTGAAATTAAACAGGTTAACAAAAAATATACGTTGAATTTTAGATGATTAGAATGTTAATAATACCTTTTTTTAGAGATCTGCAAGAGTAGGTTAGGGCCAGGCTAGCCCTATTTTAAAAATATAGGTACGGCTCGGTCGATTCTAATATTTTTTTTAAAAATTGGTCGGGCCAGTTTTCGCTTAAATTTTAAAATAAAATCAATATATTTTTAAACATTGCAATGATCAAAAACTCGATTGTTCAGTGTAAAAATATAAAAGTGTAATTATATTTTTTTCAAAAAATATATTTAAATAAATTCAGGGTTGGCGGACAAGTATTAATTTTGGGACAAAAAAATATAAATTTGACATCAACCGCGAAGAAAAGATTTTTTAGAAAAATTTTCCCACCCAATCTTAAAAAATTAGGACTGATTCAGATCTCTAAGCTCTTTCCTTATATAAAAAACACTTTAAATTTCCTTAAATAAAACTAGAAAATAAGGCTTAAAAAAATGTTCAGTCTTTTCAAAATTAATAAAAGTATCTATATATATTTGAATAAAAATATATCATACTAAAATAAGAATGAAAAAAATGCATTATTGGTGATACCTTTCATTAAATCAGCATCTATTTACAAGAAAAAGAGAACTATATCATAATTTAATATTGAGTCTAAAATAAATAAAAAGGAGTGTTAAAATTTTCAGAAACTTTAATGAAATATTATCTCATGGTAAATTAATGAATTTTCTAAAAATATATTTTTATTTATTTATTTTAAAAAGCTGTTTCTTCTTTCCTAAAAAAGTTAAGTTTGCGAATTTAATTTTTTGATATGATTCAGTTTTAATAAATATAAATATACTTATAATTTAAATAATTAATATTCAATTTTAAGATATCTATATTGGATGTAGCATTAAAGTGCTCAGAAACAAAATTAAACATTTAGATTAAAACTTAATTTAAAATATTTAACTTAAATTTAATAAAAAATTATATTATCTACATACTATTATGTAGTAGAAGATAAGGTCTAGCGTCTAAAATAATTTAATGTTTTATTCATGATAATCCATTATATATTTCTTCAAACCTGCATTAGAGAAAATTCGGATAAAATTGGTAACTAAATATATTATTAAATTATTTAACGAGATAAATTTTATTATATACCTGGCACACGATATATTAGAGTCCTTCCTAAATGAAAAAAAATTTTTAGATTGTTTTTATATATAATAGTAAAATCATGAGTTAGATTTTAAGCGTAAAAATTTTAATTTTATTAAAGGGCAATTTGTCTGAAAATATTAAATATGTATATTTAAATAATGTGATTCTTTTAAATGAGAACTGGCCAAAATAAACTCTATTTGCTAGTAATATAATTAGAAAAATGGGTAAAGTCTATAAGTCAATAAAAGCGATGTAATTATAGAATATATAAATTGATAGAAAGAGATTTTTGTATGAATCAAATCTTATTCATAATGTTTAATCGTTGAGAGACAAATATTTGAAATTAAAAGTTCAAATATTTATATATTAAAATATAAATAAAGAAATAAGAATTTTAAGTGCAAATGTTTTTCTTAAAAGGTAACATTTATAATATAATGAAAGTTATAAATAAAAAAATCATAAATAAATTAAAATCATTGCATAATATTGCGTAGATAATTAAAAAAAATTTTCCCAACGCTTCGTTTAAACGGATTTAATCATATTAATGTCGATATATTATTTAATATATATATAAAAACTAATTCATGATTACCCAGAGTTATTGTAAGAGTGCCGTTTATACTATCTAGATTTAAAAAAGATATTAAATATTTTATATTAATTTACTCATGAATAAAATGTTAAAATAATTTAACCCGCCTAGCATAGTTTACAAGAAAAATACCTTCCTGCCAATTAGTCTTAAATTTCTTACAAGACCGCCCATTATTTAGAAAATAACTTTAACCTAAGACCACCATTATGAAATTTAAATACTGCCTTTCTATCAATTTTTACGCAAGTAATAAAAAAATAATTCCTTTTCAGCATTACGCCTCAACAAAAATGTTTCATTATTTTGGAAATTACTAATTAAAAAATATCCAATTTGAATTATTGAAAATTTATTATTTATGAAAAAAAATATATAAAATTGGTATTTGATGTAATTATAATGCAAATATAATAATGAATCGATTTATTCTGGATTGAAACACGTTCTTATTTATTCCTAAATCCTCGTTCAGAATAAGCATAAGTTGCAGAAATTTCCAATATTTTTTTTGTTAATCTTGATAGCTTTGATAAATTTTTTTGTGTCTTCCACCAAAGTAGGATATTTATTTGAAGTATATCCTCACCTCAAGTGAGATCTTTAAATAAAACAATTAATATTGAATTTTTACAAAGTTTATTAAAATTTAAATTTTAATGAACATATTTATTATAAAATTTTCAATTATAAAATTTTAGCTTTTAAATCTATTTTTGTTTTGGAGCTTGTCTCCATTATATCTATATTAATTTAATTATACTCATGTTGACAAAGTTTGTACTTAATTTCATTTATAAATATAAAAATGTGCATAAATCATACAATACTAATTTTCATACCAAATAAAAACGTTCTGTAGTGTAGATCTGCAGTCGCTCTCAAAAGCATTAGTTGCATCTTTATATGGCTTCATCAGTGTTTTTAAACTTTTTTATTCCATAGATCCTTTCGAGATTATAAAAACTAAAAAATCTCAGCAATTATATAAATGTTTTATAATGCTTTATATTCTATATTCTATCTTATATCAATATTGTATCATTACGTGTTCTCAAATATTTTACGTTGCTACTTTGTTTGAAATAAGTGGGAAACGATTTATGGTGATTAAAATATTATTAATATCGGGAAGATTTTTACAAATAAATTGATAGAATGCTTGATATTATATTTATAGATGGATTCGCATCATTGCAGTGAATCCAATCTTGTTCTATCATATTCAGCAAAAATGATTTAAAATTGTTTCCAGAATAAATATTTGAGTATATTATAATCTAAATCATTTTAATTTTTAAATATATATTTTTTATTTTATTGTAATGTATTTAAAAAATAAAAATTAAATTAAATTAAATTAAAAAAGATTTTTTTGTTAAAAATTATTAAAGATTAAAATTAATATTTTATATAAGAAAATAAAGATGAAAATGGCAAAAATAAAGATAATCGATTTTAAATAGAAAAAATTTAAAATTATTTAGCCGGTCCACCAATCCTTATTTTGTAACCCCCCCCCCCCCCCAATAGTTATTTATTAATAATCTGCCTGTCTGTTCTTTCTAAAATATTTTGTAGCTCGCCCATTTACCCGCCTACAGAAAGACAGGCCAAAAACCCGCCCTAGCAGACTGCAAGGAATATTTATTTTTAATTATGTTACAATTTTCAAATCCATTTGGAATTATAAGATATGTTAAATTGGATTGTAGGAAATAAAATACTAGAGTTTTTTTATATTAAAATATATACTTATAGTTTGAAGTTTCATGCCCTCTATTTAACATGTTAAAATATTTTGATTAGTAGACATTTTCCATAAAATAAATTCGTATTAAAATAATTTTTCAATTAAATATTTTAATATAAAATAATTTACTTGGATAGAACAAGACTATATTTTCTATAACTATATATATAAAATCAAGGAGATTAAAACGAATATTATGATACAAATGATAAACTAATTAGGCTAAAAATATTTTTAAAAGTTTATACTTAATGCCTCTTAAAACTAATTAAATTGATATAAAATAGACATTCTTAAAAACTTAATTCTTTATTAAAATTATTTTGATGAATATTAAATTCATTTGATTGAATTTTCTTCATTTTATAATTTAAATATAGATATCATAAGTATAGCCATAAATTGACGATTTTGTAAAAGTTTAATACAATTTCTTTGAACATTATCATGAAATATTCTTCTTTTTTAAATTAATTTTACAGCTATTTTTATTAGGGTAACATATGACAAAATTATATATGAATTATCTTGAAAATCCCAATATTATAACAATATTAAAAAATTAAAATTGTTATGTGGTTAAAATTTGATTTAAAAAAGATTTATTCTTATGATTAAAAAAATTGCACCTTTTACAAAAAAATTAAAGTTATTTATTTTTATATTTTATGAATAAAAGAAACAAATTCTTTTAAAAATACTAATATATTCATCTTAATGATTGGGAAAATTTTTCCCAAAGAGAAAATAGAATTGTAAAATGACACTATGTGGAATTTAATTGTTCTTAATTCTGACATTTATTTATTATTAAAAAAAGGTTTGATTATTTAGTTTACAATAAGTATCAATATTTCATGTATTATTTGAAATAATATGCATGATATTTTTTAATTTTTTTTATTAAATGGTTTAAAAATCATCAATCAATTTTTAATGAAATTAAGAAATTTAAAAACAGAGGCAACATTCATTAGATTTGATTCAAGTTTTTATAATGATTATAATATTGATTGGCAAAATTTTTAGTTTGATATATTCTGATTTAATATTATAAATTGTTAGCATTAATAAATTCTGTTTTATTTTTAATCTCGCCTTACACATTAGCGATCTAAAAATCGAATCATAATGTGTATAAAGATTCCTAAGTCCATGAATATAAAATTTAAAGAGTTCGCAAACAATAGCGCCATACCCTCAATTACTATATAAGCAATGGTTACATTAACACCCTTAATATACTTATTCATCCTTTTAAAAAAATATACTTGCATATATCTTTAATACTATGAATTCCTTTCTTCCAAGCTCTATTGGATTATGCCCATTCCATATTATGCTGATAAATTAGCATTTGAAATACGACTTCTTAAATAAAATAAAATTTCCACCAGAATTTATAATATTATATTAATTTTGTTTATGAATTAAAATAAAATTCTAAACACACAACATATAATTTACCTCTAGGCTTTTTATCTTGTACTAAATTATTTAATGCTATAATTTTTTTTTAAATGGTTTATACTTATTTTGAAAGTAAGGCTTTCATTTCCCATATCTAAATAATTATTATTATAACATAAAAATATATTATTTTTATTGATTTATATTTATAATATTTTATAAATTATTATTTTTCTTAAAATATTATTTATAGTTAAACTTTGATTAAAGAATGGATGGTTAGTTAAATCTTAAAACTTGAGTTTCATATGGATAATATAGAAAATTTCTAATACATTAATGATTAGTCATGAAAATTACTTAAATTAAAAGTTCTCGGCAAATAGAAGTTGGAAAACCATTAAATTCCAATGAAATATATAATTTGGCATTCTAATATGACTCAGGATAATATGTAAAGTATATATTAATAATACGTTATATCTTTCATAAATTTACTTATTCCCATTTCAAAATTATCATCTTAAAATATATATAATATGAAGTAAAAATCGAGTTATCAATTATTATACCTTGCACCTTATGATCTGAGAAATATAATTGACCTATAAATTATATTTAATTTTTTTAAATTAGATTTAAAATTCATTGTCACAACATAAAGAATATCATTATTTATAAAATATAATATAAATAATGATTTCAACATATATTAATTCTTTAATAAATATTTCAAAATGGGTTATAAATATTCAATCTATTTCTCAATTACTAATTGATTACCTTCTGTTGTGTTTTGAATATTTCTATCTATCCCTAAATATTATTTTATTTTTTAAAGCAATATTTGAAAAAAAACATTTTTTTAATTTACTTTTTATTTGACAATTGTGTTTGCAAAAACCATTTTTCAAACAAATAGTCACACTTGGAACTAAATAGGGATAATATTAAATATATCTATTATTTTTATCAATAAAATATTTAGAAAATTCAATAGAATAGATAAAATATCTTTTTAATGATTCAATATTTTGAATAAATTTAGCAATATATATAATAACACTCCCAATTTAAAAATAATCATATAAAGAAAATTTAAATAAATCTTAATTGCTTACTGTTGTTAAATAGCCCGATATGGTCCATCTTAAAAGACAGCCTGATTAAGATTTTAGCCAAAATCATATGTTGTAATCTGGAGATTTTTCTTCTAGATAGCAGATATATTTAACCTCTTTTTATCAAATTTCGAGGCTCACATAATAAACTTGGCAAAAATTATAATGGGACCATTATCAGAAATAAATACAAATCTGACTTTTTAACAAAAAAATTATATTTCAGTTTATTCAATGATAGATGAATACTAAATTTTCCTTTATTTGATGATGAATGAATCAGAAATTTTCATATCTTATGAAATGTGATTCAGAAATTTATAGACTTTATGAAATTTATTTATTCCTATCCTCAGATTTCTCAACATTTAAAATAATATCATATCCTAGTAAATAATTTTTAAGTATAAAATGAATATTGTATAAAATGAATATTTTAAATGACATTATTTTAAATGATGTGAACATTATCAAAATGATATTCTATAAAAAAGTGGATAATTTTTATTAATTTAGTATTGTGAATGATGATATTATTTTAAATAATGAGAACATTATCACAATGACAATCTATAAATAAGTTAATAAATTTTATAAATGAAATTAACATGATATTATTAATTTAGAAAATGAAGAATTTATTAATTTAGTATTATAAATAAGGATATTATTTTAATGATGAGGACCTTATCACAATGATCTCATTGTAGCAATAATATTCCTCACCTTTTAAACCTTTGTTTTAAATAAATTAACTTGTATATTATTATACATTTTATTTAGGTTAAAGATCAAGGAGTAGTAAAATAAAATTCCTCACAATTCGGTTAAATTTAAAATGGCGGGCAATAATTGACTCTCTGATATTATGAAAAAGTTTAAATTTATCATGATATTCTTGATAAATATAAGCTGCCACCATCAGCAATATACAATATGAATGAAAGTAAATAAACATGTGGACAAAATCCCAGTAATAGCTCAGAAAGGTCAAAAGCAAGTTTCATCTGTGATATCCTCTGAAAGAAAACCCCTAGCAACTATAGTTCTCGCTATTAATTCTGTTGAGAATGTCAAAATAGGTCAGGTTGGATGCAAGAAACGGAATTTTTATTTAGTACATTTTGCGAAGCCTGTTTTATATTCTAGACAATCATAGTGCACACCAATTTCGGTGTTATTGATTAGGTTAAAATCTGGCATTAATTTATTATTCTTACCTTCAAATATCACTCATAAAATGAAACCCCTTGATAAGTGCATTTTTATTCAATAAAAAAATATTATATTAACTCAGTATGCGATTGGATGAGCAGCAATCCATTAGTAGTTATTACATCCAAAAGTATTAAAAGATATATTACCACTCGCCCTAACTTTTAAAAACATTATTAAACCATTTGAGGTAACCGGTATATATCTACATAATTCCTATATATTTGAAGATATGGATTATTTTATCATAATTTTTTAGTGTAATAAAAAAATAGAGAATACTTTACCTTTGGTCAATAACACAAAAAATAAAAAAGTTAAGATTTAAAAAAAAATTGATCTTCAATAACTAAAATTTAATTACAGATGCTTACTTTTGTTCCATGCTGGTAGAGAGTAAGTAGTTTCGTTTGTAGTTTTGGATTGGGCCAATCCAGTTGTTAATATTTTTTTGTCTGGTGGCAAATCTGTCGTTAATGCGTTTATAGTATTATCTATTTTATTTTTATATTAAATTAAAAAATATAAATATTTTTAAAGTGTCGCTAAATTGAACACATATTTTTTTCTTTACATTTTTTTTTATAAAATTGTATTTCTTCTTTACTGTATATTAATGTTATTAAAATTAAAAATATTTTTTTGAATTAAGAAATTGTGCATATCCCATAAAATTAACTGTGTTTCAGATGAGGTTCTAAAGTCTAGACTTAGTATAGTCATTTTGCTTTTGGATAAAGATGAGAATCTTAATCCAACTCCTATAGAACCAATGTTCAACAAACTAACAAATTATAAATAATCAAGAAATAAAACCCATTCATATTTTATCTAAAGAAATGTATATGTAGTGTGTTAAACCAATTTGAATTAATTTTTTAAAACAGCTCTATTAAGATTTTTGCAAAAATAATATTATGCAAGTCTCGAGATTTTGCAATAAAGGTCTAAAGTATTCTGTCTCCATAATATTAATTTCCTCCTTAAGATCTAAGGAGGTTTATAAAAATTTTCCCAAATTGAGAATGATTAAGCTATTTATAAATTATTATAAATTTTCTTAACAAAAAATATTCCATTGAAAATTTTACTTTATTGAATAAAAATTATATTATTGGTATACAATTATGCTGTAGAAAGAATGGCTTAGCGTCTAAAGTAAAAAAAATTTAAACAAATACAATTATCTTAGAAAATATTTATTAATACATTTAGAGGAACTAATTCCTATATACCAGGTAACTAAAATATAACAAATAACTGAGTATATTAGAAAATTATAAATTATAGTACCGGGCATACGGAGTATTTCAAGATTTCCTAAAAATAAAATGAAAATGACTTATAAAACGTAATTTAAAAAAATTAGGGTAAACCGGTGATAATATTGGAAGAAGGTGATATTTGTTTTTTAAATCCTTAAATTATGAGTTGATTTAGAAGACGATGATTATTTAAACTGATAAAAATATTAATTATATATCAAAAAAATAAGATTTTTGATTTGATGTTAAATTAAAGAAATAAAATTAAATTCAAAAAAACTTTTTTTTAATTCATAATTACCTAATGATATTATTAGGCTTCCATTTAAATTAGCTAGATTTGATGCATTTGAAATTCATTATAATATATTGGGATTATGGGAGAAATTTAAATAAATTAATTTTTTACATAAATAAATGTATTTTACTTATTACTCTAGATTTCATATTTTCTATAAATTTGTAAAATGCATAATTTTAAATTTTAAAATCATCTGTAAATTATATTTTTTTCTCTTTAAAAAATATATTATTTTTTTTGTTTTGTTTATCAAACTGTACCTAGTTCTAAGCTATGCTTGTTACTTACCAACGAAGAACTCAGAATAGCCATAGGTCTTCGCTTAAGATGTGAAATCGTAACACCTACATCATGCGTCCTATGTTAAACCACATCGATAGTCTTGGACACCACCTCTTACACTGTCGTTTCTCAAAAGGCAAATTAAACACAATGCTAACAATTCAATCATCAACTGAACCTTAAAATCCTCAAATGTTTGCTAGACGCTGGAACCATCCGGGCTCAGCCCCGACAATTAAAGGACCAGATGGTATGACGCTAGTCTATTGGAACCAACTCGCCTGGGATTATACTTGTGTGTATCGTTTTGCCAGTTTTTTTTCTTCCAACTCCCCGAAAGCTGAAAACGCAAAAACAAACAAATATAGCCACCTTAATAATATTTTGTTTGTTCCGGTAGTCTCAGACCCCTGTGGATTATTGGCCAAGCCCCTACAATTATTCATAACAAAAGGGCGAAGGTTAAGTTTGATCAGGTGATCCAAAAGAAGGTTTCTACCTTCGACAGAGAATATCAACTGAAATATATCGTACTAACTGCAGGTTTAAGCCCCGTCGATCATACTTAAAAAATTTTTTTATATTATTTTCTTTATATTTCCTTCTTTTAATCATATATTTTTATATAGATTATAGTATAGTATGTTAATTATAATTTTAATATTTTCAATAATAATAATATGATTCTTTTAAAATAGAATATATAACATTTTTTAATATAAAGCATGAAAAATTAAATCTTTTATTAAAATTATAATTTAATATCTATAAAAATGTGAAAAAAAAACATAATTTAAAAATAAATAAAAATTTTAAGAAAACTCAAATAGTTTCTAATAGAAGATTTTGTTGCTCTTATTTATTTCCTGTTTCTATTATTGATTCATTGTTTTAACTTAATATATATATTTTCTTTAGAAATTTTATAATTATGTTAAAATTCTAATGTATATTTTTAAAAAAAAATAATTACAACTTAACTTTATTATTTATTATAAATGCCCTACATATTTATCCTATATTTTTACTTATTTCAATTGAAACCATTTATTAAAAAAATAATGGAAAAATTTTTGTATTTGATTGAAAATCTATAATATATATTAAGATGTTTTTTTAAATTAATTTTTTTCATATTCCATTTTTATAACATTTCCAAACATAAAGTTGTCCCTAAGCAGGTTGATGTTTCCGGTAAATTATTACAAAGGATAATAAATAATCAAATTAACAATTTTGTATACATAATATATTATAAAAAATAAAAAATCAATCTTTTTTTTAATATTTAATTTGAGATATTATCTATTTCATTGTGTTTTTTAATATTCTCATGAACAAATAAATTAATTTGACAAATTTTTAACCTAATTACTGGAAAACGAACTCTCAAATTTAGTTTGGAAATGGCCGTAGAATTAATTTTATATTCGCTATTTAAATAAATATTTATAAAACTGTTTATACAAAATAATATATACTCAAAAATTTTTTTATCCTATATATATGAGGATTAGCAGCATAAAAAATATCCTTCTCTATAAAATAGAGCAGGTAATATAGAGCTAGTTAAAGCAGAATATATAATCATTTAAATTCTTATTTTAAGGAAAAGAATTAATATTCTAAATTTAAAGAATTTGGTGAGATATAAAATATCTTTTATTAAAAATAAATTTTTATACTGGGTCTTTGTTCCTGTACTATATTCATATTTAACTATGCAATTAAATTCTTTAATTTTTTCATACCTATATTAAGAGTAAGGTTTTTATTTCCAACTTCTAATATTTAAATTTTAATTGTATAAAAATTATAATTTGTTATATTCACTTATTACAATCCAGAATGATGAATCTTGATGTAAAACAACAATTAAGTTAATATCCTTTTATTTCAAAAATTATACATATCTTAAAATACGTTATTTATATTAAAGTAATATAAAAAGAAATAGATATCTTGCATAAGTTATTTTATCTTAAAAGATCTGCCTTCAAATTTATAAAAGTAGAAAAATATTATCTTTTTAAAAATTTACTTTTCCCGGTTAATGAATATATAACTAATGTTTTATTTAAAAAAACATAATTAATAGTAATTGTTACAAAATTCTAATTTGTAAATTAATACATATATATACTTTCGATGTAATGGTCTGTTTTATTTATGTAATCTAAATAAATTCAAATAATATTTTTTATAAGAATTTTTATAAGAAAGGTTTACCTCTTAGATCCTCATTTATTAGTACTATAATATTAAAATTAAATTAAAATATAAAATGGTAGGCAGCGAGGATCGACGAATAAAATCATTACATATTAGAATAAAATAAAATAATTTAAAAAACGGTTATAATTAATGATTATAAGATTCACAACTCAAAAAATAGCTGATAAACCTTTTGTGGTGTTCACAATGAAGCCATCTATAACTGAATATTTAGATTGATTAGCAAATTTTAATTATAGTTAATACCTTTTTTTTCGCAGAAAATTTTGGCTAAAATATTAATTTTATTTAAAACTTTTATATCAAGATATATATAATGAAATTTAACTTACGGTCATACCAACAAATCAAGACACTTGAAACTATACACATATGATATTATATTAAAATTTTATATAAACATATGTAAGTTTATTTATAAATTTTATAAAATTTATTTTTTATAAAGAAGCTCCATTTGATAAAACAATAAGAAAAATGTATTTCTATAAATATCTATTATTTTGTTGAAAAAAATATAGAATAATTTTACCTTCGCCTTTCAAATCATGAACTATACCATCAAAGGACAAATCAGATTAATTAAAGCTATCATCCAAATCATTGAAAATCATAATAATAAAAGTTAATATACTTGGATCAGCATTCTGTCCTAATATTAAATAAAAGATTATTTGAATAAATATTAAAATATAAAGAAAATTAGGATAAATATTAAAATATAAAGGTTATTACTATTAATTCGCGATAAAATTATAACTATAGCTGATAGAACATAAAGGGTATACATTTTTTTTAAAATAAAAATATTGAATTTTAAAATTTTTTTATTAAGTTAAAGGTATAATAAAAATGAATTTTATATTTTATTTTAATATTTTTATTATGAATTAATAAAGATTGAATAATAGAGGTAACTTCTAGGGTATAAATGTAATAAATAAATAAAAAACATAATTTTTTGATAAAATAATATTGAGAAATGATAAAAAATATTTTACCTACTAAAGCAATTTCAAAATTAAGTTTGTAAGAAGGGAGAGGTTAATAATTTCTAATATAATAATTAATTTTAAAAAAAAACTCGATTGTATTTTTAGGCTTTATTTTTCTTCAGATTTACAGCCAAAATTTGATAAAATAAAATTATATTTTTATAATTATTTATAACAATATTTGTATATAATATAAATTTTTTAAAGTTATTTTCCTGAGTTTATCACATACCCCAGATTAAGTTAAGAATTTTAAATAGGTTTACTCATTAAAATTATAAATTCCTATTATGAAAGTGGAACATTTTATAAGAATCCACATATTGGAGGCAAAGAATTCTCTTTCTCATTACAAAAAGTATTAACGTAATTACTACACGTTTGTAGTGACCAATATATTTTATATAATCGTGCCCCCCTCCAAGTTAATGTCTATGAAATACTAAACTTTTATGCAATCAATGTTAACAGTTTAAACTGATTTATAAATTTATGTGTAAGTTAATTTTTCTTGCATTTTAAGGTATGTGAGGCTATTTAAGATTGAGGATTTTTTTTATGAATAATAAAATAAAATATACCAAAAAATAGAGAAAAGTGATATATATATATATAGTAAGATATTAAAGTAAATTAGTTTAAAACAGAGTGCATATTAATTTTTTTAACCAGACATTTATTTTTAATATAAAATCCCAACTATATTTTGAAGAACACCCAAAACCAAGTTTATCTGGGACAACTAGAATATAGAGATTTTAAGTGACAAAATGTTCTATCAGTTGATATATAATATTGATGAATCTGCAGATTTAACATATATTTAAATTTTCCTATAATTTTTTTAAAATAATATTTAAAAATAGAAAGTCTAAAGCTAGCGGTTGTTTTTTATAATTCTCAAATTTACATTTTGGAATTTTATATTATTAAAAAATATATAAGATTTATTTGTTAAACTAGAATGTATGTAAATTAGAGGTCTAAAAAACCTGGCTAGGCTTGCTTCAAAAAATTTTTAGCACGTTGTCTAATCCGGCCATGAATATTTTTTGCCAATTAAATACAAAGAATTCAAGCTACTAGCTAAATTAATGATTAGCAAATACTTTTTATTAACAATTATAGATATATAATTGTAAGATATATTAATCAGGGAATTATTATTAAGAATAGTTGTTAGACTATCTTGAGGAACTATAATGTAAATTTATAAAAAGATAAATTTATTTTGACGGGGAACTTTTTATTTTTTAATGAATTTGACTGTAAATAATATATATAGTTTGACTGATTTTACTTTATTTAAAAATGTAATTGAACCCCCTATAAGACACCAATTAAATGTCGACCTCATTAGATGTCTACACTCTTAGATGCATACTCTACTATCTACCTCATTAATTGAATATAGAAAAGGTCAAACTATTCCCTATGAATTCAGTTTTTGCAAGCTTCAAGTTTTTTAATTTTCTAAATAATATAAACAAATTTTATATTTAAATTTGAATATATTATTAATTTATGCTTTTAAAATTATTTCACGCACTTAAAATAGAATAAAAATTTTCTAGATGATTCTATAGAATTGGAAAAAGTAAGGGGTTTTATCAGATTCATATAATGAAAGATAATTTTGGCCTATATGTCAATATTTAAAGTATTATAAAAATTTTACCTAATCATTTTTTCACGAGTTTTAAAAATTAAACTACCCCCCCCCCCCCCCCACCTTCTCCTTCCACTTATCTCTTATCTAGCCCATTGAAAAAAAATTATTTTTTATAATTTTACTATAGACCTATATATTTTTTTGAAATAATTATCAACTCCTAGACTATAGTCTAGATCAAATGGACTTCCTTTCCATTTTAAATTAAGCACCACGGTTTTATTTGGTCTTTGGCGCCGGTATTTGGTCGCTTTAGTCTCTCATAATATTATGTATATCTTTTTAATCCCTATTTATTTTAATATTAATTTATACTTTATTAAAATGTGTTTATTTTTAAATTTTTATGATAAGCACCAATTGTTTTTATTCCTTCTAAACTATATATTTTTTTATCGTAAAGTAATTATTTTTATAAAACTGAATTAAAGATTTCTAATTTCCCTAGTTTTACAATGGAAAAAATTCTATACCGGATATGAACCTGATTTTTAAGCAAAATAGGGAGTTTATTTTAGAAATTTATTTTTGCCTTTTATTTGGAGACCTTTTATAAATATATATGCGATGTCAAAACCTTGGCTACTATCGACTCTTCTAGAATATACATTTTTACCAAAATTAAAAAAATAGATGGCCCTATGGAATTATGGTATGGATTATGGTATTTTGTTACTAACCTACCAATAACAGAATATTTTCAGAGTTTTTACTAAGAAATTTTGAATTCCTATTAAATATATTAATTAAACTGAGAGGCAGTGTGAACAAATGCCCATTAGGCACTTAATAATGTAAAAAAATTTCAATAATAAATATCTTTCATATAATTTTTTTATTAATTGTCTCTTCCTTATGTAGTGTATATGTTCGTCAGGTAACATACATCTAAAATTTGTGATACATGTATTCACAATTTGTCAATCAAGGAGAAATATGTATAAGAATTTAAGGGTCCTTGAGAGGGCAAAAAACACTTCATTTTAAATTTTTTTTTCTAAAACATAGGACATCCACGATTGTCAAACTACATGTTATATATCCATTTATTTTTTCATATAGTAAATTCGCATACGAGTCAAATTTTATATTTAATATTTGCGATTGAATAAAATTTTTCAATTTTATAATGAGAAATTGGATAGAGTATGAAATTTTTGCGTTCCTAGTATTGTACTCGCTTTATCGAATCTCTCTTCTAAAATTATTTGCTCTTTCTCATATTCGCTTTCATATAAGAAATATTTTTTAATAAAAAAAATAAATATTATACCTCTATATAATAGGCAAAAAAATCATTAGGACAAGTTATTTGTTCTGAAACAGGTCTTGTAATTAATCTTTTTTGGACTTGAATCTTTTCACCATTTTTTATTATAGAAACAAAATCCCTTTTCCCAGGTATTGATCTAACTATATTCATCATTGCTATAAAAAGTTTTGACGATTGGTGTCAAAACCCTATTTCTTTTATTAAATCTCTTGATTTTAACGCCATATAATACGAAATATTAAATTCTTTTACAATTTTTCTACTGTCCAATTATATGGCAATAATGTTAATAATCTGTAATTTGTAATTGACAGCTGTGGCTGTTGCATTATTCCTTTATCTTATTTTTTGTTTTTTGCATTTGAACTTTTATTATTTTTGTTATAATCTAATTTTATTTTATAAACGGCGTAACCTTACTTTTTTATATATTATTTTACTTTTTTGTATTTCGTTTTATATTCTAATTTATATGTTAGAAAATGTATAAATACCTTAACAAAAGAAAAAGAAATGAGTTAATAAAATATATTTTTACTGACTCGCACCTCGCACCATATCGTCACCAACCTTATTCTTTGCATGGTGCCCTTTGGGTGGTGGACTAGAAAAAGATGACTACCTAATCTGCTGAGATGACCATCTAATCTATGACGATTGCTTAATCCATTGAGATGACTCTATTTATATGACTACCTATTGTGACGATTGTTTAATCCATTGAGATGACTCTATTTAGACTACCTATTATGACTCTACCTTGTGCTTAACCTATGGAGATGACTACCTATTATGACTACCTTATCTATTGTGATGTTATGACTACCTTATCTATTGTGACTACCTAAACTACTGAGATTACCAAGAATCAAACCTTAGTACGTTCTTTCATGCAAAAAGCTTCTTTCTTTATGGTGTCCCGGCTCTGGATGTTGGACTGGAATATAATAGCCAGCACCTAACCTAATGTGACAACCTAGGAAGAACTGATATGGAAGTTGAACGATAGGTTATGAATTCTATTTTGTGAGACCAATGATGGTTACTTATTATTCTAATCCACGTAAGAAGTATTATAAATTAAAATTTTATGCCAGGATAAAGGCATGTTATAAATTTTTAAAATTACTAAAATGTAAAATCATAATGGATAATATTGATATTTTTTGATTTCTTGAATGATGACCAATTGTTGTAAATTAACATAAACCTAAAGATGAATTCTTAAATATAATTAAAAATATTAAAAATCCTAAACAAGAAGATAAAACTTAATTTTAAATATGTTAAAATGTAATTTTTAAATCACATGATTGATTCAAATAACCCTTATAAGTAATACTTAATATGATAAAAAGTTTTTGAAATTAAAAGCTTTGAAGACAAAAAGTTATGTAAAAAAACATTCATTTTAGAAAAATATATTTAAATATATGTGGTGAATTTTCAAAACTATCTTATGAAGAATTTTTTTTTTTTGAATTAAAATTAGGGTGTGAAATTTAAATTTTTTTTTAAGAGAGGGAAATGTGCATAATATTTGCATATTTTAACCTCGGAGTTTGAAAATAAATAAAAATAAATTAAATATTAAAACGCTAGTAATTAAATATTGAAACGCTAAAAAATGTAAAACGTAAAAAATGTAAAACGCTAAAAGTATAAACACCTAAAAAATAATATAATCATTTATCATTCCTTATTTTGGATTTTATTCCTTATTCCTTAAATTATCATTCCTTATTACATATTATTACATATTTTATTGTTCCGAAATTCAAAATTTTATTCGTGCATATTATTCATATATTTGATTTGATCAACTATTCCAAATTACATATTCTGATTTATTCCAAATTCCAATATTCAACTGGAAAAATGATAATTAACAATTGAGTACGATCAAACAAGCTATGATTAATGGAGACAATTATATGGATATCAAGCTTGTGATTAAACAAACCAACGTGCAAAATCGATTTATACAAACCAACGATTGGACAAGCCAACGTTATGATGATTTGTGATACAACTTGATTACCAAAATTATAAACCACTTGAACAACAAACTCTCTATGACTTCTCCGATGAAATTATCAGAAGAGGGAGAATGTTGCATTATTCCTTTATCTTATTTTTTGTTTTTTGCATTTGAACTTTTATTATTTTTGTTATAATCTAATTTTATTTTATAAACGGCGTAACCTTACTTTTTTATATATTATTTTACTTTTTTGTATTTCGTTTTATATTCTAATTTATATGTTAGAAAATGTATAAATACCTTAACAAAAGAAAAAGAAATGAGTTAATAAAATATATTTTTACTGACTCGCACCTCGCACCATATCGTCACCAACCTTATTCTTTGCAGTGGCTAATTGATTTTTAAGGTATCTAGAATTTTGTCAAACTTTATTTGATGAAGAATGGTTTAATTTTAGTCGTTAAAACTTTTTTACTCTAGATATTTATTTTCTTTGGATATTTCTTTTCACATAAGCGTTTTCATTAATGGGAAGATTCCATTATTTATTGTAGGTATATACTAATGTTATCAAAAGGGGGAGAATATATCTATACTGCCAGTTGAAGTATAAGGAATTAGTGTTGTTAAACGGCTCAATTAAAGCCGTTTTTAAAAACGGCTAACTCAATATTTTATCCAGAAAAATATTATGCAAGTCTAAAGATTTTTCTCATAGATGACATATAGGATTAAACATATATTGGCGAAATCTTAACGCTAAGGCAATATTTTCCTGGCTACAATGTTGAGTCATTAAATATTTAAAACAAAATATTAATATATGTGAAAAACGGATATAATTAAGGATTTTAAGATTCACAACTCAAAAAATAGCTGTATAAAATAAAATTAACTTACGGTCATTCAAACAAATTAAGACACTTGAACCTAAACAGAAGTGTTTTGATTATTCCTATTAATTCGCGAAAATTATAATAATAGATAGAAAAGCCAAAAAGGTATTCATTTTAAATTTTATAAAAAATATAGAATAATAAAAATATTTTATTAAGTTATAGTATTAAAATTGAATATGATAATGTTTATTTTATTCTTTGAAATATTTTTATTATTAAAACAAATATGTCTATAAATTTGAGAGGTATACAGCGTCTACATGACAAGATTTTTACTGGATGCGAACCCCCTTCAAACACCTATGCCTACCCCTCTCCCTATTTTTAATTACACCTTTTTAATTATAATACTACTCTTTTAAAAAGAATAACTTAAATTATTTTATCTCTAATACCAACTATCTTTGTCAATATAAAGGAGTTATTTTTTAATTAAATTAAAATTCCCATCATTTACAATAAATTCAATTAAAACCCCTATCAATTTCAATGAATTTATTATTATAGCATTATAAGCTTGCTGAAAATGTCTAAACCTTTTAAATTACATTTGAATTAGCAGAAAGTTTTATTTGAAAAATAATGTTAATGATTGTTTGAAATATATAGATTTGGTTGATGAATTGTATTATAATAGGTCTATAATAAAAGTATTAATTTTTACAGCAATAAATTTTGTCCTATTTGATCTCAAAATTTAACCCCCCCCCTCCCCCCAAAAAAATTTTTTTTTATCCTACCTCCATTTAATTCGTTTACCCCCTACCCCCTCAAAAAAGGATGCCCGATCATTTAGAGACGCTGGGGGTATAAATGTATATAATAAAAAAAATTTGATAAAGTAATATTAAGAAATAAAAAATTTTAAGAAATAAAAATTATTTCGCCTACTAGCAATTTCAAAATTAAAATTTGTAAAGGAGGGAGGGAAAAAATTTATAATATAATTTTCATAGTGGAGATTAAAATTACAAACCGTAATATAGTCTAGGTCTCCAAAAGACTTCCTTTCCATTTTAAATTAAGAGTTTAATCCTGTCTTCTGAACCTATTTTAAAATTTTAATTCTAGTCGTTATTTTAAAAAATCTATAACTTACTTTTTCTTTCATATTTTTGTTTATATCAAGTATTTTATTTATGGGAGAGGAGGGGTGTGGGTAGTGTTGTTAATCGACTGAGTCGAGTCGACTGAGTCGAAAACTGAGTCAAGTTTTGGGTCAAAAAAATCGACCCAAACTGACTTGAGTTATAAACTCAGGTCATGAACTCAAGTCGACTCAAGTCATGAACTCAAGTCGACTCAAGTCATGAACTCAAGTCGACTCAAGTCATCAACTCAAGTTCATAAAATATTCGTCCTCTAGTCGACTAGAGGACGAATATTTTATGAACTTGAGTCGTCGACTAGAGGACGAATATTTTATTAACTTGAGTCGTCGACTAGAGGACGAATATTTTATGAACTTGAGTCGTCGACTAGAGGACGAATATTTTATGAACTTGAGTCGTCGACTAGAGAACGAATATTTTATGAACTTGAGTCGTCGACTAGAGAACGAATATTTTATGAACTTAAGTCGTCGACTAGAGGACGAATATTTCAGATCTATTATTATTTATTATTAATTAAAATAGTTTTTATATTTTACTATTTTCGACTTCCAACTTGAGTCGTGACTCGTGAATATAATTATATAGTTGAGTCGACTAGAGGACGAATATTTCTATGAACTTAAGTTATCGACTAGAGGACGAATATTTCAAATTTGGTATTATTAATTAAAATATTTTTTGTATTTTACATTTCCTACTTTAGACCTTTATCGTTAAGTTATTATAAATTATATAGTTGTGTCGGCTAGAGGACCAATAGTTCTATGAACTTGAGTCGACTAGAGGACGAATATTTGAAATTAGTTATTATTATTTAAGATATTTGTTCTTATTTACTTTTTACTTTATAGACCTCCAACTTGAGTTGTGAATACAAAATATATAGTTGTCGACTAGAGGACGAATAGTTCTCTGAACTTGAGTTGTCAATTTAAGTCTACTAGAGGACGAATATTTCAAATTAATCATTATTTATTTAAAATATTTGTTCTGTTTTTTACATTTTTTTACTTTAGACTTCTGATTTGAATTGTGAAAACTGAAAAGAATTATATAAATGAGTCGACTAGAGGATGAATATTTCTATTAACTTAAGCCGTCTACTTGAGTCGACTAGAGGACGAATATTTGAAATTTGGTATTATTAATTAAGATATTTTTTGTATTTTACATTTCCTACTTTAGACCTTCATGACTCGTTAAGTTATTATAAATTTTATAGTTGTGTCGACTAGAGGACCAATAGTTCTATGAACTTGAGTCGACTAGAGGACGAATATTTCAAATTAGTTATTATTTAAGATATTTTTTGTTTTTTACATTTTTTACTTTAGACTTTCATGAGTCGTTAATATAAATTATTTAGTTGTGTCGACTAATCAATAGTTCTATGAACTTGATCGACTAGAGGACGAATATTTCAAAATAGATATTATTATTTAAGCTATTTGTTCTGTTATTTACATTTTAAGACTTCCAACCTGTGTCGTGAATACAAAATATATAGTTGTCGACTAGAGGACGAATAGTTCTTTGAACTTTTGAGTCGTCAATTTAAGTCGACTAGAGGATGAACTTCTAATTAATTATTATTTAAGATATTTATTCTGTTATTTACATTTATTTACTTTAGACATCCAACTTGATTAAGGAATACAAATTATATAGTTGAGTCGACTAGAGGACGAATTTTTCAATAAACTAAAATCGTCAATTTAATTTGACTAGAGGACGAATATTTAAAATTAATTATTATTATTTAAGATATTTGTTCTGTTATTTATATTTTATTACTTAAGACTTCCAACTTGAATCGTGAATACCAATTATTTACATAATTATCTTATTCCTCATTTTATTTTATCAAATAAATTCTTATTAACATTTTTTGATTGAATAATAATCTGAAATAATAAAATATTTTGCAGGTATCTGAATATTTTGAAATTATATCTCAACCGTATTTTGAATTTTATATAAGACAGACGTGTGATAATAATCAAACTATGAGATGACGGGTGAATCTTCTTTATCACTCCTCCTCATCTGTATTTAATTTATTTTTAGTATTTCTAGTCCTTCTTTTAGGTAATTATTTTTTTTTATTTCAAATTAATTATTATTTAAGATTCATATACTTCATTATCTTATTCCTCTATTTATTTGATCAAATAAATTCTTATAAACATTTTTTAAATGAATACTATATTCTCAAAAAATATTTCGCAGGTATCTGAATATTTTGATTATATCTCACCATTATTTAAATTTTATATAAGAAAACCATACGTGTGATAATAATCAAAATTACGAGATGACGGGAGAATTTTCTTTAAAACTCTTCCTTAGCTGTATTTAATATATATTTAGTATTTTTATAGTCCCTCTTTAGTCATTCTTTTAGATAATTATTTTATTTTATAATTAATGGTTAATAGCTTTTAAAATATTTAAAAAATCACCTCTTTAGTAAAGAATTATCTTATCTTAATCTAATCAAACAACAATTACATAATTTACTTTATTTTTCTGTTTCTAAATAAGATATAATAATATAAATATAACATAAGAAAAAAATATTATATGGTATAACATAAGAAAAAAATATAAATTTTATTGCCATATATCGATATCCCAGTTATTCAAGGATAAACAATGCTTTAAGGTGGATGGTAACATCCTATTTCTTTTTTTCGTCAAGAAATCCACTGTCTTGCTAAAGGCTCTCTCACTCGGCACACTTGATGATTGCTGGGCAAGAAAATCTTTTGCAATCAGCGACAATGTAGGATAGATAAGGCTATTTTTTTCCCACCAATCTAGTATATTCGTTGTAGGGGACGCTACTTTATCATCGAGATAATCCTTGATCTCATCTTTTATAAGATCAGGGAATTCATATGCCTCCCTAAAAATTATAATATAATATAATATAATATATTTTAATTACTTTCTCAATTCGTGATGCATGCAAACAGAATACGGCTGAGTATCCATGTCATCAGGAGAAAATTCGTAAACAATAGATCTATTAGATGGAAATTCAAAACCTTTATATAATATTTTAAATTTTTCCATATAGTCCGCCTTAACTAATATTTTAGGCATATATTTGATTTTAGTTTTAGGATCAAGTAATGTAGCAACATAATTACTAAATGTGCTTACATAACTTTTATATGTCATACACTTTGTTAACATTTTATTCGCAGCATTCTTAATGGAATCATCATTATGATTTTTGGAAGTCTCCTCCAAAATCTTTTCCATCCTTGAAATAAATAAAACCGCCGTTCCAATTGTTGTAGTATCGGATGATATTTCCAACGTCATTTTGTAAAACGGTTTTAAAAAAATTTCAATATCCTTCAAAATATTTGCTTCTGTATCATTGATATAGTAAGCATCCGTCATATATTTCTTGACAAGTATTTTAATGGCATCTAAATTCTATAATAAAATATATTATACAATATTTAAATAATTATGTTAACACTTACTTTGTTTACTGTTGCTAACATTAAATATTTTGAGTTCCATCTGGTGATAACATCCAGAGGGATTCTTGTACCACCAGAGAGCTTCATATATTTTTGTAGGAGCTTAGGCGATAGATGTAACTTTTTTACTAAATTAGAAATTTTTTCCAGTTTTACATCTAATGATGATAACCCTTCTTTTACAATTATGTTAATAATATGGGCCATACATCTATGGCTAAAGAGAGTTATATTATATTTTGAGTTGAAAATGGTATTCATTTTCGCGGCAGCACTCACTATATTTGGTGCATTATCGTGAGTGATTGATATTATCTTGTCTTGAATTTCAAAAGCATCAAGTGATGCTAAAAATGCTTGGGAAATATCATCACCACAATGTGGGTGCGGTAATTCAATTAAATCTAGAATGAAACTTTCCATTTTCCATTTATTGTTAATAAAATGGCATGTGATAACTATGTATGATGAAGAATTATTGGCGGTCCACATATCTGTTGTTAATGAAAATTTACTATGAATATTTTTTAATTTAGAAATTATCTTTAATTTGGAAGCTTGGTATAATTTACTAATATATTTACACGCTGTTTGACGCGTCCAAATTTTTTCATTCTTAAATATAAAAGAAAATATGTTTCTGAATGATTCGCTATTCATTGAATTGAAGGATATATTATTCTTTATTATATATCTAAGAATTAATTTGTTTAAATGAATGTTTTCTTCTGGTAAAAGTCTCCTTATACCTGCTAAATGTTTTGGCATGTCTGGGTTCTTCTCGATCTCCAATATATCAATATGGTGTCTTTTCACATGATTTTTTAAATTCGCTGTTAAAATAAATAAATTTTTACTATTTTCTTATAAAAATGGGTCATGAATATAGATTTATTAAAAATACTTAAAAGGGTCAGCAATAAAATTTTAAAATATCAGGCCTGATTAAATATATAATACCCCCGGCTAGGTTAAATAAAAAATTTTCCTATAGATCTCTGATAAATATAGAATAAGGTGAGATTTAAAATATTTGCTTACTTGATGCAGTGTGTATACTAAATATTTTCGAACATCTTGTACATTGTCTTTTTGATTTCTTGGGCGTTAATTCAAATATTTTTTTAATATCAATAGACATATTATTTTGAGATGTGCATGAGCTATTTGAGATTTGACTTATATTAAACTCTTCTTCATTAAAATCTAATTCAGACTAAATATTTTTTAAATATACAAATAAATAAAATAATATATAATTTTGGTATCACGTCAATTCGGCGCACGACAATTCGGCGCAGAAAACTCGGCGCGGCGACAATTCGGCGCGTATCTAATACAGTCGCAATTTATTATAAATTTATTAGTATAAAAAAAGGATGATTAAATAGAAATGATTTTGAATGTTGATCATATTAATTATTTCTTCATATTTTTTTTACAAAAATCTCAACTTTATTTACTAAATGTGTAATATCAATAAAAAAAATAAACAACCAATATTTATACCGATTTCCTTGCTGGACCAATTTACCACATTATAAGGTAGGGGAGACTTAGGTTAGTCGGACCGATTTTACAAAATTTAGCTCCTGATTTTTTTAGATAATATAAAAAATAATATATGATTAAATACCTCCTAAAACTATACTCTATTTTGCGTGAACCTTTATCTCGATAAACATTTTGTATTTTTTTCATTATTAACTGCCATAATTGACGTGTATGGTTTAGCAAGCCCTGCTAACTCTAAATTTCTGGATATAATAAATACTCATAAAACTTTCCCAAATTATAAAAACTTCATCAATATTTTATTTCTTAAATAAAATTTTTAATAATTATTTCAAAAGATTTTTTGTCTATAGACGTAAACCAACAAAAATTATATTATGATAAAATTTTAACCTTCTGGTGTATTTAATTTTAAGATGAGATTGGTTTGCCAACCCCGGTACCTAACCCCAGTCTCCACTATTTTGATTAGTAGCCAATATTATGTAAGCGAGATTTTGCGCTAAATGTAAGAAAAGTTTGGACTTCTATCTCTAATCTTACATATTATTATGGCTAAAATCTTAATCGACCCAAATCGGACGTTTAACAACACTAATGTTGATCCAATAAAATTCAAATTAAGACTGATTCATTTTTTAGATTTATTAAAAATCCTTAAAATAATTCTATTAACCTTCACTACAAAGGTGGGGTAAATACGACCCCACAACTTTTATAATAATTGTAATACAAGACCTAGAAAATATTCCGACGTGGTTTTTTCATTAGTTTAATATTTTGTAACAAGGAATACAACTTCCAAATTTCATGATTATTGATTTGATAGTTTTTGAGATATATGCTATTTGTTGAGCTTGGGGTAAAATATACCCCACCTATGTAATCACGTAATTTTTTTTTAATCCAATTTTTTTTTGTTACTAATTATATTTATGTATGTTAGGTTAATAAATATAATTGAAAAAAATATAATTATATCTATTTTTTGATTGATATATATGACTTTAAATTTGAAAATTTTATATAATTTATTATTTCGGTGGAGTAAAAAATCATAAATTTAACATATGGTTTTTAATTTGAATTATTCTTGTGACATTTTATTATATACTAGCAATCAGCCTGAAGGACCATATAAATTGAGAAATAAGCCTTTTGATGTGGTTGAAAGGTTAATTCAGCCCATTTCTAAGAGTAATAGGAATGTCACCACAGATAACTGGTTTACCAGTTATGAACTTGCTATACATTTATTAAATTCCCATTCATTAACAATAGTAGGAACTTTAAGAAAAAATAAAAAGCAGTTTCCAACATCATTTAATTTTAAAAAGAAAGATATTTGTTCAAGTTTATTTGCCTGCTAAGATATATGACATTAGTATCATATGTACCAAAAAAATATAAGCATGATGCTTTCTACCCTTCACTATGATAACAATATTGATACATCAACTGGGGATTTGAAAAAACCAGAAATTATCACATTTTACAATCTCACCAAGGCTCGTGTTGATGTTGTGGATCAGCTATGTTCAAATTATTCAATATCCAGAATAACAAATAGATGGCCTATGCTATGGCAATTTTTTTTTATTTGTTGAATATATCTTGCATAAATTCTTTAAAAATTTATAAGTTCAATAATTTAAAGGAGATTAATAGATCAAAGTTTATAATATTAGTATAAAACCCACATGTATGCTAAGGGATAATTTTGGGAATATGCTTAATATAGAAGAATTAAAACCTATATCAACCAAACAAAAAGGAAGGTGCTACTCTTGTCCAAGGGTTAGGGACAAGAAATCCTCATTTATTTATTCAAATTGTTCAAAATTTATATGCGATCATATGTATGTAACATGTCGTGAATGTTTTTAAAAAAGATGCATTTTAATATCAAATATTTTTTTTAATATCTGATGTTTTATTATAAAATTTATTTAATTATTACTATAAAATATTGAATTAATAAAATATATAATCAAATTTGCTTCCTTTCATTTATTTTTGGTCATATCATATGATTATGGAAAGTTCCAAAAAAAGATTTTTTTTTTGAACAGCTTTAGTAAAAATACCTTAACTTTATTTAGAAGTAAATGGAAATCTAGAAATTTTGTATTTATTATCTCTGATATTTTTACAATAAGTGTGTAAAATTTTAGGTTTTAAATTTTATTATTTTCTGAGATATAGCTATTTAAAATTTGGGTAAAATAGACCCCACCTATGTAACCGCGGGAGTTTTTTCCACCTATGTAGTGAAGGGTTAATCATTTTAAATATATATTATGTTTAACTAATTTTTTCTATTATAAAATAATCAAAAACGAATTAACGCACAATTTTTTTATTTATATAAAATGACTATATGAAGTTTTTAGAAATATATCAAATCATTGCCTTCAAAAATAGTTGGCCATTTTTTCAATTTTGTTTCTTTTGCTGATAATTTTTAGAATATAAAATATTTTGTGTTCTATGCACAAACTTGATATTTATCATTAGTTGGCATAAATAATAGCATATTTTTTTTATATTATCTAAAAAACCAGGAGCTATAGCCAATTTTATAAAAATCGGTTCGACTAACCCCAATCTCCCCTACCTTATAATGTGGTAAATTAGTCCAGCAAGGAAATCGGTATAAATATTGGTTATTAATTTTTTTTTTATTGATTTTGTAAAAAAAATATGAAGAAATAATTAATATGATCAACATTCAAAATCATTTCTATTTAATCATCCTTTTTTTTATACTAATAAATTTATAATAAATTGCAACTGTATTAGATACGCGCCGAATTGACGTTGCGCCGAATTGACGTTGCGTCGAGTTGTCGCCGCGCCGAATTGTCGCCGCGCCGAATTGACGTTGCGCCGAGTTGTCTCCGCGCTGAATTGACGATGCGCCGAGTTAACGCCACGCCGAGTTTTCTGCGCCGAATTGTCGTGCGCCGAATTTTCCGCCGATTGACGTGAAACTTATAATTTTACTTCCGAATAAGGGTCTATATCATCAGGCATTAGGTTAATGTCGTTCACGTCCTCATTTTTGTCAAAGTTACTAACATTTTCTGAGTCATTCACAGAGTCGAATAAGAAATTAATATACGCCGCAGTCATATAAAAAATAAATCTTCAAGCTATCAATACAAAATATGGAATTTTAAAATACTTTTAATTTTATTTTTAAGTTAGAATTTTAATAAAATAAATATTTAAAATTTAATTATTATTGTTTATTTTTTTTATATCAGTATTTATTCGAATAAGATTAAAATTAATATATGCTGCAGTCATATAAATAATAAATCTAAAACAAAATATTAATACAAAATATGGTATTTAATACTTTTAATTTTATTTTATATCTTAGAATTTTATTAAATTAATTATTAGATTAAATATAAAAAAGATTCAATACCATGTATGGTATTGTATAAAATATATACAACACATGCATTTTTTGTTTTTTTTATATTTAAAATTTTTTTAAAAAAATGTCATAAAATTGACTCAACTTCAACACATGAGGATCGATTGAATCAATAAAAACACACAATGCCATCCCAGATAAAAATATTTTGTTTAAAAATAAAATATATTTTCAATCTAATCTAGTAAATAATCATAATAGAATTTTTTTTCTTATTTTTTATATTTATAAATTTAAATAATAAATCTTCTATTTTTTGAGTTTTAAAATAATTTCCGGTATTAGAAAAAGAGGATTCAAAACAACAGACCGGTCATGACACCTTCATTAAATGTGTCAGTATGTCTAGATTTCATAGTATCGCTATGTCCTATCATAGTTCAGAATTAAGTACGAACTTTCTGGCCAGATTTGTTTAATTTTATCGCTATTTTTTAAACACGTATATTTATTTTTTTCTTCTAATTTTATATATGTATCTTGGACAAGTACATTTGATATTATTAAAATATTTTAATAGTTATTAACCATTAATGACTAAATAAAATAATTACCTAAAAGAGGGACTATAAATATACTTAATATATAGTAAATACAGATGAGGAGGAATGCTAAAGAAGATTCACCCGTCATCTCATAGTTTTGATTATTATCACATGTCTGTCTTATATAAAATTCAAAATATGGTTGAGATATAATTTCAAAATATTCAGATACCTGCAAAATATTTTATTATTTGAGAATATTATTCAATCAAATAAATGTAAATAAGAATTTTTTTGAGTATTCAATCAAAAAATGTTAATGAATTTATTTGATCAAGTAAAATGAGGAATAAGTTAATGAAGTAAATAATTGGTATTCATAATTCAAGTTGGAAGTCTTAAGTAATAAAATGTAAATAACAGATCAAATATCTTAATAATTAATTTAAAATATTCGTCCTCTAGTCGACACAAATTGACGACTCAAGTTGAAATTTTTAAGTACAAAAATGTAAATAATAGAATCTTAAATAATAACAATTAATTTGAACTATTCGTCCTCTAATCTACTCAACTATATATGTATTCACGACTCAACTGGAAGTCTAAAGTAAAAAATGTAAAAACAAAAAATATCTTAATTAATAATATTAAAAATATTCGTCCTCTAGTCGACTCATGTTCATAGAACTTTTCTTCCTCTAGTCGACTCAACTTCAAATATATAATTCTTATTCACGTCAAGACTCAAGTTGGAAGTCTAAAGTAAAAAAATATAAAAAACAAAAAATATTTTCATAATAACTAATTTGGAATATTCATCATATAGTCGACTCATTTATATAATTCTTTTCAGTTTTCAAAATTCAAATTAGAAGTGTCATGTAAAAAATGTAAAAAGCAGAAAAAATATTTAATAAATATTATTAATTTGAAATATTCGTCCTCTAATCGACTTAAATTGACGACTCAAGTTCAGAGAACTATTCGTCCTCTAGTCGATAACTATATATTTTGTATTCACAACTCAAGTTGGATCTAAAGTAAATAACAACAAATATCAATAATAATATAGAAATATTCGTCCTCTAGTCAACTCAAGTTCATAAAATATTCGTCCTCTAGTCGACTCAAGTTCATAAAATATTCGTCCTCTAGTCGACTAGAGGATGAATATTTTAAGAACTTAAGTTTACGACTTGAGTTCACAACTTGAGTCGACTTGAGTTCACAACTTGAGTCGACTTGAGTTCACAACTTGAGTCGACTTGAGTTCACGACTCGAGTCGACGACTCAAGTTCATAAAATATTCGTCCTCTAGTCGACTAGAGGACGAATATTTTAAGAACTTAAGTTCACGACTTGGGTCGACTTGAGTTCACGACTCGAGTCGACTTGAGTTCACGACTCGAGTTCACGACTTGAGTTTGAGTTAGTCGACATATTCGACTAACGACTCGAGACTCTGAGTCGGAGTCTGGTGAACTCGACTTTTTAACAACACTAGGTGTGGGTATGTAAGTGAGAAATGTATAAAATGTATTATGATAACTTTTGATGCATAATTTATTATGATAAAATTACCAATTCTTAAATAATTTTGATTAATCTTCATCATTTTGATCTTAAAAATATTTAGCTCAACTTTTATATGTCTTATCAAAATCAAATGTTTATAAGTTATACTATCAATTAATAACATAACATTAGATGATGGCCTAAGACCAGGGGGCTTAACTTCCGTGCCTTGGTTTCAGGAAATCCTTAATTTGGGACTTCACATGCGTATCTCCAAAAAATTTAAATTTTAATCAGGTTGATATAGCAGAGAAAAAATAATAATTAACAAGTTCAAAATTAACAAATTATATTTTTATACTAGGGAACTTGAAGTCCCTTGCGTTTTTATAGAATAAGATTTTAAATTGTTAATTTTTATATAATTTTATTTGTTAGATTATAATAAAAAAGTATAGTATTAAAAAATAACAATTTTGAAATTACCTCATTATTTTATAACAAAAAACTAATTAAATATCATTGAGCTAGTCTTTATATATTTATTGACCCCATGAAAAAATTTACAAGGTTCAAAATAATATAATCAATTATATTTAGAAAATAAAATAATTTAACCTAAAATTTTTTTAAAATCAAAATATAATGTTTACAAATTATCCTACTATAATAAAAACTAATTAAATATTACTGAGATGGGCATTATTTTATAACTATATATAATTATAATAAAATCAATAATTTTTTTAAAAAAAATTCGTAAATCTAAAAATATTCTTATTCAGAAATCAAGTTTGATTCAACAATCAAATTTATCATTTTTTCGTAATGTTCATTTTTTAAAAAATAAAATTAGTGAAAAAACATTAAAAAATATCTAGTTATTCTTGTATGAATTAAGGAAATTATTTAACATTAATTATTCAAATACATTAATGTCAATTTAAAATACTAACAGAAGTAGGCTATTTAATTTATTATAAAAGATAAATTTATTTAAGTATAAAATGAATGCTAATTTGGTAATTACAATTGGAAATCTTTGACAATAAAATCAATTTCCATAAAAATGATAATTCATGAATAATTTTTTTGATTAAAGATAATGAAATTTATTTATTTAAGTCACCCGTTTAAATATCGTTGATACCTATCTCTTTTCCTTTAAAGTAATTAATTATTTAAAATGGGTAAAATAATAAATTGTGAAAATTATAGTAAGAAAAATGAAGTAAAATAAATTGCAAAAAGTTAGAAATAAAAATTTAAGAAAATTTGATAAGAAAAAAAAATTAAATTAGTTTTTCTGGATGGGAATTTTCTTTTTTTTTTAAAAAAAAAAATTTTAAGATCGGATCTTCAAAAAAACTTCTCTGATCATTGCTTAAAATAAAATAAAAATTCTTAAAAGCAATTTATTGTGTAAAAACATGTGTCATAATAACAGTGTTTCTATATCTATCTATAACACTGTATTTTTTCATATTTTTTTATAAAAAAAAATTAAGAAGCTTTTTTTCCTTAAATATTAATTAACTATAGAAAGATATTTAAAGAATAAAACTATGTTTAAATATTTATAATATGCTCAATCTATTTTTTTTGTAGCACTTTAATTCATTATGGAGATATATAACCCCGGTCTCCAGTAATCGGATTTTTAATGAGTCAATCTAGGTTTGTATTGTTGCATTCGTCCCTTATTACATTCATTGCACAGCTAGCCCACATAAAAACAATTTCCCAAACATTATTTTTACCAACAAAATCTTGTGAGTGATTCAATCTCTCATTAAAATCAACCTATTTTAGAGATAGATACCCGATAGTGGGCATAATTTGTTCGTTCTAGTCGACTATAAATATGTTAATAATAAATAATGTCTTAAACTAGGAAATAAAAATATTTTTTATTTATTAGTTACACCGGGTCAAAACGATAAATCCCTTAATAATTTTTAAAAATAGCATATTTCTATTTTTGTCCGGCCTGTTTTTGTCTGAGGATCCAGTGTTTTTTTGGTATTTAATACCGCGTCTAAATATTATTCCATGGGGGTGGTGAAAATATTAAAATTAAAAAATTTTGAAATAAAAAATTTTGGACAATTCTTTATCAATCAAAGATCTAAATGTTTTAAATAAAATATTTTATTCCTATTTTTATCCTTATTTTTTTACACATATAAAAAGATTTAACCTTTTTTACTATATTCGTTATTATAAAATTTTTACCATATAAAAATTTTTTTTTACCTACATATAAAAAATATTTATTTACTTACATAAAAAATATTTATTTACTTACATAAAAAATATTTATTTACTTATATAAAAATATATAAAAAATATTTATTTATAAATATCTAAAAATATTCTTACATTCATTATATAATCATATTCAGCTAATATTATAAATTTATGAACTTTCACCTTGAATCCTTAAAAGTTATAAACACTTTTTTAGAAATAAAATAATCATATATATTTTCTTATATTTTATTATACGAAATAAAAAAATTCTATTACTCTTAATAATTGCATTAGAAATATAATAAATATTTTAATATATCTGAATTTTTAAATAAATTTATTATTTTATTTTTAAAGAAATAGAATATGAAAGTAATATTTTCTTTTCTAGCAGCTCTAGTTTTAACCTCTGAGAATATAAAACGTAATTTATAACATTTATAATTCGAAATTTATCAGATAATTATGTTTCATTTCAATAGTAATGGAAGCCGATCCAAGTAAATATATTTTTATTTCGTTATTTAAACCAATAAAATATTACCACATTTTACTAGAAAATTTTTTTCATCATGAAGCCTCTATGCATATCTATTACTTATTTTATAAATTAAAGAAAAGAATTTTAAAAAAAATAATAAATATTTTATAAAACTTTAAAAAAATATTATTAATTTTTCAAGAATTCTATCCATTTATTGTCATCTTTAGTATTTTCTTAAATTTCATAAAAACATATTTAGATGGAAATGTGATGATTTGCAGGAAACATCATAAACGTTGTAAACCATTCTTAATTTTATATTGCATAATGTTAAAAAAATATTCATTTCAGTCAACTTCACGTGCGAAAAAGAAAGTTTAGATAATAATATTTTGCTTTATATTAATTATAATATTTATATATAGATGGCGATATTATAACCGGTTTAATTAATTAATTAACAAGTTGTGAATTGTATATATAGTATAATCATCTTTATTACAACTCAAAATAAATTATTTGCTTTTATAAATAAAGTTTTAATCCATATTTAAGGCATATTTTTTTCATATGATCTTAGGAAGCATTCAATGTGTTATAAAAATAAATTTTTATTTACTATATAAATTCTTATAAATATGTTCATCTATCTTATAGGAAACTTAGACAATATGGACCATTATATCCAAAGTAAACAATTAAAATTTTAACCTTATATAATATAAAATATCATATCTTAAGATCTAGATTTCCTCATCGGAATCAGTAAATTTAATGGCATAATTGTTTTATGTAATAATTCTAATTAAATATTAGGATTAGGAAATAAAAACCTCACTCTCACCATAGGTATAAGATTTTTGAGAAATTGATTGTGTACTATAATTTTTATATAGAACAAAAAAATAAACCCATCGGTATATTAAAATTATTTTTCCACTTACCAAAATTTTTAAATCCGACAAAATTATATGTTTTAGCAATAATTTTGTTGTTGAAAATATCATAACTATTAATTGAGTAAAACTTATACATAGATTATTCTTATATATTAATTAAAATTGTTGTATTTTCCTTAGGCGTAATTGAGATGGAGGGGGGGGGAGGGTATGCTGAAAAATTAGCCGATTCTGTAAATATTATTTTAGCTAATAAAAATTTTCCCTACAAAAATGTATATAATAATCACTAAAAAAATTGGAAATAAAATTAACAAAAGTTAATAATTCAAAATTTTTAGACAAAAATTGAAAAATAAAATTATTTTTACAAAAATCTAACATAGCCAAAGGCTTACCATAAGTGGGTCTTAAAGATTTCCAACAAAACTTATGGTAGAAAACCTCATCTAATAGCTCCCCTTCCCAATAGCAAACTAGCTATGCCATAATTATCATCATATGCTTTATGACTTTATAATTTATATAATAGTAAATGATAGGACTGGATACTTATTTAAAGAAGGTTATATTATTTTGACTTTATAAATATAGATTATTTTAATTATAATGGTTTTATAATAAAATATAATTGCGAAATATTATTTTAATGATAAAATAAAGCTGTGATAGCTAAACGAATAGGTATATTATTACTTAAATTTTTGCACATAACTTTAAATCTTTTAATAATCTTAATTTCAAATTCAATTTTTATTGCCAATCGGCCATAACTTAACTTATTAGTAATAATGTTCACCCAATAGATTTGATTAAATCCTGTTACAAAAAATAACCTAGAATTCTTTATATTAGGTTTTTTAAATAGATTCCTACTATTTATTTTAAGCTAGAATTTACAAAGTTTTATGATTTTAATAAAATAACTTTTAAGATTAAATGTAAACAAATAGAAATGTATATTTTAAATCTATAATTTTTTAAAAAATTCTTAAGATTTTGAATCATTTTATGATTATGTATTACATAAATATACAATCTAGATTAAATATTTAAATTCATATCACAAACTAGAAGGTGTAAATGGCACCTTGGTAATATCTTTAGGTAATCATATATAGATCAATATATTTTTATAAATTAAATTTGATAATTTCAAGAACGCCTATACAATTAAAAAGCAATTTATTTTTAAAAAATGTTTAATTTTATAAATAAGCAATAATTTTTTAATTTATTTTATGAACTAAAAGATTAATAGTTAGTATATGTATTAGTTCGTTCACTATTTTGTATTTTTGTAAAATGTTTATTATTTATTATGGCATTATTTTAAATTTTGAATACATACCAATTATAGGATTTTAAGATAAAAAAAAACTAAAGATTAATTTCTAGCTAAAATACTATGAATCTCAGTTAAAGATCCTATAAAATTATCAAGCCCATAATACTACAAATCAGTTTTTATATTTAAATAAATCTTGTTGGGTCATCACATTTTGCGTGAATATATCAATTATCAGTTGAATTTCATTAAGTAACAAATAAAGTATTTCTAAATTTTCTATAATTATTAATTTGTAATGAATCAGAGTATTAATATAAGATCTTAATAATTTTTATGATATTGATTATTATTTAATTAATAAATGAATTAAAATGAATAATATCTGGATTATTTTTATGATATCATCATAAGTAAAATATAATTTTAAATGATATCATCATAAGTAAGAATATAATTTTAAAATATTATTTTTTAACACACATATTTTTTTTACTATCTCAGACTTCTTTTTTTAATTTTTTTTATTCCTGATCACTTTATATTTATATAGAAAAGGATGTGGTTTTGAATCAAAATGCTTAACTATTTAATTATCTAGGTTTTCAATTAACAACAAAGGTCTTTTAAGTAAGTGGTTCTATGCAAGTTAAAGAAAATTTTTCAAACACTATAAACTAGATCAGGAATATATCATAGTCATTCCCAAATATTAATTAAACTCATAGTTCCTAAAAAACATTTTATTTCATGCGAGAAAAAATATGTTTAAATTAAAAATAAATATTAAAAATAAATTAATTAAAAATAAATTAATTAAAAATATAATTTTTAGGCCAATAATTTTATAATTTTTCTATCTTTTATAAACTTCTGTGTTTTCATTGGATAATATGGGTTTTAAACTTTTCTTGCATTTTGTAATTTATCAATTTATTTATTCTTCCAAAAAAACAAACCTTTTATATGAATATTAAATTTTTGTCATTTTATATTATAAATTATATATATTCATATTATGTTAAAAATAAAACCGCTATTTTTATATGCTGCTGGCTATAATGCTGTCAGCGCATAGGTCTAGCCATAATAATATAATTTTAATATATAAAAAACAGTTAAAAATAAAGGGATTTTAGAGAAAAGAAAACAAGGATAAAGAAATTGTAAACGAATAATTCCCTGAAATAAAAAACCGGAAAAAATTTCCCGAAAATATTTCCCAAGAAAAAAAAATTCCCTGGAAAATAAGCAGAAAAAAACCCAGAAAAAAATATCCCGTGGAAGATAATACCCCGGAAAAAAAATTCTAGGAAAATAATTACCCAGAAAAAATTCCCCTCGAAAAATATTCTCCGGAAAAAAATTCCCATAGAAAATTATTCGGAAAAAATTTTCCAGGAAATAAATTCCTCATTTTCAGATTTTAAATTAAATATAGGAGAAAATAAATCCCCGGAAGAAATACTTTAAAAAAATTTTCCAAATAATTATTTTTTAATCATCAAAAATAAACCCCTCTGCTAAAATAACGAAAATATTTCTAAATAATTATATTCAATATTTTATGAGCGTTGAGTATTTATTCTCGACGTTCGATGATTTTAGAGCATTATATATGTTTTAATTCTAAGCGATATAGAGCAATCTTAAAATATGAGAATTGATAAATCGGTTGATAGCTTAAAATTCATAAGCAAAATAATAATTATAAGATTTGAAATATATAAATAATAAGTACTGATAATCATCTCTGAAATAAATGCTTCTTGATTAAAATGGTCAGCATTTTTCATTACTTTTGACAGTATAAACCCGCCCAATGCACTCTTATTCAGCCATTTAAATTCTTATTGATGGCATTAAATACTTCAGAAATTTCCTATTTCGTCACAGAATTTATATATATAAATATATCATTTAATAGCCCATCATTAGCATTAGAAAATAAAAAGGGCGCTAGTTTGTAAATGTCATGATATTATTTTTGACAACTAATGACAAATATTTGACATAGAACATCATCTGAAAAAGACTTCATAAATTGCATAAAAAATTATACCAATTGAAAAATTGTACAACTATTTTTGAAGGCAATTGTAAAAAGCCTCTCATCTCCAACTGATTAAAATTTTTAATATATTTCTAAAAACTTCAATAATTAATAATTTGTGTAAAATATTTTGTTAATTTTCTCAATAATTTTAAATATTTTATTTGAGAATTTCTTATTTTGTTAATTTTTTAAAAATAATAGGATCAAGAGAGAATTAGTGGGGAAATTTTTTCCGAGGAATTATTTTCTGTGAGAATACTTTTTCTTAGGAATTATTTTTCGAGGAAATTTTTTTTACGGTGATTTTTTTTCCGGAGAATTATTTTCCGGGGAATTTTTTTCCGGTAAATTTTTTTCCTGGGGGATCTTTTTTCCGGGGAGTTATCTTCTGGGGAATTTTCTTCTCAATAGTTTTTTTTCGGGTAATAAATTTCCGGGGATTTACCGAGGATTTTTTTCTGCGATTTTATTCCGGGTTATTTTCCCTAGATTCTGAAAAAATACATCTAGGAAAACTTCTTAAAAAAGTGAATCTTGCAAAATAATTTTCCGCTAAAAAAATATCTAAAAAAAATCCCCGGAAAATAAATCCCCATAAATTTATTCCCCGCAAAATGTTTCCTCAATAATTCTCCCTTTTTTTGATCCTATAAAATATTAAATTATTTTTAAAAAATTAACAAAATAAGAAAAAAATCCACAAATAAATATTCAAAATTTTTGAGAATATTAACAAAATATTCTACACAAATGATTAATCATCGAAGTTTATAGGAATATATTAAAAATTTAAATCAGTTGGAGATAAGAAGCTTTTCACAATTGCCTTCAAAAATAATTGGACAATTTTTCAATTGGTATAATTTTGTTATGCAATATATGAAGTCTCTTTCAGACGATTTTTAGAATATAAAATATATTGTGTTCCATGTCAAAAATTTGATATTTGTCATTAGTTGTCAAAAATAATATCACGACTTTAACTAGCGCCCCTTTTTGTTTCTAAAGCTAATGATAGGCTATTAAATGATATATTTACATATAAATTCTGTGACGAAATAGGAAATTTGCAATTCAACCTGGTCTTCTCTATTAGATATTATTTTACTGAAGAATTTAATGCCTCCTATAAGATTTTAACTGGCTAAATAAAAGTGAATTATGCAGGTTTTTCGTTATATTTTTCATGCGAAATGAGCAGACACATTACAATATATTAAAAATAATAGTTTTATTTCATTTGCATATTATATATGTTTAATTGAAATATATTTACATAAATAAAGAATCAAACAGCCATTAAAATTTATAAACATTAGACGGGGTTAAACAAAATTTATAGATAAATGGGAGGGCAGGAAATTTATTTAAAAAATTTATAGGTGAGCGGATGGGTGGTTTAAAAAATTTCGAAACAAGAAGTGGAGGGGCGCCTTTTGACTGATAACGTCCATTGCAGACCTTTAGCTGAAAATCAATATAAAACTTGCTTTTATTTTTTGCTAAAAGTTTACTGTAAAATATAATGTAGTTTATGTTAATTAATAGAATCCCCCAATTTTTTCAATTTAATAAATGCTTTAGATTTTTATATATATATTTCCTGAAAATGAATGAGTTTTTTTTAATGTATATTTATTAGGAATTAATAAAAACATTGATGTTGAATAATTATTTTTCCTTATCAAGTAATTTTTTTATGTTGTATAAGGGATATTAACTTGAATATGAAAACAGATATAATTTTCCTTTTTTTCTTTTAGGAAATTATACCTTTCGCGAACAAGGTATATAAAATTAATATATATATGTATATAGAATCCTAAACCATTTTTATAATATTAATATTTTAGTCTCCAACTTTTTAACCATTATTAGCTATGAAAGAAGTACAAAGGAATATAGTTGATATGATTTCAAAAAAAAATTATTTTAGCAAATATTTCATACGTTTTACTACACAATGGTATCAATAATTTATTTAAAAGATTCACATTTGCATTATATTTATATACCAATTATTATCCCTTAAAAATAATATATAATTCACTAAGGCATTAATAAAGAAGTATTTATCACTTTATTCTAAAAACCTCCTACCTTGTTTATTTAAAACATTTTTTCTATTACTATTTCAATTTTCATTTAGAAATTTTATATATTTTAGATTAATTATCGAATATTTGATTAGATATGTTTCATATTTTTTTAGCACAAATGTTATAAAATTTGTAAATTTACTCAAAATTAAAATTTATGTAATTTAAAATTTTTTAAAAAGACTGAAATATTTTTATCACTTTTAAATTAAAATGTGAAGTAAAAATTTTGCTGGCTCTGCCAGCTTTCGTTTTCATTTAATCTAAAATAAATAAATATTTATAATTTCACATTAACCCAAAAATCTGTTTTCTTTTATTACTACTGTTAGCCGATCCAAGTATGAATTATTATTTTTTTACTGATTAATAATTTTAACAAAAATATGAACTAACGATGTTTTAGATCAGGCTTTTTTATAATAATATTCTAATTTCTAATTAATAGAGAAATTAAATTAAAGATCTATACATATTTTTAATTAATAGTTTATGATTTGGAGGATCAAAGTATAACCAACCTTAATGATATATTTTTTTCTCATTTTATTGATATTAACCCTTGAAACAAAGAATACATAAAATTCTGTTCTAATACAAACTACTATATATTAGATTTTTTCAAAATAGAAATTTATTTTAACAAGAATTTATCGAATGGAAATATATTCTTAAACAAGAACTTTTTTAAAAAATTTATAATATTGAACAATTGAGATTTATTATCTATTTTTTTCAATATTAAGTTATGATGTCATATTAATAGTTATTGTTATTTTAATATTTTATTTATCACAAAACATAAACTGTTTAGATCGAAATATATTGAATTGCAAGCAACATTATACGAGTAAGCTCTGTTTTATATTGTTCGATTTAAAATATTTTAATTATTTTAGGCTTCATTTGTCAAAACGAAAGTAGAATAAAACAATAAATTTTTAATTAAATTAAAATATTATTCATTTATAGATGGCGTTATTATAAACAAAATACAAAGTTTATCAATTGATTTATCAATTTGCAAATTGTACATATTATTTAATCGAATCCTTACAAATTATAAAATTATTATAGTTTTATTTAATTTCTAATTAACATGTTATTAAATGTTCTTATAATATTTAATTTGCGTACGTAGTGGAGGGACGGGGGCAAACCACCCTCTTTTCCACTTTCAAATAATGCAGATTTCGGCTAAAAAATATTACTATTGATTATCAATTTATATTGTATTCCTTCGTATTTCTTATGTCATATATTTTAATTTACATTTATTTTTCATATTCACAGCAGAAATAATAAATACCATGCTAATTTACTCTATGAATTAATATGGATTTCAAATTTCACTTGACTTTTTAGCAATTCTTTGAAAAAAAATTTACTGCAGTTACTAGGTCAAAATACACTTTAAAAATATTTTAAAAAACTTTTTAAAAGTTTTAATATAATCGTATGTTAAATTTTTGACATTTATAAAATTTTCTATGGCCCATATGTTTTAAAAAATTTACTTAAGCTCAACAATCATGTTAACACTCCATTTAAAGATACAAAGTTACGGGAGAAATCTTACAACCATCAAAAAATGGATCACAAAAGCGGTAATGATAAGCATTTCAAATTGAGGATATGATTCCCATTTTATTATACACTAATAAAAATAGAGCTAAATTAGCATAAGTAACTAGAAATAAAATACAACTAGCCATTGCGGCAATCATTTATTGCGAGTTTTAGGGTGTTGGACATTCGAATTTGATAGCTAAATAACAAAATTTAAAGCATTGGTGGTTATGTGTCATTGGGCATAAATAACAGAAAAAATTTTATTCAACCCCAAAATTTAAACAAAATTAATAATGTTTGTGATAATCTTATTTAGAAAAATTAGGTAATAAAAAATATTTATTCTCCATTTTGGCGCATGAGATTATAAATATTGAAGACACTGAGAATATGTCATGTGCTAATTGATACAAAAATAATAAATATTTCTGCAAGATGTAATGTGTGAAAATCTTAAAAAATTTAAAGGAATAAATAATCTCATGATAAATTAATTTCTTTGAAAAATATAGCTAAATATTAATTTGATACATTATCAACAATGTTGGAACTTAATAAAATTAGGCCAAATATAGATGACGACATTAATAATAAGTCTTAAATCAAAAGGAAAGCTTTATGAATTTAATATTTGTGTAACTCGGCAAGGCAAGTTCGTCATTCCAATATTAATATTGTGTCAGTTGAACAATACTATAAAATAAATCTCTTTACCCCCTTCTTGGATACCTTTATAGCTCATATTAATGAAAGATTCTTGATTCATTAGGTAGCACTTACATATCTTATCCTTCCGAGTCATACAAATCTTGATAGAGAAAAAATTAATTACCAGATTTTTATTGTGAGTATGTTGTAGTATCTATGGAATAGACCTTCTTAATACACATCAATATTGATCCCAATTTTTCACCATTTCATTAATACTATTATTTTATGAATTTTATAAGTTCAATGTTTTATTTCTTAAGAATATTTTTATATTTTATTCTATATTTCCAATTTAAATTTATACATCAATTTTTAAATGCTTAAAATTTATATTTTTTCAAAATTATCTTCTAGTTAATTTATAATGATTCATTAATCATACACCGTCTATATATATTTAATATTTTATGGTTAATATATATTAGAGATAGACACGGGCTTGAAAGATGAGTCACAGTGGGTTAAGGCATGAGTGTGAATATGTTTTAAATTATTAGGCGTTACTTATGACGTGCTACCCTAAAATTTTAGCCTGGTGTGAATGGGCGTGAACATAAATTTCATGGGAATCACGGAAATTTTAATTTTTTAAATTATTTTTTCATGAATATAAATTTGCAATTTTATAATTCTAATATATTTCTAATTTAATTTATCTCTTATATAAACGGCTTTTGTTTTTCGTCTTATAAAAATAATAAATCACTTACCTCTCGTTCAGCAATGGAAATTTGGTAATTAACAAATTTAAATATGATTTATTTTCATTTGTCGTTAATATATATATACTAATGATTTGCACTGATATTATAATCAGTCAAAATTTAAAGGAAGATATAACATCTTAATAAAATACAGTTTAAATTTTCTCATATTTACTTATAAATCTGCCCACCTCTAATTTATAGTTTAATTTGCGATAAGACATGTTTAACATTTAATTGACACTACTTCTAATAAATTTATGAACTTAAAATATTCTTAAATTATGAATATAAAATTTACTTACCTACCTCCGTCCCCCCCCCCCCACCTCATGACGAATTCCTGCGTACGCGTATATATATATTATCACTATTATTTAATATTAACCATAAACTCTATTTATTCTTATTGCTTTAGGAGAATCGTGGGCAACCTACATACTTTTTATTGAAAATTTTTTACGATTCATATGGGAAACTATCATGACTTCCTTATTTTTTTTGCTTATTATTCTCATAATGATCAGTATATACTAAATCTATTGTTATTATTTAACATTTTTGACATTTCTAATAAATATATATATATAGGAAGCATGGAAAAAAATATTAAAGGTATGATTTTACCTATCTTAAAATTTTTATATTTTTTTTAGCTTACTTAATATATCCGGACCATTACATCGGGAGTATTTATTTTTTTTAAATTATTATTTTGAGCTTAGTATTCGTAATCTTAAAAAAAAAACTTAAGCAACAGATTCGATCATCGGAATAAGTAAATTATAGAAAGATTTATTCTTTTATGTATAATTATTTTATTTGATAGGAATTGGAAATAAAAATATTACCATAACCATAGGTATAAATATTTAAAGATATTGATTTCACAAGAGAATTTTTAGAATATGAAAATGAACCAATAGGTAAATTTAGTTATTTTTTCACTTTGAGAAATCTAAAATTATACGTTTAGAATATTAATAGTTATAGTCACTAATTATTGCTTTATTATAAGTATTAAAGACACCCCTTTAGGAAAATAATTCTCTTATAATTAGATTGTGTTATTCTCATCTGTTAAGGAGAAAATATAATCAAATCATTCAGTGGGATAGCCAGGTTTTCCAAAATTTAATATTAATAATATTTTCTAAACGAATTTAAAAATGTATAGAAATTAATATAAAAATTAATTTTTTCATTTAAAAACGTAAATTTTGACGAAAATCATGAAATTTATAAAAGAACGAAAATAAAATAGTCTTTAAATCTATTATATGGAAAAGATAGAAGATTTATAGTGAAATTATTCTTTACAAAAAGTCAAAATTACTCAATCCCCTCTTGATTTTTTTCTTTTTCATTTATATAATAAATAGAAATAAATGCTACTTGACTTCCCCACTTTTCTAATTATACATCAGTTGTTTCTTTATTATTTAAAGTTTGATTATATATAATTTTTTTTGCCCCATACTTAATTTTATAGGATAGATAATTGAACATATGCGATATAGCCCTATTTTTTTTATATATATAGTAACGAATAGAACTGGATTCATATATAATAGAAGTAGATCAATTTTAATTTCATGCACATTTACAAAATTAAAAAACTATCACATGAAAAGAGTATAATTTACAAAATAATCTATAAAATATATCTTTAAAATTTTCGCAATAAAGCTACGGTAGTAAAACTAATAGGTATATACATTTATTATTTTGAAAACGATTTATCAATTTTTTTCGCATATATATATAACAATGTTTAAATTTGAATGATATTTCGAGTTACAAATTTAATTTGTTAATTTATATCTAGATTCTGAAAATAGCGCTGTAATAATATCTATAGGTAATGAAAGATCAATATACATTTTTGTACAAATTTAATTAGATAGTTGTTTAAATAAGTTGACCTCAATATTAATTTATTTACTATTTTAAACTTTACCAATATCAAAGTTATTATTAATAACAAATATAATAAATTTTCATCTTCTTTCATTTAGGAAGCATCGAAATATTTCGTGTACCAGGTATATAATATATGAGGATCCCTAATCACATTAAATAATATTTTAGTGTCAAGATTTATCAAATTTACATCTTATTTAGGTATATTAGATATGTAAAAAACTGCTAATTACCACGAGTTTATAAAATCAATTATTTTAGAAGCTAAACCATATCTTCTACAGTATAAGGGTTATTCAAATTAATTTAATTTATATTTTTTTCATTTCAAAATTTTTACAAATAATTCATAATGTTTTGTTTAACAAAAAAAGGATTTTTTTTTTATTCCAGTAAATAATTAACTCCATTTTCGAAACGCCATATTAATTTTTTTTTGGAAATTAATATCGGAGACCTGCAGATGACTATTTACACGGGCTGGGACCGATTGATTTTATAAAAAAAAATTTCTATTTTTTTTCAAAAATTTTTCTCGGTCAAGCCTGAGTTTTAAATATTAAGACTCAGCCCGGCCTGACCTGAATTTTTTTAAATATATATTCATTATATTTATTTTAAATTTTTTTTATCTAAATAATGGTGATTTAGAATGGTTTTAATATATACGGCCAGGTTTGGGGTTTTTTTGAAAGAAAAATATACTAAATTCTAAGGCTAGATAAAGAATATCAAAAGCATTTATTTAAATATAGGCAGAGTGGTTAACGCTCCTTTTTAAAAGTAGCGAGCTCCCGCTCCCGCTCCCGCTCCCGCTACTACATATTAAAAGGAGCGCTCCCGCTCCAACTAATGGAGTGCCGCTCCATAACCGCTCCTTTGATTTTCATTTTTTTAGAAGGTACACTAAACAAAATCATATTTTTTTATCAAAACGTTTTATTTATATTATATAATATATCCAAATATTTATAATCTTTTATTAGCTTTTAAAAGTAATAAATTTTCTAAATTAGAATCTAACAAACACCCAAGCCTCTCCCCTAAGACCTGTTTTGCAATACTAAATAGGCGCTCCACAGGAGCACTAGAGGGAAGCGGGGTATTGTATCTTATATAAATATTTTTTAATTCAGGGAATTGTTCAAAAATAGTAATTTTGCTATCATTATTTAAAAAATATCTATCCAATATATTATCTTCATGGTGATCAATTTCATGGAATCCAAAAAAATCTTCCAAATCATTGCAAGGTTCCTGTGAACTAGTAGTAGCTATCTTTCCGTCGGGTATTTGTTTCCTTAAAAAATTAATTAATCTGCCTTTTAGTTCCATATTTTTTGGATTTTTTATCCATATTATCATCATTATAAATATTTGAAAATCTGCAATAAAGTTATTTAAATAGATATAATTTATTTTTTATTATAAACCTTTTATTAATACCGCTTTCTAAGAGACTTTACAAGAGGTTGGCAAAACTCTAAATCTGTTAATTCGTTTAATTTTGAAATAAGTTTAGAAATGGTTGGTTCAAGGATTTTAGCTTTTTTCATAGGCTCCATAACCTAAAATTTATTTATTTCACAAAGATAACGATTATATTAATATTTACTTGACTATACTCTTTAATAAATTTACGTTCTTGGGAGTTAAAACGTATAAGCCCATGGTTATCACACAACTCATCAAGGTCCTTTTGTTTTTCAATATTTTATCTAGCAAAACCATAGACTCATAATACGAATTCCACCTAGTGGAATTTGGGCATATTAGATACCTACCCAACTTTCTGATAATATCGTCCGCCATATTTGTAGACATATTTTGTTTATTTCACAAAGATTGACACTTTTGGAATAAGCTTTGAGATTCTATTTGAAAGCTTCTATCACCTAAAGCTTTCTCTGCGTCAACTGTTGACACCAAATTGAGATTGTGGCAAGCACATCGTGAATGTTGAGGGAGATAATCAAAGCTTTCTGCCCTATTATTTAGGATATCATCAATATCCACAAATTGGAAATCATCATCCATCTCAGAACTTTTATCTTCAAAAATTCTAAAAAATAAAAGGAAAGTTATAATTTTAAAATAAATATTTAAGATTACCTGAATGCTTATACAAAGTTCCTACCATTATCAGTAATGGTTTTTATCACTTTATTCTGAATTTTAAAGCTTTTATGTATATCAATTATCATCTTGGCCAAAACATCAAAAGTATGCTTGCCTTGAACACGAAGCTAGGGCTAAAGTTGCTGATTTTTTTTGCAATGATTTTGTGTCAATCTAATGAGCTGTTACACCCAAAAAAGACCTTTATAAGTTAAATTAATCAAGCACATTTAAAAATATAGGCACTACCTTCTAAATCTACTCCAGCAATCAGCTGTGGTACACACATATGATACTCCAGAAAGCATTTCTATAATATCATCCATCATTTTATCATAACGCAAACCTATCTTTGCTATTAGTGTTTGACGACACATTACCTTTGCTGAAGTGGAAAACGTTTTTATCATTTTGACAAAGCTAGGATTGTCTACAGTTGATAAAGGAACTAGTGTCTCAATGACATAATCAATAATTGCATTATCTCCTTCAGTTTTTGTAGGTTCATATATTTTTTGACTAAAATTTAATATTGACTGTTTTTTCTCAGAAGACTTTATATTTTGGCTAATATCTTTTTTATTATAACTATTGATATGATTTTCAATTTTTGAATATTGATTAACATGTACTCTCTAAATATAAATTTATAAATTAAATTAAAATTTATTTTATAAAAATCAACTTTATTTTTAACTGATAATCTAAAACATCAAATTATTAAGGTAGATTTTTTAAATAAGAAATTGACAAATATTTAATGAGCAGTATAAATATCTTTTTAGGCACTTTATTTTTTTTTATTTTTGTAAATTTTTTTATTATTTTGTTTTACTTATTTTATTAATATAAAATAAAAATAAATAATTATTTTTCAAGTTTATTGATCAAAATAAAATAAGAAAAAATCAAATTAAGATTAAATAAAATATAAATTTTACCATAATAAAATGTATATTTTTAATTTGGATGTTACAATTCAATTTAAAAAAATACTTTAAATTTAGAAAAAAAATGTATAAAAGGAGGTTGAACAAGTAATGAGAAAATTAAAATAAATATTAAAATATAAAAAAGCATCATATCTGACAACCCAAGCCCAACTAATATAATGAATTGCCCAAAAATAATTAATACCATTTTAAAAAAATTATTACAAAATAAACAAATATTGATTTTACTTTTAAATGTTTTTAAATTAAAGCTTGAGATTTTAGAGAAAGATATCCTTTTGTTGTTAATACATAATAGGCATTTCGCCTTTAAGTTGACTTTATCATCTGTATCATCTATAAGCTTGAAATATTTTTTATATGGTGGAAATGGAAATTCGGTTTCTTCTTCTGTGATCTCTAAATCCATAACATCTAAAACTATTTTTTATTATATATCTATAAAATGAATATTAATATGACTTACAAGATTTTTCAAAAAATTTTTAATATAAAAAGGAAAAACTGATGTTTAATGTTTAAAATGATTAGATGAAAAATCAATATAAAACTCGGCTCAACATTTAATAATGAATAAATTTAAATAAAATAAAATTTTATTTTCATTAAATTTTAATTAACAAATATTATTAATATTTAAAAAATAATATAATTTATATATTAAATTTAAAGGAGCGGTAGAGCGCTCTTCCGCTCCAGCCTTAAAAGGAGCTATTCCCGCTCCCGCTCCTCATTTTTAAAAAGGAGGGGCGCTCCAGCTGTTTTTGAGAAAATGTAGCGGCGATCCAGTAACAACTCTGAATATAGGTATTAATTATTAAATATATAAAAGCCCGGCTCAGGTATTTTTAAAAAAAATTTTGGCCCGGCAGGGCTTAAGTATATTTTAAAAAAATTTAATTTCTGATTATTATAAAGGAATATTTTAAACTTTGAGAATATATCAAAATCGCAAATATTAAAAAAAAAGGAAAGAGAAACGAGGCACGTACATTTCTTTATTTAAAAAGTTAATGGAAGGGAAAGGAAATGAGAGGAAAAGAAGAGAACAAGAATAATATTAAAAATGAAAGGATTAAATTTTTTTTTAACAAGGCTTGAATAAATTTATTTATTTTTAATCTTAATCTGAATCCCCAATTTTATCAATATTTTTGTTATAGTTCAAAATGCGAGTATCAGCAGAATACAGGAAGAACCAAGTATAAATAAGTCAAATACCCAATATAATCAATGTTTTTAGTTCAAAATGTGATAATTTGTAGGATACAAGATGAAAGTATAAATATTCACCTTTAATTTGTAATTATAAAACAATAATTAAATATTTTTATTTCAGCAAACTTTAAATGTGAAAAAGAAAGTATTATATAGTTATATTAAAATTTTGCTTTATAGCAATCTTTATAATATTTATCTATAGATGGCGATATTGTATTCTCCAATTATAGTTTGTCTATGTTTTGTTGCAATGTATTTTTTTTTAAATTTGGTTAAAAAATTAAATGATATCATATAATCTATCAATTACCATATATCATTTATTACTAGGAAATATGGAAATAGTTATAAAAAGTCAGCCTCCTTTATCATGATTCTTTTTAAAAAATATATATTTATCTTTTATAGATTACTTAGAAAATCCGGACCATTATATTCAAAGTATATATTAATTTTCAACTTATAATCTTATTTATATTTTACTATATTTGAAAATATATTCAGCTCAACATTATTTCATTGGAATCAGTAAATTTGGAAAAGATGAAAAAATATACATATATAAACTAAAATTAAATATATTAGAATTGGGAAATAGAAATCTTACACTTACCTTTGGTATATTTTAAGGAAATTAATTGTATAGTATTATTTTAATTCATAGATCAAGAAATTAAACCCAGGGGTAAAATATTTATTTTCAATTATAAATAATTTAATCTAACCAAATAATAATAGTAGTTAATAGGTGTAGCTTAGGTGGTGTAGATATCATTTTAACTAAAAAAAAATTTCCCATCCTTTTATTCAAAATATATAATACATCATTAGCATCTATGCCACCACTTTTATTTTAAACAAAGTTTTTCTAATTTTACTATGCTATTTATTAGATTACAAATATGTTATTAAAATTAGATAATATTTTCTATGGCATATATATATCTTAGTTGTTGAAATAAAAAATTATTTCATATAAAACATGATAAATACTTAAGATAATTACAAAATTATATATAACAAATCAGTCTGCTACACATCTCTCTTTACAAGTCATAGATTTCAAAAAAAAGTTGTTTAAAACCCGATTAAATTTTAATTTTTTTAAACTCGTATTTATGTCTTTTTCGTTTACTTCGTAGGTAGTTTTATCATGTTAGCTTATGTTTTCCTTGGTGGGCTTAAAGATGGGTTCATTATCTTTGTGATAACGATTTTCTTGTTGATTCTTCTTTTGTTGATAATTTGAAATAGAATTAAGTAAAAGTTAATAATTTTTTAAACTATAATTCGAAATCTTATGTAAAAAAACACATATCGTAATATGTCTGAGCTCCGATAACATGATGTAATTTATCGTTTATAAGCAATAAATTAAATAATTGAATGATGGATTTAAGAAATTCATAACGGTTTACAGATTGTATTATGTATTTAAAGAGATTTTTTTAAGCATAAATTACAAATTATAATAAAGAATAAAATATAAATATAATTATATACCACAATAGAGTCTCTCCTTATTTATTATGATATTGATGGTCAAATCCTGCTCTATTTTTTTTTAAATAGGATAAAAAGGATTTTTAATTATGTAATTATAATTACACTATTAAATTACGATTACATTTAATTAGAAATTAATTATCGTTTTTAGAAAAGGGATTAGTAATTATAATTAAAATATTATATTAATTGTAGTAGAGATAAATTACATTTTTCTTATTATACCTATTCCAAGCCCCCGACCTATCTTTTTTTATCATATAATATTTCCCTATCCTAACACTTTACGATCATCCTGCCTCTTCGATTATTCCACAATTCTCATTTCATGAGCTCAAAATTAAAGATCGAACAAAATAAATACACTTAATCTTAAAAATCTATCATGTAGCGAGCTAGTTTGCCTGTTTAAGCAGGCATAAAATAGGTCAATTTTCCTGACTAACATCTTTTTAATTTATTCCTTCCACTTTAGGCTTGTTTATACTGCCTCTTGTCATAAAAAAATTTGCTCTCACCGACAATGTCGATTGTTGAACTAACGGAGAATGAGTTGGAAGCGTATACTCAACTGTAAATTAATTAAGTATCTTGAGTCCATAAGATATCAGGCAATCAATCACATTTCCTTAGGCAACCTTGCACTAGTGGACCTTTCTTAAATATAGATGCCAAACCGGGACCACTTAATATTAAAAAATTCCTCAAATAATCAAATTCGATAATCTATACAAAAAATAATTATACTTAGGTTTCGGGTAGACAAATGATGGCTTACCATACTTCTACATTTTCTGGGTCATTTCATATATTGGAAACACTATAAAAGCTCCACTTCTAATGTATACAAAAATAAATCAGATTACCATTTTTTACAAAATTTCCTTCAATTAAAAATAATTAAATTTTCGACTAAAAATAAAAGGAAATATTTTGTGAATATTATCAATCGAACTTATTTATATTTATTATATACAAAAAATTTGTAACATCATTTACATATAAACTAATGGATAAATGGTAATACATGTTACCCGACTATCATTTTACATTGAATTATTTCCTTCTTTTTAATTTTTTTATCCCATAACATTTATATATAGCCTATGATGGAACGTCAAACCTTTTTAATACAAGTAAATTTAGTTTAACTTAATCGAGAGAGAGCTTCTTTATAAATAAAAATTCTCATAAATTTTAAAACCTGATTTCTTTTTAAATTTTTTTTTTACAATAAAGATGTGGCAACAAAACGAATAGGTTTATATTCTTCTTATAAAAAATCTTAATCATATTATACATTCGGGTAGAATTTATAATGACAACAAAATATTTGTTCTTCTTTTATATCGAAAGAATAATTTAATATTCCATATTTAGCATGAATAAATTAAATTTTGAATCTAATATTCGACAAATAGAATAATGGCTTTAACATTCTTATGAATAGAACGGCTCTTTTGAGCCGATTTTTTAAAACGGCTAACTCAATATTTTTGATAGAAAAATATTGACTTAACCTCGAGATTTCGATAATATAGGCCTAAACCAATGTTCCTTCTATGAGCAAAATCTTCAGGCTTGCGTAATATTTTTCTGAGTGAAATATTGAGTTAGCTGTTAAAAATTGGCTCAAAACTAGCCGCAACACTACTTATGAATGCAAATATTATTAACATAATTTATGATTTGATTTCCAATTTTTTTATATCAATATGCATAGTTTATTTATATAATTATAAATGTATTAATTCTTATCTAGCTGGTGTAAATGGCACCTTAAAAATATCTATAGGAGGTAATCATAATTTAGAATAATATAAATAATTTAATCAGATTTTCCTTTTGCTAAATTCATAAATAGTTATATAACCTTAAACTCATTACCGTACCCTTTTAATTATTCATCTTTACCTATCTATTGTAACTTCGTACATCTAAATTATTATATAATTTCTTTTAGGAAAAAAAGAGTTCCGTAGACAAGGTGGGTATTATAATTTATAATACAATTATCCTCAACATTTATTATTCTAGTCATGGGGATTATGTATATTTCAAGCAACATCACAGGTAAAATAAATAAAAAGCTGTAATATTAGCCTAATAATCTACATTGTTTTAGCATCCAGACCATATCTTTTACAACATAATGGTATAATATAAACAATATAATTTATTTATATCTTTTTTAGTCACATAGGCCTTCTTCAAAAACATTTTATTTTTCAATCCTGTTAGCAGGATGAATAAAATATTTATTTTTTTTGGAAAAACCACTATGAATCTCAAAGAGTGCACACTATATAATTTTCACTTATTTGAATTAATTTGCTAAGAGGAAGAAAAAATAATAACATTATTCCATTTAATTATATATTATAGGTACAGAAATAATCTCGGAACTCTAATAATTATGTTATTTATATTAGTCAATAATATATAAACTTTTATATGGGTGTCGCTTTTATAATAGAATCATATTGTCAATACGATAAAAAGTGAATTGATTATATTTGTTTAATAAATTTTATAGTTTGTTCTTTAGCAATGTTTGAAATGCAGGAGAAAAATCTAAGAAAAACCCCATTTTTCGAAGCTTCTTGCCATATTTTTCATTTATTTTTTATAATTTATTTTGGTTTTACAATTTCAGTATTTTACTGGAACATTGCAATTTTAGTAATTATTTTATAAAATTACTAACTTATACTTGATTTCTTCAAATATTATTTATAATAACATATTGTAACTCATTTTTTATGGAGATGGGTCGGTGAGTTAGTAGAAAATATTTATTTGCATAAAAGATATTTACAAAAATTAGCTGCAACTTTGCTAATGGGGTAAAAATTTCTAGCGCAACTCCTTTCGGTTACGGCACCAATTTGGCCCTCCAGTAGGAAATTTAGAAAGTTTCGATTGTTAAATGAGAAACTCGTCATAAATTCTTATTTGGCTTAAATGTATCGTTTAGAAAAGAAACAAGATCAGAAATGTTTCTTTTTTAAAAATATCCTAGCATCTGCTTCTGCTCCATTGCTTTTTTTAGGAGCCATCTATAGCTTTAGTGCCACTTCTCGATATTTCCTTTTTAATTTTTTTTTTATAAATGTGCCCAATAGAAAAATGTAATATTATACTTGTATTTTGTATTCTTAGAAAATGATATTTTCCATTAAATAATTAACTTTTCAAAATTTAAGTCCAATAAAAACCTACATTTCTTTCTTATCTGGTAGAAATAATAAACAAAACGGGAGCACTTGTTGAAAAAATATAAATTTTCTAAATAAAACAGCTTCCCTGGTAAATTATCTACTTTAGTATCTATTAAAACCTAAAGAATCTTTTAAACTATTGGAGGGTTATTTGGTTATAATTGTAAACAGTTTGTGTTGTGATTTTTTATTATAAATATAAATTATTTACATATTGATCTTTATCTCTATTTTCCATATTTATTTTGAATTCATTATGAATCATATTAGCTATAATATTATTTCTATAATATATTTATATGATAGAAATACTATTAATGTGTCTATAGATGATAGGGTAAACGAAGTTAGAAAATTCGGAATTGGCAATATAATTCAATTTCTAATGTAAGTTGAAGTTAAAACCTCTATAGATGTAGTTTACCTTGAATGATCAAAAATATAGTTTTTGTGATATTATTCTTAATATAATGATTCTGATTATTTTAATATATTTCCTCTATGAATAGTTTAAAAAAATATATAAAAAAATGAGGCAATATAAATGAACTACAATTCAGTTCGATTTACTATAACTAAATAATTTCTTAAGATTATATATTAATATCATTATGGTCAGTGTTGTTTTGCTTAAAAACTTGGAGGGGGGGGGGGGCTATTATTTTTTAAAAATATTATTAAAAAGTATGATATATATAAAATCAATTTTCTTTTTATTTCGAAAAAAAATTTTTATTTATAATATATTTTAAAAACTATGTAACATTTTTTTTTGAATGAAATTTTTATTTTGAATAATATAAGGTTAAAAAAATAACAAATAATGTATTAAAAAAACGTAAGAAGGTCTTTCCACCAAAAAATTTCCATTGAAATTCGTTTTCTAAACACCTTCCTGAAGATCACTCGAAATTAAGTGCATTTTTAGGCGAATGCTTTAAATAAATATTTACGATTAAAATTATACATGCTTGTAGCTAATATTTAGAATACGGTTAGTAGGAAGTTGATTATCATTATCTAATAATTATTTTTTATTAATGGTCTAAATAATTATGACACCGGAAAGAGTTTAATTAGGATTGTTTTGAGATTATAGTTGGTAGCTCATTTTATGATTTTTACAATTAATTAATAGGGTTCTTAAAGCATAATGGGTGGGTAATTGCGGTCGAAGGGTATAATTTCTTTTAGGGAGGTCGGGATAAATTTTGGAGGTTTACAAAATTTTTTTGTAATTTACATAGTATTTTTTTTGTTAGCAACATGTTACATATCAGTCAATCAACAAAAAAAGGTTAATTGACCATAGAATATTGAAAAGAATAGAATAGAATAAATTGTGTGTGATTGTATTGAATAATTAAGGAAGAATGATGATTTTATTTTTAACGAAGATCAAAAAAACAAAAGGTCAAATTAATCATTATCATCTTGGTATATATATAAAATTAACATCAATTCAATATTAAATAAAAATCAATGCATATAAAGTTTCAAACATCAATTTAATATTAAATAAATATAATATAATATAACGTTTCTAGCCTTAAGTCTTCTACAATAAAAAATCCATTAATAAAATTGTTACTTATATTTAACAAATTTCCTATTTAAAAATTTAAGATTTTGTTAAGATCTTTCTTGCCTGTAATGTTGTTAAATCGACTAAATTCTAATAAGCCTGGAGTCTAATTTTTGCTAATTAAGTTATACTCAAAACTTATTAAAAATGGAACTATATAGCACAACTACTTTGGTAATGAACTTCACTCTATACTATAAATAATGCAGAAGAGGAGGGGATATAAAAATAAAGAAAATATAAATAGTGAAAGATAAACCTTTTTGCTTTCTACTTTCTTCTGTGAGGCTAAAATATGAAAATGATTTTTTAAAAATTTAAATTTTTATAATAATAAAAGAAAAGGAGATTCAAATTAATATTTTTGAAAAAGCAAGGGAAGGGGGGGGGGCGGTTAGCTCTTTTACAGAGTTTGGAAAGATGACTTAAAAAAGTATTAGCAGGGGTTTTAGCACCCAGGTAGCGCCCTTCGCAATACTATCCCCTGATGATGTCAACAATAGTTTATTAACGTTTAAATTAGTGTTGTTAAACGGCTCGATTTGAGCCGATTTTTAAAAACGGCTAACTCAACATTATAGCCAGGAAAATATTGTCTAAGCGTCGAGATTTCGCCAATAGATGTTCAATACTATGTGCCATCTATGAGCAAAATCTCTAGGTTTTCATAATATTCTGGCTAAAATATTGAGTTAGCCCTTTTTAAAAATCGGCTCAAAATGAGCCGTTTAACAACACTAGTTTAAATACCAAATGGTTAATTTATACACAACTGTTTTATTAGTAATTTAAATAAATTCTAACAAAATGTCTATAACTAATAGTAGATAATTTAATAAATTGGATAACATAAATAGTATAATTCATTTATTAATACGACCATGATCATTTATAAGGTAGGATATAAAATATTATAATAGAAGTTTCTACAATGCAATAATAATTTTAGGCAGTTAACATTATCCGACATTATATACTTATATAATCATTATATCAATATGTATTATGCAATAATTTTTATAATACTACAAATAAGAATATGAGATACATTTCAGATTGCGTTATTAAAATAAGCGGATTTGGGTCGATTTCTAAAAATGGTCCGATTATGATTTTATCCGAATAATATTAGGTAAGCCTGGAGATTTTGCTTATAAATGCCTGGATTATTTGCAGAATCTAGAGTCTTACATATTATTAGCCTTAAAATCCTAAATAGGCCATTTTAAAAAATCCTTCCAAACCGACTTTAACACTATTTCAGAAATCATTATGTGAATATTAAGAATATCACCATTATTAATTTAAGAGAAACGTTAATTGAAGATACAAAATAATAATAAAGGCACATGTGGTTTTTCTTTTTTAATATACCTAATAAACAATAATTTCAGTAATCATTATGTGAATATTAAGAATATCACCATTCTTAACTTAAGAGAAACGTTAATTGAAGATACAAAATAATAATTAAGGCACATGTGGTTATTTTTTTTTTAATATACCTAATAGAAATGTCTCATAAAAATTAAAAAACTTTAATTAGGACACCTCCCCTTAACTAAACCTAAAGCTCATATTATCACTATATAATAATATAAATCAAAATTGAAACATAATTATAATCATTTCGCAATGTAAGAGCTAAGAATGAAGTTACAAATATGATTGTAAAAAAAATTAATAAACCTAAGGAGAAATTGGATTATAAACAAGGAAATCATTTAAATCATAAAAAAATACCCACATAGGAAATTTTAATTATTACAATAATTATAATAACAATTTTAAGCACAAAGATAATAGAAAATTGAACAATAATGATATGTATAAGAACAATGACTGTTCACGATGTGGAAGAACCCACACCTCATCCCAATATTTTGCATCAAGGGTAACATGTTCCAAATGCCAAAAGGTGGGGTACTATGAAAAATACTGTAAAAGCTACATGCTATACGTTAAGTTATTAATATATTCAATTAATAACATCTCCAAATTGGTAGAAACAGTGCTAAGATATTCGTTTGAATTTGATTATGATATGGGTGCACTTTATCGATAATTGGAAGACAATATTGGAATAAATTAGCAGCCAAAACTTGGACCAACAAAATCATTATCGGTTTACGGCTAGCAACAGCTGGACGTTGTTGGTGAAACTATTGTAGGGGTGCAACTTGAAAATATAGGCCGATTATTACCAATTGTGATTACCCGGTCATATGACACAACTGTTTAGACTATGATGGGCATTTAATATGTTTATTCCAGTGAAATTACAATACGCAGTATAACAGTAAAGATATTATGACAATTGTGCCATACATACAGAACAAATGTTAAGGATGAGATGGAACGATTTAATAGGCTAGGACAGCTCATGATAAACACATTCAAGTGGGAGAATTTGATGCTTCACAACCTATATGGTACATAATAAAATTAATTCTTCCTATTAGGTGAAAAGTAAAGATAGAATGAAACGAAAGCATGCTGATCAACTGAGAAAACGAGATGTGGCAAAAGAAATGTAGAGGTCAGGGAGAGAGGAAGAAAATAGACAATATGAAAAATGTAGAAGGATTACCTATAGAGGGAGAAAATGGCAATACGAAAATGACTGATGAAAATTCGGATCCACGAGATATATCAGGATTACCTCGAATACTAGAAACAACAAAGAGATAGAAATCACAACGATTGAAGAAGCCTACACAACGTTTGAATGAGACTGTTAAAATCCAAATTGTGAGGAAATGTGATAAATGCTCTAAGATATTATTATATTTCATGTATTTTATATTACAATTTATTTGGAATATATTATCATGTTGATTGACATTATAAATTTTCCAGTGAATGTAACAATATAGTCTCACGTAGTATAATTTAGTTTAGCCATGATGTATAGATTCTTGGGTCCTGGAGCACTTGACCTAAATTCCGATGCTGAAGGAAAACAACACTATTCCGTAATCTTGACCTTCGTGTCGCTAATACCTTTTCGTGCACTCCGATCGAAGATAAATATTTGTTTGTTATAGCCAATCATATAGTACATTGTCACAAATTGTCTATTTCAAAAGTTCAAGGACTCCAATTTATATAATAAATCATATTAAAGTATTCCACCAAATTATGTTTAATTCTGACTTAATACTTATTTGTTATATGAAGATTGACCCTAAAATCTTGGTATAAGAGAAAGAAAAGAAACTGAAAGAAGAATGAAAATCGAGCAAAGCTAGATATGAGGCCCTCGGGGATCAAAATATAAAGGATGAGTACGTAAAACAAATAATATATAAAAGTTATTGGGGGCTACATCTAATTTGACATAATTGCTTATATCAAATCGTCGGCTTAGTATTATAGTTGTTCACCATCCAAATTTTTAAAATACCTATTTTTCGATATAGTCACTCCTTACTATATGCTTCCATAACAGCATTTATAATATAATTTTAGAATGTATTATTATAGTGTAATCTTATATTTAAAATAAAAAAATACATTTTTTAAAAAATACACTCCTGAAATATTTTAAAAGATATAGAAAACTCTAGTATTCAGCGAAGAAATAGCAAAGTTTCTATATAAATAAAATATATACATTTAAATACAAAAGTATCTTTACGATATTCACTTGAAATGGATATTTCCAAAGGGTGGCGGTATTTCCCTTTGACCTCCCTTATCTATTCCTGAGATATTATTCAATGCTCAATAATTTGTAAATTCTTTTGCCTCAATTTTACTGTTGAAAGGTTAATTTTTAATTACATAATATTTTTTACCCTCTAAATAACACATTAAATATAACAGATATGTGTCATCATAAAATTAGCCTTCATCGATATAACATGGTCCTCTAGCTTTTCTATTCTTATTCTTTATTAATACTCCATAATTTTATTTTTTCTATTGAAGTCACCTCAAACATATTATACTCTAATATTCACGGCGGTTCACCTTTTCCTCTTTCAGCATTCCATCATAATAATCATAAATAAAATCTTTAAATGTATATCCTTTTTATATTCTTGTTTAGAGGATCATCGAACAATCTCTTGACTACTTATGGTTTTATAAACCTACATCCATCTCATACTCTTCTAACTTCATATAAAGGTCAGCATTTCATTTTTTTAGTTATGAATCTTTTCTGCCCATTTCTTTTATATACCCTTCCATATTTTAATTAAATCATTTTCCATTTTTAAAATTTATTTTTCGTTTCTTATATTTATTCCTCCTGGACTTCGTCTCATTCGCAAATTATTTTTTTTAATTATTTTTTTTTCCTCCTACGCATATGTTTCCCTTATCCTTTTTTGTATTTTTGTAATTTGCTTTAATATTTGCCCATAATTATTATTTTTCTAATATTTTTGTACACATTAAACCATCTAGATACGTTTAGAATTTAATAAAAATCTGAATATTCTTAAATAGCATAAATTTTTATTATGGAATTCTACATAATATTTTGTCTACACTTTATTTTATGGAATTAACATGTATATAACTAGAGTGTTGTTAAAAAGCCCTATTCAGGTCGAGTTAGGATAACAACCAAAATAACATTGTATAAGCCTAAAGATATTGCTCATATCTGGCAAAACTGCTCGGACATCTACCAAATCTCGATGCTTATATAATATTATTTTAGCTAAAATCTTAGGGACGTTTTGAAAAATTCCCCAAATCGGACTATTTAACAACACTATCAAATAATCTGTGATATTATAAATATTCACCCTCATTTTACAAACTTATTGTTTTTAAAAAAACAATTATTTTAAATATTTTCATTTCATCTCATTTTGATAAAATTATATTATACTTCTTGAATTATAAATCTTATATAGTAATATTTATGCTCCATGATATAGCTGTATAAATTTTGAAAACATGTCAATTTAAAATACTAATAGTAGTGGTCTTACTAATTGATTTGTAAAAAATAAATTTATTTAAGTACATTATTAAAGGGAGGAATGCTAATTTGGTTATTATTCAACTGGAAATCTTTGACAATAAAAGCAATTTCCGAAAGCGATAATTCATGAATATTTTTTTTTGACTAAATCCTATCAAAGATAAGGAAATTTATTTAATTTTACTTCCCCGTTTAAATATCGTTAATGCCTATCTTTCATCCTCCCATAAATATTAAAATAATGACTATTTACTTTTTCTGTTTTTATTTATTATTCTAAATTTTTTTAACCTTTATTAAAAAAAATTTATTGAGATTGAATAAGATAAACATTATAAAAGTATGGACTTTCAACTTGATCATCATAATCTATTGTTTTATATTTTCTGTTTTAATTTGTTATTCTAAATTTTTTACTTCAACCTTCATTAAAATATATTTTTTATAATAACATTAATACATAGGAATATATTTTATCGCATAGCATAAACATTATAAAAGTATGAACTTCAACTTATTCCTTAAAATTTATAAGCAATATTTTGATAAATAAATTTATTTTAATCATAATTTATTGTTTTATATTTTTTGTTTTATATTTTTTGTTTTATATTTTTTGTTTTTTATATTTTGTTTTTAATTTATTATTCTAAATTTTTTACATCAATAAAATTTTTTTAGAACATTAATACATAGGGATATATTTTATCGCATAGCATAAACATTATAAAAGTATGAACTTTCAACTTGATACCTTAAAATTTAAACAATCTTTTTATATATAAATTTATTTTAATTATAATTTATTGTTTTATATTTTTGCATTTCACATTCTATTACATTTACATTGTATTAAAAAATAAAAATATTAAATTTATTACTTTTAACAATTGCATTCAAAAGATAGTAAAAACTGTGAACTTTAACCTATACCCCTTAAAACATAAACGATCTTTTTATCAATAATTTATCACCATAATTCAATTGTTTTATGTTTTACACATCTATTTCATATTGCAAAATATAAATAAAAAAATTTATTAATCCTTAATGATTGCTTTAGAAATATAATACCTCTCAAATTTAATAGATCGACCTGAAATATGAAATAAATTTATTATTTAATTTTAAAATAATAGAAATAAATATTATTTTTTTGCTTTTCTATTAGCACTCATTTTAACTTTTGAAAAAAATGAAATTCATATTTTTCTTTGAATTTGTTCTTTGAATATTCTTATTGCCCTCATAAAAAATTTATCATCTCCCTCCCCCTCTCCTCTCAACTAATTTAAAAGCAATCGCATAACAGGATTTTTATTTAAAAAAATATTCATTAATTTATCTTCAGGGTTCATAGTAGTGTTATTAAATAGCTCGTTTTAAGCCGATTTTTAAAAAAGGCTAACTCAATATTTTGGCGAGAAAAATATTGCCTAAGCCTCGAGATTTCGATATAGACCTTTGTTCCTCTTATGAACATTATCTTGTCTGCGTAATATTTTTCTGGGTGAAGTATTGAGTTAGCCGTTTTTAAAAATCGCCTCAAAAAGAGCTGTTAAACAACACTAGTTCCAGAGATCAAAAATGAGAACATTTCAAACTCGGTAGCATAAATTAGGGATAGCATATTGAAGATTTGTTTTAATGAAATTATTTTTAATATTTCCATATTTTTAAAAAAAATTATTAATTAAATTTGCGTGTTTAAATTTTCTTTATAAATTAAAACAAATTTAATTGCTAAAAATTTGAGGTTAAATAACTTTTATATTAATTACGTTTTTCGTATGCTGAAATATATCCAACAAAATGTTTTTTTAGTTAATAGAAAAATTATTTATATACTTTAATTTTTATGTTATAATTATTTTATATTTGGGGAAATTTATTTGAAATTGATAATTGTGGCTAAATTATATAGCAATAATCCGAATTAAAAGCGAAGTGACATATTTATGTAATCCCATCATCTGGCCATTAATGTGGTTAAATTGTTTTTTACATGATCACGATTCTAGTTTTTGTTTTCTTTTTAATGTACAAATATTGTATGTATTTTACTTTACTCTTCCAACTCGAATAACATAATTGAAGTGAACCCATATTATGAACACGAGGACGATTATACTTATTTTTACAAATTGTTTTCTTCTTAATCTTAAAATTTGCATTAAACTTTACATTACAAACTCGAGTCGTAATCGTAAACAGTTATGAAAGGACCTAGTTTAATTCAATATTAGTTAACATCTAGTTCTAATTAATTATTTTGTATTAATATATTAGATTTAGAATACTTTAAATTATAGAGCCGGAAAAATAAATTGTTTAATAATTTTTATTTCATATATCATCAAAAAAGATGGGACGACATTTTCTCGGATTAAAATCTTGATAAAAAAACATTTTTTATTCCAAATGTACCCCGACTTTGGCAATAAGTTATATTTTGGCTTAAAATTTAATAATAAAGAGAACTACAGAAATGTCATGTTGATAAACTTTCATTAAATATCCCACTTTTTAACACACCAAAAGAAATATTTTGGATCGAATCTTAATAAAAAACTTCACTGATCATTGCGTAAAATGAAATAAAAATTCTTAAAAGCATTATATAAAAACATAAAAATCTTTTAGGAAAAACAGTGTTATTCTATATAAATAACACTATATTTTTTTAAATTTATTAATAAAAATACTTATAAGCCTTTTTTTCTTAAATATCAATACCAAAAAAATATTTTAAGAATAAAACTAGATTGATCATATTTTCAAAAATTTGCTCAATCAATTTTTTTTATAGCACTTTTATTTTTTATGGAATTATATAACCCCGGTCTCCAATAGTGGTTTTTATAAGTCAATCTAGGTTTCGTATTGTTGCATTCATCCTTGATTACAGTCATTCCACACCACCTAGTACACATAAAAATTTTCCAAACCTTATTTTTATCAATAAAATCTTGTTCGAGACTCCAGTTGATGATGTAGAATAATAATTTATACAATAATTTCAGATTACAAAATTTTTAAAAAAGGAATTTAATATATTGTTGTATAATACAACTTACATTATGTATTTAAAGTGGTGTTTTCAATTACATTTACGTTTTATATTACTTTTTGACAAATGTTTCACTTAAAAGAAGATATAATTAGATTGTAATAATATATTAAAGGTTGTTAATTGTATAACGTGATTGGAAACAATTGATTTACGAGATATTAAAAGAATGATTTTTTATGATATTAAAAATCAGATAAATTTTTTCATTTTATTTCATTCTTGATAAATACGTTAAATAAAGACAATATTTTCTCTTATATTTAAAATTCTCAAATTGAACTTTTTCCCTTGCTCAATATATATTAATACAAAAAGAAAAATTATTTGTTAATATTTAACTACTCGTCCATTCTGCATAAAAATGAGATTGAGCAAAATATACATTATAAAATATTATATTAATTTGGTTTTAGGTTAGTACCACCGTCATTTGATTGATTTGCCTTTTTAACAAGAACCCGATCAAGCATTAAACTAATTTGATGCAACCAAGCAATTTTTGTAAATATTTTGTTGACATAAAAAATTTAGGTGATTAGTTTTGATTATAGTATAATAAAGGGATATAGTATATTTTATATCATTTTTCCGAACGAAAAAAAATTGTAAATAAAAATAAATCATTTTCATTCATGTCATTTTAACTTATTTGTAAATACTCCCACCCTTCTCTCCTAATGAAACAGCATGATTTCTTAAGCAATCTTGAACTTCTTCCATTTTTACGTTAGCATCTAATATTGCATTTAGTTGAAAGATATATATTTTTTTTTACAATTTTTATTTGTTATAAATAGAATACAATTTTTTTTTCACCTTTTTCTATACTATTAATTATTTTAAAAAAATTATTATTTTTAGCTCGAAAAACAATCATAAATATTTTACCATTTCGAAGTTATAATAAGATTTATTAAATTTCAACCATCTCCCCTCACACTAATATAAAATTTATTTTATTTATTGTTCGCCCCTTTATAATAACTACATTGGAAAGATATTACTTAATAAATTTTTTTAATAATTTTTTTAATAAAGAAATTATAAATTTTTTTATAATCGACTTATAAAAATATAAATTGTGTTTAATTATTTTATTTCGATTTTAAAAAAATATTTTTATTTATAAAATGCATAAATTTTTTGTTTCTCTATCATCTCTTATTTTGATCCTTGAGTTCATTGAAGGTATAATAATTTTATAACCAAATATATTGATAATAATATTTATCCAAAAATATATTTTTCTATATATATTAGTCCTGAAAGCTAACCCGAGTAAATTTTTACCACATATATTATTGATATTTTGCAGTGTTTTAGTTTTTTTTTTATAATGGATATCGATAATTCAGGATCGTCACGTGTGAATTATTAATTTATTAAATTATTAAATTCGAAAAACAGGATAATCAGATGAAAAATTATCCTAGTAAACGATTTATGATAGATGACATTCATTCCGAATAAAACTAACAGTGCTACTATACTTATATTTTATATCTAATTTCTGATAGTTACAAATTCGCTCAAGCTTTAATATTTTATAACTTTAACTTGATAGTACATGATTTGGATGATAAAAGTAAAAATTTTATATGAAAACAGTTTTTGGACTTTTATTAAATAAAAATTTCCATAATATATATATATAATTGTTATAATTTAATCAATATTTATTTATCTAAAAATGCAAAATTTTACCCAAGTTTTTAAGAAATCATACCTATAACTTTCCATGTTGAACACTTTAAAATCATATAACTCTTTTTTAGCTAAATGGATAACTTGCCGACTTTTTCAAGGTAAGACCCCTTTATTATCTTCCCTTATTCAATTAATTTAAAAAATTATTTTAGCCAATTATACTTGTGAAGATGAAAGTTATTATTTATTTTATAAAAACATATATATTATATTAAATCGATATAATAATAATTTATAGATGGCAACATTACAAATCCTACAGAAGGTTTATCAGTTAATTAATTTTCAAGTGTTAAAATAAGAATTATTGTAATAATCATCATAATTTAATTCATTTATACAATTTTATTAAAAGATTCATCAATATTTATTTTCATTTTACTAACTAATATTTTTACATATTTAATCAATAATTTTATTACAATGTAGCTAGCACTCTAATATTAAGTAAGATTCACAATATTAAAAAATTTATTAAAAAAATTATATTTTATTTATAGAATATATAAATCATCTGGATCATTACATTCAAGGTACATATAAATTATCATCCTAATTTACAAGAAAATTTTATTTCCAGGTTCAAAATTTGACATCGGAATAAGTAATAGAGAAAAATATAATTTCTTTTATATTTATTATTAAATCCATTTAGAAATTGGAAAAGAAAATCTTACTATTAATATAGGTATTAAAAAAAATAAAAAAAATAATTGTATACATAATTATTAATATAGAACAAGATGAAAAGCCAAAAGGTGTAATATTGTGTTTATTCATTCATGATAATTTCATATCTAATCAGATTATGTCTAATTTATAAGAGATATTTCAACTTACACAATTTGTATATCGAATAGAATATTTGACTAAGATATTTCATATATATATAGATAAATATATATAATAGAAATATTCAATCATATATTTCATAAAAATATTTTGATTTATCTCGGAAAGGTTTATTAATATAATAAAACTAGTAGATAGCCCGTCAAAAATGACGGGAAATGAGAATTTTCTTCTTACTTTAATGATAGTTGTTACCTGTTATTTGAAAATAATATCCAATTTTTAATCTTTTTACCCCCTCCCCCTTAAGGCCATGTTCAATTCATTAAAGCTAAGTGTAAATACTATGGTTTGAGAAAAATAAATTTAAAGCTTTTACTTGATAATAGCAATATTATTTGTTAAATATTACTGATCACTTATACCTAATATTTACTGTTAAAAAAACGTCCCAGGCAAAGTAAAAGCCATAATAATTTTAAAAAATTCTTCCAAGCCCAAAGAAAGATCATAATAATTTGTAGTTGAGAACAGAAATAAAACAATTAAATAATCATAATGAATTTAAAAATACAATCAAAATCAGATTTTTATGGGCTTTGGTTTTTTAATCAAGCCGAGCACAGGCCTGCAAAAAAATTGTTTTAGGCTAATATCTGACCCATAGTTAATAATAAAAAAATTCTCAAGCATCCAAGCTCATAATAATTTTGAAAAATTTTCCCCAAGCCCAGCCCAATATAATTTATAAAAATATTTTCCAAGCCCAGCCAAACCTATAATAATTTTATAAAAAAAATTTCTCAAGCCTGGCCAATCCATAGTAATTTTCATAATTTTTTCCCAAACTTGGAGATAGGTAAATCTCTAAAAACCAAATCTATTTTTTATTCTATTTTAACCCAGCTCACCCCTACTTCAGATAAAGGCCAACCCATTAAGACTGAGAGTGTATACTAATTTTTTGAATAAAAATATATTTAAATTAGCTTTTACTTGAGGGCCATATAAATATTCTGTGTTATTATTACACCTATGCCTAATATTAAAAAAATTCCCAAGCCAGGTCCACGAACTTAAATTTTCTCAAACCCATCAAAGACCATAATAATTTTGATAGTTGAGAACTGAAATAAAATATATAAAAAGTCACAATGCATTTAAAAATACAATCAGAATATGAAAGTTGCATGGGCCTTGATTTTTGATCAGGCACTTAGGTTAATTTCTAGTTCATATTAAAATTAAAAAATTTTCACGAATTCTAAAACTATATTAATTTTCAAAAATGTTTCTCAAGCTACGTCCGAGTCCATATTAATTGTGAAAAATATTTCCCAAGCCCAGGAAACTTCATAATAATTTATTTTTTCCTTAGATCCAGAAAAAGGTCTAATGTAAGGGGTTTATAAGAAATAAATCTTTAATATCTACATTTTTTTTTGCCATTCTATCTTGGGAAAATTTTTCCAAATTATTTATCATCAAATGAAGGGGATCTGGTTTACCCATCATTCTACTGGTTAACTCTTGGTATTTATATGAAATTCATGAATACATATTAAAGTACCATGCCTTTTAAAAATTTGTGAAAATATGTTTCCTAATTTAAATCTTAAATAGACACAACTCCTCCAAATAATAAATGAATAAATATTTAGGTACAAAATATAAAATTAAATTTAAGACCTTATTATACATTTAACCAAAAATGTTATAATAAGTTATGAATAACATACATTCTACAATTATAAAGTTATGAGAAAATATACAACACTATGGAATGCATGTAGAAAAGCCAGCCAAGGCAGTTTGGAAATCCATGTTTCAATATATAAAATGTTTGATTTTCTAACTCTAAAATAATTAAAAATTATTTATATATTAAAAATTTACCATGATATAAACTACTATTTCTGAAAGTGTATCAGCTAAACCAAGCAATAGATTGAAGAAATTCGCCATATTGCAAATCACATGGGAATTACTATTGGCTTAAATTGATGATTATCATTAGACAAATATTTTTTAAGAGAACACTATTGGTTAAATTTGATTGACGTTTTTTGAGGATTATTTTAATATTAATATAATAAAATTATTAAATGAGGAGCATCAAATCAAAAGGAAAATTTTAATCTTAGTCTAACCAGTAATTTTTCCTGTAGGCTAATGGTTTTTATTTTAAAAGGTTTCGCTCCACATCTTCTCTCTTTTTCGAGCCATTTGGTCCAGTTTGCGGATAAATAGAGTTATTTTTGTTTAAAAGATTTCTTATATTACTTTATTAGTTGACTTAATATCGTTGAAGTTTATTTAAAACACTAACAATGAAAACATTAATCAATATTTAACATTTATAATTTATTATTATGAGTTGCAATAAGAAAAGATTTCAATTAAATTAAATTCTTAAAAGGTATGGTTAGCACTTTTTCATAACGAAAAATTAAAATTAAGTGGTAACCCCTTTTGCTTTATACTTATGAATAATAAATAAAAATGTCCTTCTCATATGAAAAAGAAGTCAACATATAGTCTTCTATGGAAAATATTGTTCAAATTAAAGAATCTTTGAATTTCGGAAAAGAGGATTAGACTAACATTTTTGACATATGAGAATTATTTATTTATAATTTCTTTTATAATATTTTCACATTTTTTCAATGGAAAAATAAAGGAATGATTTTATACAAAGAGGAAAAGATATATAAGTTGTGGGTGATCTCAAATTTTTCATTTTTTTCTTATATACGCACCTAGAAGACATTCTTGTCTACACCTAGGCCCTTGTCATAAAATATCCTCTTATTTTTAAGACTAGCAGAATAAAGCTAAAAGTGTTTTTGTTGGCCAATTTATTTTACATATTGTGGGAAAAGGATAATTAAATTAGAAAATACTATCTTCTATTTTATAAAAATATTAATGTGATTCCCTTTGTTGTCGCTCAAATAATTTACGCTTATTCCCTAGCCATTGCCAAAGTGTTCTATGAGGGCATTATATAAAAAGGTGGGGAGCAAAAAATTTAGCATTCCAAAATAGCGTTTAGGAACTTTGAAATTTTTTCAATATTTGCACTTTAGGTGTATTAATTTTAAAGGATTTCCATGCTCTTAAATTACAATATATTTAAGAATATATTCACTAGCATTTTTCTAAGGATTATTAACTATAAACCTTGTATCTCATGCAAACATTCATCGCTAAAATACTCTAGTAATACCTGTTTAGTTTTTTTTAGAATTATGTTACATTCGATATATTCTGTAAAATTTATTGTAGCTCTTAGAAATAATATATCATTCTCAATCGACATATTTGGTGTTGTGAAAAGTTTAAACTATAATATAAAAAATATATAAATATAGTAAATATTTATCCCAACACAAAATGGCTTCTGTATTAAATTAAGCGAAACATGGTGCATATCCAACTATTTTACACTGTAGTAGTATTTGGAAGTAGTAATTCTGCAATTTGAGAATAATAAAACTTTAAGAGATTCTTTATTGGTGGTTAGTAAATATTAAATCATAAATAGAGTGAAGTATTAAGATATGACATGTTATTTGTTTTTATATTCAAATATTATGTGATAAAAATCTAATTATTATTTTTTTTAATTTAAAACTTTTTAAAATGAACATTTATTTAATAGATGATCATATAATTTAAATTATTATAAGCTTTAATATGCATTATTTATAAACACACAACAGTTAAAAATCTGATCCATATTCCAACAGGTATAGTAATCACAACTTATTCTAGAATGCTCATTTATAAAAAATACAAAATTTTTAAAAAGAAGGGTTCTTCTTATGATTATGAAACATTTGTATAATATAAAATATTTTTGAATTTGTTTAAATAAAGGTGCAAACGTAACCCAAGGTATATATTGATTTTCATATAAAAATATAAATTATATAAAATTTCTCGTATAAAATGGTCTATCATATTTTTTAATTTTAATTCACAAATATATTTAATCTTTAACCTTTTTGGGCAATTTTTAAATAAATAATTACGAGATTATATTCTAATAGACAAAATATGTTTATTAAATCTAGTCTACTATTTAAATGCTACTCTAATAATGTCTATAGGTATGATAATAATTATATTAACATAAATAATTCTTATAAATTATTATATATAATATATTTAATATTAATATTTTAATAATAATTTAAATTTATTTATTTGCAAGTATTTTTATATTCATAAACCTTCAAGGCAATATAATATGGGATTTATTTTTTTCTTCTAATATTAGGAAAAGACAAAATATTCTATAAACGAAGTAAAATTAAAAATAATAATAAAATTATTAGATAATTTATATTTAATATTTAGCCTCCTACCTTAATATTATATCCCCTAAAAGTAAATAAAATAATAAATGACAACCTATTATCATGTTTTATTAAAAAAATATCTTTAGACGCTAAACCATACTTTCTACAACATAATGGTACATCATACAGATATATATATAATTGTGAATAATATAATTTGCATTTGTTTTTATTACATATATGTTTGGTAAATTAACAAGAAAAAAAATTATAAAAATTTATATTTTTTTAATTACCTTACCTCCTTTTTTATCTTGAAACTTTATATATTCACTTGTTCATTCGGCATTCACGTTTATGCGCATAGAGAATCAACATATAATTTTTGAACTGTAGGGATAGCTATAGGATATTTATCATTAGAAAGAGACGGAGAATATTGAAAATGAAGAATTACCTTGTTTTAATATTATATGTGAATTGTGTTATATGTTTATAGTATTTTCAAATAAAAATATAATTTATTTCTTCAATAGAATTTAAATTATATACTAAATTTAAATTTATAGACAATTACATGACGACATAAACCTATAACATGCATATATTATATATTTTATTACATAAAGGAAAAAACATAATCTAGAAGGAAGAATAATTAATTATAAAAAACAATTACATTTTTATTATGTTCTTGGGGATTCACATTCATTATTATATTGATTTATATCCTTGATTTGGCATATATTATTAATTATATTGGGATATAAATTTAAATAGAATGGTTTAATTTATCAATAAAATATGTCGTCTATAATTCGTCATATTATTTATTGTTATTTTTCTTTGATATTTTCTAAGATTAATTCATAATATTAAAAATGTATCAGTAATTTTATTATTGTAATTAGTTGCTTTATATAAAAAAAACAAGAATGATCATTTGAATTACAAAATATATTACAAATAAAATGAAAAATTAAACAGTTAATGAAATAAGAATCGGCATGGCAAAACCCTCATATATTGGGATGTAATGTTAAAAAAGTATATTATGTATATTATTTGAATAATAATATTCAGGTTAAGCCGAAATCTCAAAATAAAAATAAGTACTTATCTGAATAATTATTTTATTAAATAAAAAGGGAATATAAAACATTTGTGTTATAATAAGCTAATGATAATGCAGGTCAAACTATTTGATAAAAACGACAAAATTTTGTCAAAATGCCATTTTCTAATATATATTAACGGAATCAAGTGTCAAATTCAATTTACTATATCATCTCGCCCCAATTGTATTCCTTTGTAACTTTTAATTATATTTGTCTTCTTACGTTGACTTATTGTCATCATTGTTGTTTGTATCGTCGTAGTTTTCTCTATCGTTGGTTTGTATCGATCTCGTTCTGTCAAAAACTTATTATCATAATCGAATTTATCTTTTTCTCGTTTCTAATTTTTATTATCAATATCAATTATCTCTTCTTTAATCTAGCCTACATGTCGTACTCGTAGTTGTTATATTACCATTATTTAGTGTTGCGATGCGTTATCATTATCATTTTATGTCCTCAGTCATTATTATAATAATATAAGAATAGGAATTCATTCATTCCTATAATAATATTTGGCTAAAATTTAATTTGAATTATCCGTAATAGAATATAAAATATTAAATCAAATAGATAATAATTATTATATTTTATTTATATATATTAATGTATATCACGATTTACTTATTAATTTTTTTTCTTCTTATTCTATACTTTATGTGATAGAATCTTTTGAGGATGTTGGTTTTTCTTTAATTTTGGGATTGGTGTTATATATTATTTTGTCTATAACTTTTTATCTGCTCTGTGTTTTATTTTATCTAGAACGTTTTTATCTCCTCTTCCATCTTTAAAATAAATTCTAGTTGGTGTTTCCATATGTCACTGTTTTCTAAACTTTTATTTGTAGTGTTCTATTGAATTATTTTAAATATATGTAATAACTTAAAAAATATACATATATAGTATTAAAAAATATATAAGCTACAAAATTATATTAATTTAATACTGGGAAGGGGTGTTAAATTATTTTTTTTTAAATAATCTAGTCCCTAAACACATGCACTAATTATTAAAATATTTTAAATTGAATTTTTTTGTTCTAAGAAAAGAAATTCTTTTGTCTTCAATGTGTCGATTTGTAATTTATAGGTCAGAATTTTTGAAAAAATGTAAGCTTTTGGGACAAAATGATTGGTAAATATGGCAATTAGAGTAAAATTAAAACTTAAGAAAGATAAAGATTATTAATTAAGCTTAAATATTGTGTTTAAATATTAAAAAGAAATTGTTGGAAATTTCTTTTATTATGAAAGAAAATCACAATATTTTTTGATCATCTTTGAGAATGCTTAAAATATTCCAAATTATTTTTTTATAAGTCTTTTGTGTTTTTATGCCTGAAAAAAATCTTCCATAATGAAATCAAACAATTTTATCCAAACACTTGATAGAATTTTTTTTAATCTGCTAATAACTTTATTTTTTTTAATTAAGTAGTTTTTAATATTTGAAATTTTAGATTTCTTAAATGTAATTTATTTTACATATATTAAGATATATACTTTAATAATTAAAATTTATAAATCATATTTGATCCTTTACATCTATGATGGTGCCTTTTTAGAATATAAAGCAAAGCCCGACCTATTTCTGCCCTTTAAGAGTTTTTGCACAAGTTGCCCAACGAGTTACATTTTTGGCCAAGCATTGTATAAATTAGGAAAATCATAAGGAATAATTCTGTTTAGTAGCTGAATAATATTAGCAACAATTTTATTTCTTGAATTCTAATATAAAAATTATTTACAACATTTTTTTATTTGATATGATGTTATAACAAAATAAAGTATTTTTTCAAAGTTCAAAAATTTTTAAGTTGCTATTTTTATCATAATAAAATTAAATTTCCATAATTAAAGTTTATTAATTGATTTCGCTTTTTTAAATTCAATGTTTAATTAAAATAAAATCTTTCATTAACACACATATTTAAATGTGTTGAACAAACCGTTAAATAAATAAATAGTATTGCTCATCGTTTTTGAAATTAATTCAAGAATACTTAAATAAACATGATAATTAGTAGTAGTAAATAATAGATATCACCCCCCCCCACCCATATATTATATAAAATAATAGACTAATAAGCTAAATTAAAAATAATTAAAGGGCCACATTAGCTGACTTTTTTAGATAAATTAATCTTCAAGCATAGTAATATTTATAATAATTTATTTTTTATCCCAAGTTTATTAAATTAAATTCTGTGCTGTTCTTTTTTCATAAGTCATTAATATAAATTTTGTTTACGTTGATTTTTCATCCTATTCTCTAGTGCTCAATAAAACTCTCCTGTAGAGAATATGAGGCCTCATAAGAAGCCGTGATACCCCAATGATGATGGTTGCGAGGAGCATTTAAATTCTTTAAATTCAAGTTGATATTTTATTTTATATTTAGGATATTTTCAAATGTGTTCTTTAACTTTTGCAACTTATAATCCTTTTGCTATTTTCAAATCTCATGATGTAAGGTTTACATATTTAAGTTTGATAATGATTCAAATATTATCATTTTATAATCTGATATAAAATAATCAGGGTCAGGGGGTGGGGGGGGGGGATAATGCATTAAAACATAAAAGAAGATTATAGATGTGTAAATCTATCTAAAAACAATCAAATAAGTAATCAATAATTACATAATAATTCTTTTTTAAAGAACTTAGAATCTTTTTCACAATTAATTTGTAATTATAGTGTAAACTAAAAAATCTTAAAGATTTATAAGCGTTTTATGTACCTTTAATGATTTTTGAGGGATGAGATTAAATTTGTTAAAATATTTTCAGCCTTAATTCTAATAAAATCAAAGGAATTATAGCTTTACTTTTTTAATATAATGATCGTGGAATTAATATAATATCTCATAAATTATAACATAACTTAATTTATATTAACGCATTGAGATAAAGATCAGAGAATTCGACTGAATCATGATTGGAAAACTCTGAGTTAAGAGTTCTATTAGAAAAGTAAAATAATATTTCAACAATAACTTCAATTCTCATTAATGATGCGAGATATTTCTAAACTTGCTTATAGATAAATATAGCTTAAAGATAGTGTAGTCTATTTTCAAAAGGGTTGTCTTTGCTGAATAAAATCAATTTTACAAAATTTACCTAAGGAAAATGTTGACTACTAGGGAACGTGAAAAAGATAAGAGACACATCCTATTTGATCAGAATACTAATAATTCCTAAGCTTAATTTATTAAGTCAGCTATTACCAGATGGACGAGAACTTTTCTCTATCAGAAATATTATATTATGGTAAATATAAGTTGATTGTAGCTAGATCATTAAATACCTAATCAACTCATAATAAAAATAGAATTACGCTGATTAATATTGTCATAAACTTAAAGTTATCCTTTTCCCATTAATGACACCCCATTACCAGACCAGTGCTATGAATAGAAGGGGTCAAAGTGGGGGAGGGGCACCCATTTTGTGGCCACAAGAAAAATTTTTGACCCCCCAAACATGGCCCCTAAATATTTTCCAGCCACCCCCCCCCCCCCAAATGGATCGATAACCAGAAAGCTCAAAGGTTCATTTAAATTCAATAACAATTTGACATGATAAAATCTTTACATAAATAAGGATACTGAGTTAACAAAAATTTTGATAAGTCAACAAATTAACCGTAATTGTTATTATCTTAAAACATATTTGATTTGATGATATTTCATAGTATACAGGGGCTGCCTTTTTGTAGGACTTGTTTAATAAAAATTACGGATGCTACAAAAGATAAAAACACAATTGATTCTTTAAAAATATTTAAAGCAATGTTGTCGTACACCATCCAACCAAAATTAAATAAAATATAAAATAAATACCCAAAAATGCTCAATATACATTACCCCAGATTCTAAACCAAGTAATATCTATTATGGCAGTTATGGTGCTTGAAATATCTCAGATAAATATAACAAAAGTGAGTGCTTTTTGTTTGTCTTAATGCTGATAAGGCAAAAGTGCAACAGGTTGTAAAATCTGAGCATATTTATTAGCTATATTTTTTTTTCCTGGAGAAATCCTAGAAAATTTAATAGGAGTTATTAATTTACAGTGGCTTTCTGCTGAAAGCAAGATTGCATTTTCAAGAGTTCCGATCTGCTTAAACAGCTCAGTCTTCATTAAGAAATTTTCTGTCTAATATTTTTATTATTATAAACATTATACACAGTCATATTCATTTTATTTTAAAATAAATCTTATAAATTAATATTATTTTCTATAATTTCCATATTTCAAAGTAATAAATTAATATATAATAAAATGTTTAATTTCTTAACAAAAAAAATGCACACAATATATCACTAAACAATAATTTGAAGAAACAAATAAATCAAATTTAATAATTTTATAAATATCGACTATAATTCATAATTTTTGAAATTTTTTTTATAAAAATGTAAAGAAACCTGCATAATATTACCCCCCCCCCTCTCCCCCATCCCCTATAAAAATAATTTTGGACCAATTATTTATCAATCCAATATATAATATTCCTTATATTGTCTTTAAAATAAAATGTTTTATTTTATCCTATTTTTACTCTTATTATAAATTTTTTGCCCATATAAAAATAATATTTTATACTTCTCTACTTTATTACGTTATTATAAAATTTTTTTACTTACAAAAAAATATTTTTTTATTAATATCTAAAAATATTTTTTTATTAATATCTAAAAATATTTTTTTTACTAATATATAAAAATATTCTTACATTCATAAAGTTTCATCATATTCAGCATAAAATTATAAATTTAAGAACTTTAACCTTAAATCTGTAAAAGTTATAATTTTTTATTTTATAAATAATTAAATTTTATTCGTATTTATTTTCTTATATTTTTTTATACGAAATAAAAATATTAACTTAATTTCATTAGAAATATTATAAACTAATAAAATTTAATATAACTGAATTTTAAAATAAATTTATAAATTTTTTTTTAATAAATAGAATATGAAAGTAATATTTTCTTTACTAGCGGCTCTCGTTTTAACCTTTGAGCGTATAAAAGGTAATTTATAATTTATAATTCAAAATTTATCCAAAAATTCCGTTTCATTTCAATAGTCTTGGAAGCCGATCCAGGTAAATATTTTTTTATTTCGTTATTTGAATGATTAAAATATTACAATCTGTTACTAGCAAATATTTTGCCTCTGCGCACATTTAATGTTTTTTGTAGAAATAATAAATATTTTACAAAATTTTTGAAATAGATTATCGTTTTTTTTACTATGTAATAATTTTTACGAATTACAATTTTATATCTAAACCAATGATGAGATAGATTGGACCTTTTTATGATTAATTTCCAATAAGAGAAATTGATTTAAATTTCTATTCATGTTTTTTATTAATAGTTTATGATTTGGAGGATCAAAGTATAACAACTTTAGTGATATTTTTTTCCCATTTTAATAATATTATCCCAAAACAACTAGAGAGTTTTATAAAAAATTTGTATTATTGAACAATTGAGATTTATTATCTAGATGTTTAACAATATTTTTAAAGTTCTGATGGCATATTGATAGCTATTGTTATGTTTAATAATTTCTTTTCACAAAACGTAAACTGTTTAGATCGAACTATAGTGATCTGCAGTCATTATTATAGAACGAGTAAGCTACGTTTTATATTGCTCAATGTAAAAATTTTCAAATTATTTTAGACTTCACTTGTCAAAACGAAAGTAGAATAAAAAAAATTATATTTTAAATTAAAAGCGAAATATTATTCATTTATAGATGACGATATTATAAACAGAACACAAAGTTTATGATTTATAAATAAAATTTTAAAATTATAATAGTTTTATTAAATTTTTAATTAACATGTTATTAACATGGCCTTACAATATAAAAGTATAGCAATAAAATTTTGAAATGATTTATAAATAAAATTTTAAAATTATAATAGTTTAATTAAATTTTTATTTAACATGTTATTAACGCGCCTTACAATATAAAAGTATTGCAATAAAATTTTGAAAAAATTCTAAAAACCATAAATTTTTTGGGTGACCTGCATGATCAAAATATTATTTTTTGTGAGCGGACGGGCAGTGAATAGAAAATTATGCCTGCGCCCATCTTTAACATGTTTTCATTTGTGATAAGACATGTTTAATATTTTATTGAAACTGTTTTTAATAAATTTATGGACTTAAAATATTCTTAAATCACGAATAATTCTATAAAAGAATAAACTTATCTCACCCCCTCCCCCATCTTGGCGAATTTTTGAGTACGCATCTATATGGATAGATTATCACTATTAATCAATATAACATTAATAGTTTATCCTATTTATGCTTATTGTTTTAAAGATTGTGGGTCACCTCCATATCTTTTATTGAATATTTTTTACGATTCATAAAACTTATTGTAATAAGTGTAAATATGGCAAGCTATTATGGCCTCCCAATTTATTTAGCCTAATATTCTCACAGTAATCTGTATATGTATATAGTAAATCTATTGTTATCAAATAACATTTTTGACATTGATTTTTAAAAAATTTATATAGGAAGCATGGAAAAAAATATAGAAGGTATTATTATACCTATCTTAACATGTTTATATATTTTTTTAGCTTACTTAATATATCCGGACCATTACATCGAAAGTATATATTTTTTTAACTTGTTTTTTCTTAGTATTCTTAATCTTAAAAAAATATATAAAGCTATGGATACGCTCATCGGAATAAGTAAATTAATGAAAGATATATTTTTATATGTATAATTATTATCATCGATAGGAATGGGAAATAAAAACATTACCATAACCATAGGTATAAATTTTTTTAAATGTTGCACAAGATAATATTTTAATTTAGAAGATGAAAATGAAAATGATCCACTAGGTAAAATGTAATTATTTTTTCGCTTTGATAAAAGTATAAATATACGTTTGATATATTATACTATAGTCACTAAAATTATTATTGCTTTAAGTATTGTATTATTCTCATCTGTGCTAAAGAGAAGAAATAAACAAGTCACTCAGTGGAAGGTCAATTGAAGCCAGATTTTCCAAAATTTAATCCCAATTATATTTTCTAAACGAATTTAAAAATGGAAGGAAATTAATACAATAATAAGTTTGACGAAAAACTTGAAATTAATAAAAGAACGAAAAATCTATTATATGGAAAAGATAAAAGAATTATAGTGAAATTATACATAAAGTTGAAACTACTTCCCATCTTGATTTGTTTTCCATTTATATAATAATAGTAATAAGTGCTACTTTACTCCCCACTTACAATTTAATTATTCTTCTTTAATTCATTATTACTTTAATCAGTTAATTTTATAGATTTTTTTTGCCCCATACCTAATTCATATGCGATATAGCCCTATTATCTTATATATAGTAACAAATAGAACTGAATTCATATATAATAGAGGTATATCAATTTTAATTTCAAGCACATTCATTCAAATATAAATTTTTATAGAACTCTCATATGAAAATAGTTTTACTTAGAAAATTTTGCTAAATACATTTTTAAAATTTGTGCAATGAAGCTGCGGTAACAAAACTATTCGGTATATGCATATTTTTTTTGAATATGATTTATTATTATAATTTTAATTTCTCATATATAGCTTAAAATGAATGATATTTTGATTTACAAATTTAGTTTGTTAATTCATATCTAGGTATTTCAAAAGGCACTCTAATAATATCTATAGGTTATAAAAGATCAATATATATTTTTGTATAAATTTAATTAGATAGTTGTTTAAATAAATTTACGTCAATATTAATCTGTTGAGAATTAAATTAATTTACTATTTTAAACTTCACCAATATCAAAATGAATTTAAAAGAAAATATAATAATCTTTTCATCTTCATTTTTTTAGGAAGAAACAAAATATTTCGAGTACCAGGTATATAACATATGAGGATCCCTAATCACATTAAATAATATTTTAGTGTCAGGATTGATCAAAACCACATCCTATTTAGGTATATTATATTTATAAAAAAATAGATAATTAATGAGTATCTAAAATATAGAAGCTAAACCATATCTTCTACAGCATAATGGTATCGAATATATTTTTTTTCATCTTAAAAATTTTACAATAAATCATATTGAAAAAATAAATATTTTCCAGTGAATAATTAACTCCAGGCACCATTTTTATTTATTTTTGAAATTATTTGCCGACACAAGGAATTTAAGATTTGTAAATAAGTAGTGTATATATAAGAGATCTGCAGAGGTACCATTTGCCCACCAGAATTTATTTGTAAGAAAATTTTTCAGCCCGACCAGATCGGGTTTTTGTAATTTTAGGCCCAGCAGGTCCCGGCCTGGATTTTTTTTAACAAAAAATTTGCCCTAGATTAGATTTTTTTTCTGCATATATATTATATTTATTTTAAATTTTTATATCAAATAATGGCGATTTAGAATATTTGGTTTTAAAATATAAGGCCCTGCCTTGAGTATTTTTTTGAATGACAATATTTACTCAATTCTAAGGGTAAATATAGAATATCAAAAGTATATATTTAAGTTTGGGTATTAATTAGTAAATAAAGGCCAGATGAGGGTATAAAATTCAGGCCTGGCACGAGTATATTTAAAAAAAAAATTAAACCTATTTCTAATTATTATATAAATATTTAAACTTAGAGAATATGATACATTGAATTTATATTACTTATAATTTATATTTGTATTAAAGTCGAGAATATTAGAGAGAAAAAAAGGAAAAAGGAATGAAGCACATACATATCTGAAGGAAAGGAAAAGAAGGACAAAATATAAATCATTATATAAAGAAGATGGAACAGGAAAAAAAATCTAAACCCAGGCTATTCAGGAAAAGAACCCATGCATATCTTTATTAATATTTTGTTAATAATCTGGGATCAAGGTTAAAAAAACGAAGACAAAGTGCCCTACATGATGCATTAGTCGGTAAATAGTCATATACGGACAAAAAAAATATATTTATAATTTATTATGATAACAATGTCGACTAAAATTAGTCATGATTTTAATGAGCTAATTAATTCGTTTGTCCAACATGCAATAAATTCGTAATTTTTATGTCCTATAAATTAATTTTTTATTAATTTCAATGTTAACATTATTCAAGTATAGTGAAGATGACGGTTCCGGTTAGGTGCAGACCAGGAGGGACCTCCAGATCATGGTCCTAAGAAAAATATTATTTTTGTTATTTTATTAATATTTTTTGTTTTTTTTCTAATTTAATTTATGTTTTATCATTTTTATTAAATATATAAGTATTGTTAAAATCAGATCAAATATGAATTTTATAAATACAATATTTTATTTAAAAGTTAAATTTTTTTTTGATAAACTTTTTATTTTCATAGTATAATGCAAAGTAAATATGAACTAAAAAAGGAAAAAAAAATCTTACATTTGCTCCTCTAGAAAAGTTATATATGATTTATACATAAAATATTTACCAAAAAATTGTATGAATAGAATATTAGAGTAATTAAGTAAACTTGAATATTGATAAATAACAGGCGATGTAAGGATCGAACTGCATTCCTTAAAACAGACCAGTTTATGATATCTCCGGTCAAGTCACGATCTAAGAACGATTGGACCAGACCGTTGACTTTCACTGTTGAAAGAATCCAAACCCCATTTTTTCATTTAAAAAAATTTGAACCCATTCATATGTCCCCTTTTTTTAATTGAATAAAATAACAAATGATTTAGTAATTTAGTTAACAAAAATTGATTACTAGATAAGGTATCTTGAACGTGTACATTGTGCTCTTGTGTTAAAAGTATATAAAATCCTTTATAAATTATTTGTATAATCTAATTCTGTAATACATGTCTCCACCGCTAAAGACGAGCCTGTACTGGAAAAATATTTTTACAGATGGGTAAAGTTCTAAAAATGAGTTTAAAGCTGATAGTTAGCAAATTTATGTCGTTTTTCTTCAGAAAAATAATGAAGAGCCTGGACAGACCACTTGATTAAAATATGTACAAGGCGTGTTAAAAACCATTGCCAGGTTGGGTTAAGAAAAAAAATATTTTCTGTTTAGGCGATGCCGGTTCTCGTCAATCTCTAATCCACAAAATCCACATATTAGGTAGAGTTTATAAAAAGAGTGTATATCTCGTTTAAAAATTTTATAGTATGGTACTATTTATCTACCGAAAGTTATGTTGCAAAATAATTAATAATTTTATTTAAATATTTTTTTTAACAAGGATAGGATAAATTTATTTATTTTTAATATGAATATCCAATTTTATCTATATTTTCGTTTTAGTTCGAAATGTGATAATTTGTAAGATACATTATGTACCAGGTATAAATTAGTCACTTTTCTATTTATAAAACTAATTAAATATTTTTATAGTAGAACACTTTAAATGTAAAAAAGAAAGTAATATATAGTTATATTAAAATTTTCCATTATAAGTTATAATATTTATCTATAGATGGTGAAATTGTATTCTCCAGCGATAGTTTGTATTTTTTTGTTGCATATATTTTTTTTAAAAACTTAACAATATCATATAATCTATCAATATTTACGAGATATCGTTTATTAAATCATAGCAAATATGCAAAGGGTTATAAATGGTAGACTTCCTTTATCATGATTCTTATAAAAAATACATAATTATCTTTTGTAGATTACTTAAGGCATACGGACCATTATATTCAAAGTATATATTAATTTTCAACTTAGAATAAAATTTAAAATTTTACTATATTTTAAAATATATTTAGCTCGAAATTATTTCATTGGAATCAGTAAATTTAGAAAAGATAAAAAATATATGTATAATAATTAAAATGAAATATATTAGAATTGGGAAGTGGAAATCTTACTCTTACCATTGGTATAAATTTTTTAAAGAAATTAATTGTATAGCATTATTTTTATTCTAAGAACAAGAAAATAAACCCTTGGGTAAAATATTTTTTTCAATTGAATAATATTTTATACCTAACCAAATAATATGTTTGAGATATAATAATAGTAGTTCATAAGCTTAGAAAGAGGGGGGTATCATTTTAACAAAAACAAATTTTCCCACTTCCTTTTTATTCAAAATAAATACAATATATTTACTAACATATAGATAATTATTTTCTATTGCATATATATATATGTTAGTTGTCGAAATATACAATACCATATATTACATGATAAATACTTAATGATAATTAATAAATTAATTATAACAAATCCGTCTGCTACACGTCTCTCTCTTTATAAGTCATAAAATTTAAAAAAACAAGTTGTATAAACCCTGGATTATCTTGTAATTTATATAACTCGCATATTTAGTTCTTTTTCGTTTACTACGTTGGTTAGTTTTATCATATTCTTAAGTTTTACTCTGTGGATTTATTTTTTATTCATTTCCAAGATTATTAAATATCCTTTTGTTAAAGATTTCCTAGTCGATTCTTCTTTTGTTGATAATTCAAAATAAAATTAAAGTAAAAGTTAATATATTTTTAATGACTATATCCGATATCTTATGGAAAATATATTATTAAGCCTGTTATAAGCGGATAAAGATATTTGTACCCTATCTAATAGTGCTCCCCCCTATCAAGGCTAAAAGAAATAAGAAATATTTACGTTGTGTTTTGTTTTAAATAAATTTTATTTCTAATTTAAAAATATAAAATAATAATATTAATATTATAAAATGTACAATAATCATACTAAAACATTTCAATCAAAACATTTAAGTTAATACTCAATAAATTATTTTACAAATTTGAATAAACACAATATGTAACAAAACATTTAAATTAATAGTCAATTACAAATTTGAATAAACACAATATGTAACATTAATACTCAATTAGTTATTTTATAAAAACAACACTATTAACATTCCCCTCCTCGACAAAGCATCAAGTTGCTGCTCAGAGGGCGCATAAGTCTGTTGATGGCGTGAGTCCATACGTTTTTGTAGGTTTGAAAAGTTGCTGTTCGTTATCATTATTATAAGGATCAAGTTTGAATGGAATAAAGAATTTGGAATAAAATTTTTGGAATAGGGAATGATGTAGAATAAAAATTTTGTAATATGGAATGATGAATATATAGAATTCCATAAGAATGATAAATCATTAGTTATTTTATAAAAACAACACTATTAACAAAGACGAAACCTTGGCTATGTCTATTTATTAGATATAACAATAATTGGATAATACCTCATAATTCAGGGATTATTCTAAAGTTTTTATAATATATATTTTTATTCATATAAACGAGGACCCAAATATTTATCTAAGAAAGTTGATGTTCGGTTTTTGCTTTAGACTAAAAAAACTATCGCGGTCAAAGTTTAGCTGCTTACGCTTTTGTTTGATTAAAGTGGTTTTAAAAAATTTATAGTTTTTTCAAATTTTTATAATATTTGTATCAAACTCGACCCAAAAACGTTAATTAATTTTATTTACTTGAGAAAATATAAATATTTTACTGATACTATAACAAATAATTACTATAATTATTTAAATAATATATACCACTAAATTTAAAAAAATTAACACAGTAAAAATAATAAAGACTAAATAGGGAAATTGCCAGCATGAATAACAAAAAGGTTTCGTATCTCTAAAATTATTTAGACTCGAATTCACTTCTTGACCGTTATTTTTTAGAAAAATTATGAAGATTTATTCTAGCATAAGAAAAGGTTAACAAGAATATCAATAATATTAGAAGGAGAAAATCGTATTTTTATCATTAATTAATAAATAAAATTTTAATATTTAGCAGAGATTCCTCACAAACTCATCTTATTTTTATATTAACCTATCTTAAAAAGATAACTTCTATCATGATCTAGCGCTATTACCTTAAGGCATCCTATAAAAATTATTCGGATTGTTCTATCATTATCTGTAAGCAATGCTGTTAGAATAGTAGAGCGCTATAGTTTGTGAGTTGCGATTGTTAGTGATGCTACTTTTTTGAAAAGTAGCTAAATAATAGTGCTGATATTTATCTCGAGTCGCTATAACTAAACTTTACTTTAATTTGGCAAAGGAAATCTAGATACTGAAACTCTACCAATTTCAAATAAATCCTACATCCACTAACATTTTAATAGGTTATAAAATCTTTAACCAATTCACATTTAAAAATCCAACATTTAAAACTACTTTTCATAAAATATAATACCCCTATTTCATCCAATTCTCTCGTAGAAAATTAATGTTATATCTAAAATAAATTTGAATATTATTTTAATGTGTGATAATATATATTATTTGATTAAATTATATATAACTAATAGTTTATTATAAAAATATTTCATTATGTAATATTATAATATTTCAAATTGGAATAATAATTTAAAATAGTGGCGGTAATATTTTATTTATTTGCCCAAACTTAAGCAAAGAAAAATGTAGACTTAATTTTAAAAGTAGCTACCAAAATAGCTACGCTATAAAAATTTAATAGCTATAGCACGCTATTTTTTTAGAAAGTAGCTAATTAATAGCAAAGCTACTTTTTGGGAAAGTAGTTATAGCTATAGAGAACTACTTTATAAGGCACGCATTCTGTGTAAGCTACCCTATTTCATTGTTATACTAGCTACTAGTAATCAGTTTAATACGGTTTACAATTTAGCACAAACTGTGTTTGAATTTAGAGGTAGTCAACGTTAAAAATCTATATTAAGTTTTTATTTACATGACCTAAATGCTAAAGGCTGATATAACTCATATAGTGACATGCACATTGAAATCACTTGGTATTAACTTTTTTAACACTGGCTAACGAAACCCGTATCCTATCCCTGAAAGTGGCTGTTTCAGTGAGACTATGCTACTAAATCCCATTTAATGTTATTAATACTAACATAGACTGTCTATTTAATTATTAAAATGCATTATAGGTGTGCATATTTAAGTTTGCCATTTAAAGGCACTTAGAAAAAATGTGCAAGATATTTAAACGAATTGCTTTGCTGGCGTCTGCTACAGCCAATTACTTTTATTATAGCACTTCAAGCTCGTATTTACACTTTTGAGATAAATATCACTCTCTAAGGGGCTCTCATAGAGGTTCCATCTTAATAAAAATTATATTCGCGAGGGAGGGAGATCTTTGCCTGGATTTGTTGAACTTTTTTCTTTCTTAAAGTCGTTGTATTGCATGGAAAACGAGATAAGGTGATTTGCTATAGGAAATAATTGATGTTATCCAGATTGTCTATTGTATGATATCCTAAGGCTACAAGTGGATATATAACCAACCTCCGTGATCTTGTTTATAGATGACCTGAAATATGCATTCCGGGACATTGGAGATATCCAACAGGAAAAATTTTTTTCGCTCAATTCTTGGCATTCATCTCATATGACATCCCTATTATGCACAAAATATTGTGCCTTCATTAATTACAACTTCTATCTTGGAATTAGTAATTTTAATATATTCCACCTTTTAAAAATCGAATTAGAGATTATAATTAATTATGTTTTTTTTAAGTATATAATTAAAAATGAATTATTATATAGGGTAAATTATTTTAAAAAAAACAAACAATTAAAATAAAATAAAATAACAATATGTTTTTGTTATTTTTGCACAACCCTCAAAAAATAAATGACAATCAAATATATAATAATATATAACAAAACAGATTTAAAAAATACATTAAAAATTGGATATTTTAATTTTCGTTTTTTCTTTATATATATATTCTCCTTTTTCTAAATTCCTTTAAAATATATTTCAATATAAATTATATTTTTATAAATTTACCTTAATTCATTGGTTGTCCTCGATAACCAATCTCCAAAAATTGATGCATTTTATTATAATAATTTGAAAAATCAAAAGAATAGTAAATTCATTAAGAATTGATGTTACATTATTAATTATTTCGTTTCGAGTATTTGGTCGGGGATTGATCGACCTATATTTGTTTTTTAACACTCCAAAAAAATTTTCTATCGGGTTTAGTTGCGGCGAATAATTATTTGTAATATTAGGTATTGAATTTGAATTAGATAAAACAGGATCAGGATTTTTAAATGAATTTGTATTACTAGATAAAATTTGTCGTATTACTTGATAAAAATATTAAACTCTATTTTATAAAAAAAATTAAGTCATATAAAAATTGTAAATGCAAAAAAATTACCGTATGTATTTTATAAAAAAAATTAAATTATATAAAAATTGTAAATGCAAAAAAATTACCATATGTATTTTTTAAATCTGTTTTGTTATATATTATATATTTGATTGTCATTTATTTTTTGAGGGTTGTGCAAAAATAAAAAAACATATTGTTATTTTATTTTAATTGTTTGTTTTTTTTAAAATAATTTACCCTATAATATACATCTAAAATTATAAATACTTTTCTTAAATTTATTAATTTTTTTTAACATAATTTTTAAAAATTCTTCAAGAAATCAATTTCGAAATCCAATATAAAAAATTATTAACTCTTTTATGCCTTCAGGCTTAGGGTAGACAAAAGGTGGCATCCCATATTCTTACACTTTCTGGGCCACTTCTTATATTGCAAACACTGATGTATATAAAAAAAATTCAGATTACCATTGATAAAATATTTTACATAATTGATAATCAAAAATGTAATTAAGTCATTGATTTCTAGTTACAAATTTAATAATTCATTTTGCAAAGATTAAAAATAATAGGAAATATTTAGAGATTTAATCCAACTCATTTAAATTTAATATATACAAATGGTTTTATAACATTATTTACATAAACTTATGGCTAAATGGTGATAGAACATGATTTTCCATTGAATTATTTCTTTCTTTTTAATTTTTTATAAATTTTTTTTATGCCCTATTTTATATTTAGCGTTTGATGGAACGTCGAACCTATTTAATACAAGTAGATTAATTTAAATCTAATCAAAAAGAGAGCTTCATTACAAAATAAAATTATCATAAAATTCAAGCAAAAAATTCTTTTTCTTCTTAAATTTTTTTTCTATAATATAGACGTGGCAACAAAGCGAATAGGTATAAAATTTAATCATATTATATATTAGGGTAGAGTTTAAATCTACTCGAAATAATTTGTTCATCTTTTATATGGAAAGAATTTAATATTGTATTTTTTTTAAATTTAGAAATGAGATAATTTAATTTTTGAATCTATATTCGAAATCAAACAAAATAATGGTTTTAACATTCGTATGAATGCGAACATTAATAACATGATTATTTGATTCCAATTATTCTATATCTTTATGTATACTCTATTTATGCAATTATAAATGTATTCATATCTAGAATATATAAATGGAACCTTGAAAATATATTTAGGTAATCATAATTTAAAATAATATAGATAATTTGCCATTTTTTCACCTATCTATTGTATATCTTATATCTAAATTCTAATTTATTTTTCAATGATAATATCATAGAAAATCTTTTAGGAAACAAAACGTTCTATATACAAGGTGGGCATGATAATTTTTAATATGATTATCCTCAATCATTTATAAAAAATATTGTTCTAGACTACTTAGGGATTATGTATATTTCAAGCAATATCAGAGGTAAAAATAAATAAAAAGCTGTCAAATAGCCATAATTTTAAAATATATATTGTTTTAGAATCGAAGCCATACCTTTTACAACATTATGGTATATATATATAAACAATATGATTTATTTATATCTTTTTTAGTCACATAGGCCTTCTTCAAAAACATTTTATTTTTTAGTCCTGTTAGCAGGATAGATAAAAGATCTGTTTTTTTGGAATAATCGCTATGTATTTTATGCACACTATATAATTTTCGATTAATTGTATTAATTTGCTAAGAAGATGAAAAAATAATAACATTTTTAATTACATTTAATTTTATTATTATAGGAACAGAAATAATTTCGGAGAACTCTAATAATTAAATATTTTATTATATAAATAACTTCTGGTTCATATACATTATCATCATGCCAATAATTATATAAAATTTTATATGGGTCGCTTCTATAATAGAATCATATTGTTAATACGCTACAAGTTGAATTGATTATTTTTGCTAATAAATTTTTCATAGTTTGTTTGTTAGCAAAGTTGAAATGAAGAAGAAAAATATAAGAAATAAGCCCGTTTTTTTAATGGTCCTTTGCCATATTACATTTTTTTTATAAATTATTTTGGTTTTCAGTATTTTGCTCAAACAATGCAATTCCTAGTCATTATTTTGTACGTACACTTTTTTTCAAATATTAATTATAATTATATTGTATTTTTTGTGAAGAGGGGGCTGCGTAAGATTAGGTAGAAAATATTTATTTGCTTATAAGATATATACAAAATTTTGCTGTGGGGATAAAAAATTTTAAGCCCACTATTTCTAGGTGTGCGTTAGCACCAATTTAACTCTTCAGTAGGAAATTTAGAAAGTTTCAATGTTTCAATTGTTAAATGAGAAACTTGTAATAGATTCTAATAGATTTTTGTTTGAATTAAAAAAAGTATCGTAAGGTTTTAATCAGAAATGTCTATTTTTAAAATATTTAGCTCCTTTCAACTCCATCCCTTTTTTAGGAGCTAACTGTAACTACTCGACCGTTCCTTTTTAATATTTTTTTTATAAATGTGCACAATAGAAAATTGGAATATTTTACTTGTATTTTGTATTCTTATAAAAGGAAAATATTATATATAAATAATATATAAACAAATAACTTTTCAAAATTAATATCCATTAAAAACTTACACTTCTCTCTTAAGAATCTGGTAGAAATAATAGATATATCGAGAGCACTTGTTAAAAGAGATATAAATTTTATTAATAAAACATCTTCTCTGAGTAAATTATCTTCTTTAGTAACTATTTCAATCCAAAAAAATCTTTTAGACTATTGTAAACAGTTTGTGTTGTAAATTATTAATATAAATATAGATTAATTACATATCCTTAAATTTTTATCTCAATTTACTTTATATATTTTGAATTCATTAAGGATCATAGCGGCTATAATATTATTTCTAAAATAGATTTATATAATAAGTATAATATTAATGTCACTATATGATAAGGTAAAAGCAGAGGCGTCACAAGCTTTTACAGTCTGAGAGAGCTCAACTAAAAAAGATTTATGGTAGGCTAAGCCCTCATCACCTTTTTGCGGGTCGGCCGGTTAGTTAATTTATATACTGCCTCATTTTATAATGGTTTGTAATTACCACACATGGCAATATTATTCTTAACATAAAACTAATATAACGTTGTATTACCATTTTAGACACTGTTATATAAAATGAACTAATAAGGAAAAATTTAAAGGCCTAACCAAATCAATAGTTCTTGAAGAAGATAATATAAACGATTAATCTAAAAAAATGAAAATATATGGTGGTTATAGCTTCCTCTTAAGTGTCATTATGGAAACTGCAGAAGAATCGAGAAAATTATTGTGAGATATTAAATTTCTAAATGATTATCTTCCATTTTTAAAGATATATATAAATAAACTATTTTTGCATCTAATGCAATCAAATTCTCTCAACAGTAGGAGTAATAATCTTAAATTATAATAGCCACACAAATATAGATGCTGGTTAATTTGCAGTTATAGTCATGACACTCACGATGTAAACTCATATCATCAGAATTTATTATGTTAGATAAATTTATAAAGCAAAAACATTAAAAATCTTTAGAATAATTAATTATGAAAATATATTGAAGCCTTGAATTATTTACACAGCAAGGATGCCATATTAGAAATGAATCCTTTAATGATTAGAAAATAAGAACCAGAGTGATATGTTGAAAGCAATTAAGATTTTATATATTATTGTCGCACAACCTCTAGTTGGTATATTATATCTTAAAATAATAGTAGTTTGTAATAAAATCAAAAATATACTCAAACAGACCTCAAAACTGTTTTTCAAAGAAGGAATAGAAAGAATACATTATTTTAAGATAGAGCTATCCTTTACATTTAAACCTCGATCGAGATAAGATAATAGTTTTTGCTAAAAAAATCAGTTAAGCCTTTAAGTTATAGTATAGTCAAGACTTATCAAATCTAACTATATATCACCAATACTTTGGTAATGAGCCTCACTCTATATTTTAAATAAAACCAGCGGATGGAATATGAAAATTTATATAAAAATATAAAGATAAAATTTTTTGCTTTCTACCTTTTTCTATGTGGCCATTAAAATATGAAAATGATTTTTTGTATAAAAAATTGAATTTTTATAACAGTAATAAAGGAAAAGGAGATTCAAATTAAACACTTTTGAAAAAAATATCAAAAATATATGGCTATTGGGGGGAGTCAGTTAAACATTATTTATTAGCAGAGGGTTTAGTCCCCGATAGCTCCATACACCCCTTAATGATCGTCAACAATAATTTATTAACATTAATTTTAAGCATATGTTAGCTTAATAGCCAAACGTCTCATAACTGTTATATTAGTAATTTAAGTAAATTATGATAAATTGTCCATAACTATTATGTGTAATTAGTGAATTTTACATATCACTTATTTCTACAACCATGATCATTCATAAAGTAGGATATAAAATATTATAATAGAATTTTCTACATTGCAATAAAAATGTTGGGCAGTTGACATTATCGGACATAATACATGTACATATAAAGATTATATCCATATTATCTATGTATTTATTATAATGCATTTATAAATTCTACATTATTACAGATAAGAATTTGTATTATTAAATAAGCCGATTGGGTCGATTTATTAAAACTGCCTGATTATTTTATCCAAAATAATATTAAGTAAGCTTGGAGATCTTGCTCATAGATGGTCGGACTATTTGCCAAATCTCAAGGCTTATATGGCTAAAATCTTAATCAGGCCATATTTAAAAATCCTTTCAAGTTGCCTGAATAACAATACTAATTCCAGAATACATGATGTTAATATTAAGAACATTGTTGTAATTTGCAATGTATTTTTTTCATTTTTAGTTGAAATGTCAATTATTTTTTAATAATAATTTTGATTTTTTAAAATTATTTTTATCGTTTTTTTTTTGATAATGATTTTTAATCATTATTAATTTTTTCTGGATCATAAAATTTTTTCTTTATCGATTATTAATTTTATGAACAAATTTATAAAAACCATTTTTTCATGATTAATTTTTTGTTATTAAATTTTAAAAATTTATTAATTTTATGCTAAAGAAAAATAAATGAAATTTTTACAATTACTGCTGTTCTGATAATTTTGTGTTTAAGAAAGTTATATATTGATCATTGTACGTCTTATATTGTTCGTAGGCTCTTGATTTTTTTTGAAAATTCCGTCATTTTCGGGTTTTTTCGATTTATTGATTTTCTGTAAATTATTTTTTTTATTATTTTTGGATCTTGGCCAGTTTTTTCTACCTTTATTTTGCTAAATATCATCATTCTTTATATAAGAGAAACTATATTTGAATGATACAAAATTATAATTAAGACATATGGTTATTTTTCTTTTCTAACATAAAATAAAATTAATTTAAGTTATACCTAATATTCAGGACTCAAAAAAATTACAAAACATTTATTTGGTCACCTCGTTTTAATTTAATTAAACCTAAAAGCTCATATTATCACTATATAATGCAAATAAAAATTGAGACATAATTATAATCATTGTGTTCGTTCTCCAACGGACAATCTTTCTAATCAAATCCAAATTCAGGTAACATGCTTTTGGATCCTTCTTCCCGTCCCTCTTTTTCATGAAACCTTGGATCATATACATCATTGCCTTAGGGTAATAGCATATAACCCATTTAATAAAAATTGAAAAAAGGCGGCATCGCTAAAATTAACATTATGCATATTCTTGTGTTACAGTAAGGTATATGATTAATGGCGATATAATCTGAAAAATTTTAAATAATCAGATATGTTTTTATGCATTACTTTATTACTTAATTTATATAATATTTTTTTTTCTATTAACTATGTGCTGATTGGTCATGATTTAGTACAAGCATAGAGTCTCATAAAAGGCCAAATTTACTTTAGTTCATAAAGTCATACGTTAACATTTAAAAAATGAGGTTCAGATTAAATCGTAGAATGATTAAAATCCTATTGTATGTCATACCAATTGTCTTTCTAACTAGTCTAATATTATTATATAAAAACAATAATTTATTTATCATTCGATCTTTACCGGTACCATATTTTAAATATTGATATATAATTAAAAATTTTTTCTATAGAAAGCTCCCAGTATTAAGATTATTGATTCCTTAGAAATTATTCAAAATGAAATAGAAAAAAATTCCCAAATCATAACAAATCTCAATTCAGAATTATCATTGAATGATAACTCAAATTTAGAAATATTTTCTAACGCAATAAGTGCAATTATTGGTAAGCTTGATCTCTCTAATAATTTTATTATTGATTCACCACCCTTTTATTAAAAAACAAATAGCATGAGTAATTTTAAATTTTTTTAATAACTTTATATTTATTACTAATTCTTTAAAATATTACTTTTAATTTTTCTGTATTAACCTATTTATGTAACCAAAGTTTAAAATTTGGCTACATATCATGGACAGCAGGCTGTGAGCCACATTAGGCTAAAATAATTATGGACCAGGCAAATCTTGCAAAATATTTTGCAGAATTTCAGAAATAAAATTTACGAATTTAATATATTTTTAAAAGTATTTTTATGTAATGACTATATAACCTATCTGAGGATTTAATGACCAATTTATTATAATCAAATTTATGAATTGTATTTCTCATTTTTTGGATTTTTTAAAAATATTCAACCACTTTTTATTGTTTTATTTTTACCTGGCCAAGCATAAAATTTAAGGCCAATTTGTGGGCTGTGCTATGCAGATTTCCAATACTTGAAATATTGCATAAATACTTTTATTAATATAATAAAAAAAATGAATTAATCAAAATGCTATTTATATTATATATAATCTATATGAATATTATACCTACACCAAACCCACGCATCATCCATATGCCAGCATTGTAAATTTGGTTGGAACATTATTAATTATTTGGTAGAATAAAATAACATACAACTATTTAAATATTGTTCTGAACAAAAGATGCTCAAAATTTTTTTTAATAATCAATCATTAATTATATCAAAATTGATTCATTAAAATGGCTATTTTTTATGCTTCTATCCTCTGACATTTTCATAAATATTACAGTTAGGAAAGCTAATTTGCCCAAATATAAATTACATGAACCTTAGTTTGTATTAGTTTTGGTAAACAACTAGATTTCGTTGATTTTTTAAAAATGGCTAAATAAAGATTTTCACCAAAATAATAATATACCTAACTTTCAAAATTTTACCAATAGATGTCCAAACCTAAATGCCATCCATGGACAAAATATTTAAACTTGATATGGCTATAATCAAGAACCGTTTAGCAATACTAGTTTGTATATAAGATTTTGTAAAATTTAAAGGTGTCAGCCAAATCTTGATCAATTTGACATGAAATGGATGACTCTTTTATAATATCATTGGGTTATTTTCATTAATCATTCATTTTATGGCTATAATAGGGTATATTTGCATTTTTTTGTATATAAATTTTTGACAGAGATTTGCCAGACTGATACTGTATCTATCGGTATTGGCTGATAGTGTAAAAATGATAACTAACTTTCATAAATTAATGGAAAAAAAATTTGTCTCAACATTATGCAATAATCTCTGAATATAGTTTATTAAGTTTACTCAGGTAAGTTGGTCTGTGCTCTGATCCCCCCTTCTTCATTTTTATGGTCTTGACTTGAGCATAGCTGTTTGTAAAATCCATTCCATTATCAATTTCTCACCTAGATCTGTGTTTCGAGATATAAATCGGCAGCAGTGGTTTTATTACTTTTTTTCATCGATGGTGCCATCCTAATAAATTGGCTTATCAACACATTTTAAAAATTATAATAAGTTAGAGTAAATTATTATATTTTCATTGTCATTTTCATTTTTTTCATGTACAACACAACACTATAAATTTATGTATTTTTCATTCTTCAAAAATAAATTTATGATAAAATATTTATGTGATGAATAGAAATTAGAAATCAAATTTATTTTAAGGAGTAAATAAATATGCTTATCCAAATTTGTAGGATATAAAGATTTTCTTTTGACCTTAAGTATTGATGTACATAGAAAATTTTTTTTTACCAAATTGTAAGTAGAGAACTTTTCCAGCATAATTAGCTGGTTTTGGGAGTTCCCGTCTCTCCCTAAAAGAATAGTACATTTTATTATTGTACTATATTTTACTTTGTTCAATAAATTTTAGAAGTTTATTTAACAAATTAATATTAAAATATTCGGAAATAAACTTCAGATTTTAAAATCTTCGATCAAATCAATTTATCTAATCAGTTGAAAATTAAAATAAATATAATTATGCATTGGTACCATAAAATAATAGTTTAAAATATATAATGAATGAGGCGATAAGCTATTTAATTTGATAAATTAAATATAAAAATTTTCCACTCCACTCCGCCTTTGTAGTAAAAAAATTACCGCGAATCTGTCGGTGCGGCTCAATTAAATTGTCTTGACATTTCGGACGTTAGCATCGTGGGCCAACGACCCAGAGGTCTATTTTATCCACCTCGTCATCGGTCTTCCGCGAGGCCTCGACTGCCTTATTTCCCTCACGGTGCATCACTTTTCCCAATAATCTTTCGCCCTTTTGTGTACCAACATTCCCAAACCACCCCAGTCTATTTCTTCCTGTTGCCACTCCATTAGCTTCTAACTTTTGAAATTTTTTTTTTATAAGATTTGGATTCATATGGCCTATTTATAAATATTGAATTAATTTAATACACGCAAAAGAATCGCATAGCAAAACTAAATGATCACTATAGACGTCTTACTTACAACTTGCCATATTTCAAGGGTTGGCGGGCCCTGAAATTCATATTGGGTCTTGTCCTAACTACGCCGTAATCCTCTGCGTCCCATATTCTTACGCCACTGTTGGTATCTGTAATAAGGTCTATTAGCTTAAAGCAGATACTTTCAATTTTAACTGGGGTTGGCAAACATTGTAAATTTTTTTTATTTAAATCACGATTTAAATCAAATACTAAGATTATAATCAGAGAAGTACAAATCCAAATTGAAAAATATCCTACACCATAATTTTTTTTATAACCTTAATATAATATTACTTTGCAGGATAAGGAGACCAGATCAGGAAATTGTTGAAAAAATATATAGTGATAAGTCATGAGCTAATTTGACATCTTGTCAAATTAAAGGGCGACTCTCAATCGAAAATTCGATGATATGTGCATATACTATTTAAAAATAAAATCTAACTACCACCTGACCCGTCAAATAAAATTATGTTTACAGGTGAAATAAAGTTTTAAAAAAAATTAAATGATGGTTAGCAGGACCATTTAATCCAGGATAGAATCATAGAAAAACACAGCTTTATTAGAGAGAGTTTCTCATCATCTTTTCAATTAAATTCAGATACCAATGTATTAGGAAATGAATAATGCCGATGATCAGGGTTATCGGGTTAGAAATTATTCGATTTTGGTAAATTTTCGTAAAAACAAAATTTTGGGAGGATCATTTTCTTCAAAAATAATGATGTTTTTATCATCGAAATTTATACCAATTCGTTAATATGGTATATAGCAGTTAATTGTATAAAAATTCTGCACTTTGATTGGTTATCAGATAAAATATAATAAATTTAAAAACCGTGGATCCAATACAAATAGAGATTCGAATTTCTTGATTTTGAAATTTCTTTATTTTGGGTATAATACATTATTTATTTTTATATCAAAAACATGATTATTGAAATTTTTTTTTAGAATGTGGAAGATTTTATGGGAGTTTTTGTGATATATTTTGGAAATTTTAAAAAAATTGTGGTAGTCTACCAGTCAATATGATAGACACCTGACAACCCTACTTGTGATTATTGATCTATTAGCGTAAAAATGGATTTTATTATTTAAATAAACCATTTCTTTTTTTTATTGTTGTAAAGAAAAACAGATAGCGCTACATTAACAATATATATATATATATATATATAATTAGGAATGTATCGATGTTCTTATATAAAGTATCTGTTATCTTCAATAATAAAATTTCCCCATCCAATCTCATAAAATGGCGTCTTAATTTAGAAAAACAAAAAATTTATTTCTAATTTCATAATATATTTTTTATTTGTTACTTATTATGTAAATTAGATTAATGTTATTATGTAAATAAGTGATTTATCTAATGAATGTAACTTTAACTAATCATTATAATATATTTAAATGACACAACTTATGGTAATTGATAAATTATGGATGAGTTATACTACTAAAAAAAGTATACGCTAGGTTAGTTATGCAAAATCGCTCCATTTGAGCCGATATAAAAAAAAGGCTAACTCAATATTTTAGCCCAAAAAAATATTGCCTCAGCCTCGAGAATTTCGCTAATAGATGTCCAATCCTTTGTGCCAGCTATGAGCAAAATCTTCAGGCCTGCGTATTATTTTTCTGATTAGAATAAAATGAGTTAAAGCGATTAGTTGTTTAGATACCGTGTCGGTTATCTGCCGATATCAATTTAATATCGGATCGGTTACCGGCCGATGTCAAATTAATATAGGATCGGATCGGCCTACAAAAAGTACTACGAGATTTAAAAAATTTTGTGGAATTCAATTATTCATGATATCATTTCTTACCCCTTCCTTGTTTTCTACCAAATATTAATTTAGACAATGCAATCTCCGAAGGAGTCGACGAAATTTCTACCGTCGCCATAGCTTCGAAATTCGTGACTAAAACTGAACACAATGATTCTGACAGCGTGACACTAAAGCCGAGCAATGCCGATCAATGTTCAATTATCAGGGCGTCAACTCATAATCCAGCCATTGATATAGACGTATGCAATTGTACCTTAATTTAATTTTATTCTAGGGGTTATTGCCGTTGATTTGTTAACCTATAGATATAATGTAAACCTGGAGGATGTCAAAATTTTTGGTCCGGCTCAAATTTTAAAAATAAAATGTTATTTTCAAACTCGGTTCCGGTTTTCATTCCGGTCCCGATTTTTATTTTTGATCGATTTACGGCCATTTTAAAATTGTTTAGATCGCACCATTTTTTGATCCAATCCGGGTTGGGGGCTTTTTATGTAATTTACATGAAGTTCATTTAAAAAAAATATATATTAAGATGCTGGATTTGTATGATTCGCTGACGTTCGAAAATTTGGATGGAGGTGTTTGGAAACAAGGCTTCAACATTAAATACAATCCCAGGAAGGATTGGACTCCCGACAAACCGCTCAATATATTCGTAGTGCCCCATAGTCATAATGACCCCGGTAAGAACGCTTTACCCAGCTGTGATACCTAAAAAGCAATACTTAACCTTCATAAATTAAATTTTATATAGAAAAAACGATTCATATGCAAATTTTCTAAACTGGCAAAAAAGAAAGATAGGTGCTGTTAACTTTTTTTTGTTCCTATTTCTTTTATAATTTACATGTACGCAAAATTTTCATGAATATAATGTATAGCTGGAAAAGGAAAGTGATTAGACAAGGTTTCCATAGAACAAGATAAAGAAAAATAAGCATATGTGAATTTTAAAATCTGTAAAAAAAAGCTAGAATTGATGAAAACCCATAAGGGCAAAATGGCGATTTATGAATCTGGTCTTTATTTTTGGCGCGGAATTATGAAAGATTAAATATTAAATACAATACGGCTATGCCATCTTTGCTTACTTTCGAGCCAATTTTTTATAGTGGAGCAAACTTCGTTTTAACTACGAAGCGCCCTTTGTTTACCATATTATAATTTTTTTTAAAAAAACAATATTAAAAACTAATATATAACTTTTTAATCATATTTTATATTTTTTTTTATACATTATAATATATATTTATTTTTATATGCAAAATAAAATTTTTGAATACAACGACTAAATATGATGTGGTCTTATTACCAAAATAGGCATTTATTTATATTAAATATTTATTAAATTTGATGAATGAACGCGAACATATTCATTTTTTTAGGTAAAGATAAATGGCGTTGTTTAACACATACCAATATATCAATTTAATCATTGACTAAATTTTACTGAAATGCAATAAGACCCTTTTTTGATAAATATATTAATCTTATCCCAGTATCCTTCAATTCCGATCCTTACTTATTGTTTGCGGTTTGTCTCAGTGGTCTCTAGCTCGAGGCACGGACCTGCTGGGCCTCGGCAAGGCATTCGAAATTTTGAGCCATCTCTTCCATTCCAAAATTTATGATTTATGTTGTATACATGGATAATTCGCTAAAATATCATTCATCATTCCCTTTTTGCGGATGAACGCTAACGTATATTCAATTTATTTTTTATATCAACTTCGAACGTCTCATACAAATTCGTTTTTTTAAAAAAATGCTTATACAATTTGTTCTAACCTAAATTATAAATTCTATAAGAACTCGGGAAGATAGATATTAGAATATCTTATCGTCTCTTAGTCTAGTATCCTTATTGTTTGTTAGTAGTTCAGGTAACACAATCTTTGCTTCCTTTTAAAATTGCGCACCTCAATCCAGCACTATAGCATTAGTGAAAAGAAAGAAAGAGAAAAATAGTTGTTTAGCTATCGGAAATAGAACTAGATTCCTCTTTTCAAAATTTTATTACCCGGATGCAGAACTATTTTTCGTCTCGGTTTCAAATTCTGGTAGTTATAACTCATTTTGCTAAAAAAAATTTGAGAAATACACAACTGCAATCTAATTCCCCCACCGTTGGTGCAAAGATTTTTTCCCAACTTAGAGGATTGCCCAATTTATCAGGGGACTCAAAATTTTAAACAAATTAGGGAGTTGCCAAGAGCCCAAATTAGATAAATTTTACTGTATACACCTTCGCGCAATTTATACAAATCTCAAACAATTTCTTTTAATCAATATATATATATATCACAAAAACAAATGTATTCCCATATCCCCCACAAACATCTCTCAGGCTGGATCAAAACCTTTCTGGAATACTACGACACAGAAACGAAGCACATATTAGATTACATGGTTGAATTCCTGACCACCGAACCGAGAATGAAATTCATATATGCCGAAATATCGTTTTTCGCCCATTGGTGGAACTCAACTACCAATGAAAAGAGAGCAGCCGTTAAAAAGTTTTTATTTTTATAAAGGTTTTAAATTAAAATCCTTTTTTTTCAAATTCTTTATTAGAAAAATTACAATGTAAATTTTTAATTATAGATACTGAAAATTATATAAAATAAAGCAATATTTAAAAGTGAAAAGTATTTAGGTTAGGTCGGTGGGGCTTAATGACCCATGTATTGGTTATACAATTGGATCGGCAAATTTTGATCGATATTCATTGTTGATTAAGCTTAATCTCTGCCCTATTGTTTTGAATAATTTTGGAGCTAGAAGTCCAAATGATCCGCAGGTTTCAGAAACTACGGGTCCAACAATAGATTATTTAGGTGGCTATTATATTGGTCTTTATGTTGATACTCATCTCCCCCACCCACCCACTAGAAGTTTTCGCTAATTTATGCTGTAAAGGATAAGGAGGAAAATATTAATTTGAGTGGTCGTTATACCATAATAGATTTTGATTTTAAAATATAATGAAGCGAACACCGTAAAGGATTAATAAAGACTTGATTGATGTTTATATGACGAAAAAATGCGTATTATCTTTAGAGTCATTTTCTACAGCAATTTTTCGTCAACCTTAAATCTATTTTCAACATGGCGCAGTATATATATATATATACTACTAGTTTGGCGATATTCAATGAATGCATTTAAAAGTGTCCATACATAGGAGTCAGCTGTACTAGCATTATGGTAGTGTGTACGTTCATTAAATACATTGATATAATAATATATAATGACAATTAGTCCAAGTTCAAACCGCAAAATGACGCTACAGCTAACTCTTATGTATGGACAATTTTAATTAAGGAATTTCTTAATCTGGTAGTGTATATGTGCATCATTGGGTGCAGATCATAAGACCCACCACCGGCTATGAATTTTTAGACAATTTTTCCAAAAACTTTTTAACCTTTCATTTAAAAAAAAATGACTTAAGAGGTTTTGTCAAATATACTAAAAAATTAATAGGGCAGGTATTCCAAACCCATATATTTAAAAACCCGCGAAAAGTTAATTAATGACATGTTGCCAATAGTGTTTGAAAATGGCTCGATTCACCTAAACAGCTACAATATTCTAACCCAAAAAAATATTACACAGGTCTGGAGATTTCTTTCATAGGTAGGCAGAAAGGTTTGGACTTATAGTGACAACAGAATCTTGAGGCTTGCATAATATTATTTTGGCTAAAAATCTTAATTTAAAATCGGCCAAACATCACTAGCTACTTTATTAAACAGTGAAACAATAATCAGGGGAAAAATGTACTTCCTTGAGCTTAATCTGATTCCAAATCGAGATTTTTCTCAAATGGATTATGTTTTTTTTAAAGAAATAATAGATTATTGGAATTAATTACCCCCACCCCCATGCTGCATAAAGTTTTTATATATAAAAAATTTATATTTCCTGTAGTGTTGATAAAAAAAAGCCCCTTTTGTCGATTTTTGAAAACTGTCCGTTTAAGAATTTAGCCAAAATTATGTAGCCCTGGAGTGCTCATAGATGATAGAAAGGTCTCTATTTGCCAAATCTCAATGCTTACATAAAGTTAATTTTGACTAAAATCTAAACACATTCCTTTTTTCAGATTCCTGACTGTGCAAAACTCTTTTTTTTAGGTTTCTATAACTCTTCCAAGATGCTACCATACTTTTCATAAATCGAAAAATAAATAAATAAAAAGACTCACGGAAGAAGGAAGATTAGAGTTCGTAAACGGAGGTTGGGTCATGAATGACGAAGCGAACGCCCACTATTCCGCCATGGTGGGCCAAATGATACAAGGGAACGTCTGGTTGCACAACCACTTGGGTTCGATTTTAATCCTTTTTTAAAAAATATCATTTTTTAAAAAATATCATTTTTTTTAAATGGTAAGTAATTTACTACTTTAGAACGAAATTAAAAAAATGACTATTTGTATCCCCAAAATCGGATTATCTAAATCTAAGTGTACAATAATTTTTAGCTTACGAAACAATATTAAAAAATATATATAGGAATTAAACCCAAGCACGGCTGGTTCATAGATCCGTTCGGCCATTCTCCGGTTAACGCTTACATCATCAAGTCTTTTGGGTTAGAGTCGACTTTGATACAAAGGGTGCATTACTTCGTCAAAAAAACGTTAGCCCTCTCAAAGTCCCTGGAGTTTTATTGGAGGCAAAATTGGGGTAAATGAATTGTGTATCAGATCTTATTTAAAATATCATTTGAATCAATGAATTTCCAGCCATAAAGTGTTATTTTTTGGCTATTTAAGTAGAAATTCCCGGAAATTCTGTTTTTATTTTTTTATTACTAAAATTCTTATATAAAATATAATCTATACCAGTGTTTTATTGGGGTAATTACCATACCAAATCGATAACTTTTCGGCCCGACCTTTTTAATTTCGATAAAATTTTGCATACTGAGAGAATATCAATAGAAAGCATCGAATCCAAAATTTTAGCCTCCTAGTACTCATAGTTCCTGAGATATATATCAATGGTCAAAAGTGCCAAAAATGAGCTTTTTCGAAAAATAAGATTTTTAAAAATTGAGATAAGTTAAAAAATAATGATTTTAAAAAAATAAATTATATGTCATTTTGTAAATCTTTTAAAGGCCAATTATTAAATATTAAGGATTTTTTTGAAATAATATTGTTGCGGTTTTTATTTACGTTATAAGTTTTAAACATAAAAACTCCAGGTGTTTCTTTTTTCAAATTTATTTGAATTTGATATTTTCTTATTCGATAACCTATTCATAAAAAAATTTAAACTTGGAACAACCATGGGTTTTTTAGTTATTGGGGATTTAAAAATAAAAAAATAAATTTTTTCAAAAATAGATGGCGCTTCATTATAAAATTGTTAAGATTATTATTTTTTTAAACTATTTTCTATTTTTGAACAAAAATAGAAAGATTTTCTATCATTAATATTATGAAATGAGTTTATTTAGCTGTGGTTATAGGGTTATTACATGTCAAATCAATCACTTTTAGGCCGACCCCTTTCTAAATCATAGGCTGGTTATATATGTTCCCATTAGATTATAAACAAAATTTTAGCGCATTAGCAACTATATAAGCGGAGATAATCGGGGTTATAGGTCCAAAAAACGTCTTTTTTTGCTTTTACTGATGTTAAATAATTAGTTTGTTTTTAATTTAAAACTAAATATGATCAAATATTGATTCTAATATCAATAGCTAAGTTAATAATTGATAATTATGGCGACAACATTAAAATTAATTTTTGATAAAATGGTCTTATGGTCAGTTGAAAACTTGAAATTAATATTTCGAAATGTATATAATCTCCGATTTTTAATTTTTTTAAGAAATATTATCCGTTAACTATTTTTTTAATGATTTCTTCAACAATTAGCATGGCTGGATATTTATTTAAAAAAATATTGCACATTTTATACTTTAAAAAAAGTAGATGGCGCTATATATAATAGTTTTATTTTTTTTTATAAAAAATTTGAATTTTAGAAAATTTTATAAATTTTGTAGATATAATATATAAATTAAAATTTATAAAAGATATTACCTATTTTCTGTTTTTCATTAAATTTAGTTTTTTTTACGCCTTGATAATTTCGTGTTGCGATAAATTATATGTACGCCCAGTAGCCGTTGATAGATAGGCTAACTATTGTTAAAAGATTATTTTATGGTATGAAAAGTAATCTTGTGCAGCTGGATAAGCAAAAGAATGTGCTGGTCCTTTGGGTGAAGAAAATTAATTTTTTACTTCATCTCTAATTACATTCACTTCTTGTACAAATCCTAACCACTAATCGTTTTCATATGCCCATGTTACATATCCTCTAATCTCATCGATTAATTGATCCTAAATCAAAGGATCCTCACGTGGATATACTATGTTCTCCACAATAAATGTCTACGAATTAGAATATAGTTTAGTGTTGAGTTTAGTTAAACAATTACTCGCCTTAAAATGATTATCAAATTATTAAGAACTAACCTTTTTTTGTCACTCGTTCCCCCTTTTTAATGCTAGATTATGCATTCTTTTTTTCCTGTTAAATACCTTACTAACTTCATCACTGCGAATTTTTTTTTAACAATATCAACTGTTTTTTGATTGAGATATTTTTGCAGGCTTTCGATTTGGAGTTGAAAGAATTCCCTTTTCTTCTAAAACGATTTCGGAATTATTGCCATATGATTATGTAGCGTTGTGAATGTCGTTTTTATTTTATTTGCGCTCCAATTAGGAGGCAGAATGGTCAGCAATTGATACATTTTTATTTTTAGATAAATTAGGATATTGTAATTTCATATTATTGAGTAATATCTTTATTATCTTTTGCACCCGATTCTGGATTGTTAATTATTATATCTGAAATAAGCTTTTTATATTTTCGCTATCCTTTTTTTTTGGGATAATTTTTTTCGCTTAAATTTTTTTTCTTAATAGGAGATATTCCAATTTCGTTTAAAGTTATATTAATTGTACCTATTGATGTTGATGCTGTGTTGATATTATTTACATATTAGCTATCAGAATAGTTATATTTTCAATATTTTTTTGTGATAACCGTTTACGACATTTATCATAAATATAGTGTTTCGCCTCCAATGTTTGGATATTGTGTCATCCACGTCATAACTCTACGCAGGTTCTTATTATAATTAAAGTGTTTAGATTCTTTAAAAGGGTTTACGCGATATTTATACTTGTACATTATAAATAATTTTAAGAAGAAAAAATAATCAATATCAAAATATTTGTAAAATAAAAATTAATTAATATTAGGGCAGGTGCATGTGAATTTGCTTTTATCTTTCAACAATTAATTATCATATTTTCTTGTTGGAGATATCGGAATCTTAACTATCTTTTTAGGAAAATTAATCATTTATTATAAAAACAACTAATTATTACAAGTTATCAATATAATAATAATAATAATAAGTAAGCCTATCAAACGATCTGTGCAAAATCTTATTATTTATGTTTAAAAGTGAAAAAAAGTTTAAAAAAATAATAATCTTAACCAAACACGTTATTTTATAAAGGAGCGCCATCTATTTTTTGAAAAAAATATTTATTTTTTGATTTTTTAAATCCTACTAACTAAAAAACTCATGGTTGTCTCAAGTATTATTTTATGAATAGATATAAGGTTGGAGAAAAAAAAATATTAAATTCAAAAAAATTTGGAAAGCGAAACATCTGGAGTTTTCATGTTTAAAATTTAGGACGTAAATAAAAACCGCAACAATATTATTTCAAAAAAATGCTTAATATTTAATAAAAGGCCTTTAATAGAGTTACAAAATGACATATAACTTGTTTTTTAACTTATCTCAATTTCAAAAAATGGTATATTTCAAAAAAAGGTCATTTTTAGCACTTTTGACTATTGATATCTCAGGAACTATGAGTACTATGAGGCTAAAATTTTGGATTCGATGCTTTCTAATGATATTCTATCAGCATGCAAAATTTTATCGAAACTAAAAAGGTCGGGCCTAAAAGTTATCGATTTGGTATGGAATTACCCATTGCAAATATTTAAATATCATTATCATTTTAGATATAATCTTCATTATCAAGCCACTCAATCATTTTATAACTCACTTATTTTGTTCTTTTTAGGTGTTTTTTTTAAAATAATTTTAAGTATGGTCTTTGTTATGTCATTTTTTAAGATTTTTTTTATACGGAAAAAATTTTTTTTTATATTTATAGATTTCGGAGGTTCGAACGACATTTTATGTCACATGATGCCCTTTTACTCCTACGATATTCCTCATACTTGTGGCCCCGATCCCAAGGTTTGTTGCCAATTCGATTTCAACAGGCTTCCCCAAACTGGTATGAGTTGTCCGTGGAGAGTTGCCCCTCAACCCATAGACGCGTCAAATGTTAGAGAGAGGTTTTGTTAATGGGATAATTTGGTGGTGTAGAGAAAAGAAGAGAGCGGGAAGGAAAAAACAGATTAATTTTGCCAACTTTATCAATGATATATATCACTACACATGATCTTATAATGTTTGCATGCAGAGCCATTCTTTTGCTTGATCAGTATCGCAAAAAAAGTCAGTTGTACCAGACCAACAACCTTTTAGTGCCATTGGGCGACGATTTTAGGTATAAAACGGGTAAGGAATGGACTTACCAAATGGGAAATTATTTGCAAATCATGGAATACCTCAATAATCATCCGCAATTCAATGCCAAAGTAAAATGCCTAACCTTGCATTCACGGTTAGCGCCACTTCATGGCTATAGGCATTTTTTTTTTCGCCTCGAATTCGTGCTAACAGCGAATGCAGGGCAACTGTATTAATAATGAATTCCTGGAAAATTTTTATTATGATACTTAAAGTTGTCTCACTAAATCCAGATTAAATTCGCTACCCTTTCCGAATACTTCGAAGCAATTAAACAGGGCACTACTACTAAGAACGATGCTAATTCCGAAGAAAAATCGGATAAGAGGTTTCCGGTTTTGAGAGGAGACTTTTTCACGTACGCTGACAAGGATAACGATTATTGGAGTGGGTATTACACGAGCAGACCGAAGTACAAGAGGATGGAAAGGATCTTGGAATACAAACTGAGGTAGTAATTTTTTTCCTGACAAATTTTATATCAATGACTTTAATACTAACCTAGACTGACATTTATTTAGAAGTGTACATACATTAAAATCAGCTGTAGTCAAGATATCATTCGACGTATCTTTTAATGCAGTTTAACGAATGAATCATCAATATAGGTTAGTATTAATAATGGCATTGATTTAAATGTCTACCCTGAAACAATGTTATGAATTATTTGTACAATAATTTTATACAAAAAAGGTACGAGATGCATTCACATGATCTTTTGATAATACTATAATATCACGTGTAAAAACTTTAACTAATTAATAACTATGATGATAAGACTACTCCTGATATCAAAATGGAGATGGTTGAACTTTGGAAAAGTGGAGGAGTCTTTTTAATTAAACGATTACTCATAGCACATTTGAAGACCTGGCAAAGATTAAGATATGCATGGAAGAAGTCCATAGACATGTCTTCGATTTTAACGGATAAAAATGTCCCTCTAGTTATGAAGGGAAAAGAGTTATGCAAACTACGTGAAAAGTGTGAGATGCATGACAGCTAGACACTTAAAGTTAAAGCAACGCGCGACGCCACTTTAGAAAGAACGGACCTTAGAATGGGTAATTAGATATGTGTGGTATCTTTGAGAGAGAAACACTAGCAAAAAAACTGAGTGAAAGGATTAGGATAGAAGCCATAGGTGATGCCACGAGAAAATATAGGCTGAAATGGTTTGAACATGTTGAAAGGAAAGCAAAAGATTTTTAAATGGACAAATACCTTTTGTTGGAAGTTTAGGATACAAGACCCAGGGCGACCAAAGACAAGCTGGGTGAAAGTGGTAGATAATAATTTTAAATTGTTAGGTTTGACCAGTGGCTATACCATAAAACGAAAGAGGGGATTAGGAAAAAAAGTTGGCTCACCTTGGTAAACCTGTGAAAGGGTCATTACTAGAAGAAGAAGATTATACGAAAAAAATACTCCTCAGAAAAAATAATATCGTAATTAACAAATTATGACAATAGCTAGCCAGAATGGTTAAAATATCTACGTGCATTAAATACTGTATCAATATATCATCTTTAAGGCCATATATCGAAATACTTTAAAAGTATCTTATAATAACTCGGCTTTTAACCTCCCACAGAATTTTGTCCTCATTAAGTTAGGGCCCAAAATTAAAATTTTGTGTCGGGTTTAACATTAGCAGCTGGCTTAGATATATAAACGGACCTGGCATCAGCTTAAGAGCACTCTACTCATATCTCATTTTATCCATATCTCATTTTATCCATAAAATAAAGCTAAAGGTGTATAGTTGAATCACTATCTATGAAAGATTTGTCTCGCCTAAACAAATGACATATGGCGATTTTTTTAAAATTATCACATATTCTCTATACTTATCAAATTATTTCGATGAAGAAACGGTGTAGACTATTTGTTTGCGAGCATCGAATAATATTTGAAATAGTAGATTATAGTTTTATATCTTTAATTATTTAAATATGGATTAAAGAAAGAAAATTAGCTATATCGGGTATAGTTGACTTTTGCTATAGTTAATTAAATTTTCTGCCCCCCTTGGAAATGATCTATAACAAGGTTGTGGAGTATTCTTAAACAGTAGCTTCTAACTTGCCTTTTTTTTTAAAAAAAGAGGCATTTTTAACAATTCACTCCCAAATCCTACCTTCAGTCTCATTGTGGCGGGGGAGTGGCAACGTTTTGGCTGCCAATGGAGCCTTAAAAGGTTCCCTGTGGTCTGGATCTAGAATATGATCATCGTCTCCTCGACGGGAAGTAAAAACCACCTAAAAGGGTTGATACCTTGCTCAAAAATTTCCTAATGATTACAACATATTTAGAATCAGAATGCTCTTATTATATAGTAATTTTTTTAAATTCTAAGGGAATGAGGAAGAGGCGAAAAAACGAATATTATTTTATAAATTATTATCGGATTTTATTTTATAAAAATGTCATGATGAAAGGTAAACATTGTTCATTTTTTATCTTCATTATTTTTAAAAAAATTTTTTTATAATTTAAATAATTATTATAAGAGCGGCGGAAATATTTTATTCCCTGGCTATCGTAACCAACCAAGACAAGCCAACTATCAGGGATTATCTGGACATTTTTTACCCACTGCTAGATACGGCGCGAAATGATCTGGGATTGTTTCAACATCACGATGGTATAACGGGTACAGCTAAACATCATGTTATGGAGGACTATGCTATCAGGTTAGATCTATTTACACTGTTCTATGTCTCTTTTCGATAAGGGTAGGGGAATGGTAGGAGCCAGTTAACTCCATATATCTTACATGAGGCAGAGACTCGTGAGGAAAGGGTGTTCGCTAATAAATAATATTTTGGAGAGGCAATAGTCTAGGATGGTTGTTTCCAAAAAATTCTCTCTTGCAGGCATGGTCAATTGTAGCAAACTTGATAAAAAATTATGATTTGCATTGTAATTGTGAATAAATTCAGAATAAATTCAATGGAATAAAATAGAAAGAATTTGATAATATCATGAGTGTAAAATTTTGATTTTATATGGAAATGGAAGGAAAAAAGAATTTGATGGATTGGTTAAGCAATAAGGTAACGAAAAATGTTATGGAGATTTGGTAGAAATAGCCAGGTCATACACATTTACAGGCCTGGCTGTTTGGCTTCTTTTAGTATTGATATATAGTGTCAAGTGGGCGGGTTTCTAAGAAAAGAAAAAACTAAGTAGAGGACAAAGAAAATGAAATATTTATATATTTATTTTAATTTTTGATATTATTCAATTTACTCCAAAAAATAAATATTTGTTAGAATGCTGAGAGCCATAAAAATCTCTGAAAGAATATTAGACTCGTCTCTCGATCTCTTATTGGATTCGACGCCGTCGTCATCTAACATTTTAAACGGCGCTGAACAACCTAACATCTTTGTCGGAAACGAAACTGATAAATTCAAAAATTTTATATATTTTGATCCCGAAATGGAACAGGATAGCAAGTAAAGCTCTAAATTGTTTTCGTGTATATTGCCCCCGAGGTTAAAAAAAAATGAAAGAGCTATTAAATCTAAAATCTAGCCATAAGATATTGACTTTCCCCCACCCAAATCATCCCTTTACGATCATTACACGTATAAGGAATTTGAATTTACCTATGAGTCATTATTCCTATTTCTCAAGGCATTCATTTTTTATATTTTCCCCAGGGGTTTTCTTGAGATCCTGATTCCATAATTCGCTATAAACGGAATTAAAGAAAAATATGATTTTATTTGATTATAATTTAATATAAAATTTTACCCTGCACAGTAAGATCTAAAAAGCTCGGCCCTGGGTCAGACAATCTTCAAATAGATTTATAACGGGAAGGGCTGGGAAATAATATATATAAAAAATTTTCGGACCAGACTAGATTATTTACAGATAAAAATATAGGGGAAGACCTGGTAAATCTTTAATTTTTAAGTAAAATTTTAATAGACTAGCCCCAATATTATTTTAAAATAAGTTTCATGTTGATTTCTTTGTATTCTTAAGAGCTGCCTAACTAAAGTACTAAATCTACGTATAATAAATAGTCAATTCACAAAATAGATTAAGCAAGTTATTTATGATATGATATGATTACAGATAAACAATAGATTAGAAAAAATATTGATAGCCATACAGGAGAGATATAAGAACCTTAAATTGACATTGGGAGAAGAAAAAAATTTAGACATAGGTATTCAAAAATCGGTAAAATTTGTACCAAGAAATTTCGTAAAATTTTAATCGGCTGGAACGAGTAAAAATTTTTATGGGCGGGAAAACTCGCGCCAAAATTTTTAAAGGGTGGAGTGTGGATCTCTACCGAAAATATCATTCCCAAACCCCATTGGTTATATCAGTTCAAAATATTTCGCGAAATTCAAAATGATTACTTTTATTTACAAATGTATTTTTTTTTAAAAAGAATTTTTTACCTCATCAATTCTCTTGCTCACGAGAGGCAGGAACTCTACACATTACGCGTGAATATCAAAGAGGTGTGCCTGTTAGATCACGCCACGAGGCAAGTCATAGAGGCTCAAATAAATCCCGAATTAAAGTTCGATCCCTTCGCTGGACCTTCTACGAGCGAGGAATTAAGGGCCTTTGAGGTGAGACGAAAATAATTTATATACTAACATAACTCTTATGATAGATAGATGTTTAGAATTAATATACTATTCTACCTACAAAATATTAATAAAGTAAAGTAATCTAAATGTTAAAATTTGTAATCAAGTCATTAGTTGAAAGAATGGAGGAGGGCTAACTTGATTCTGCTTAAGGAAGGCCCTTTTCCAGATATTTCTTCTGATTTAAAGATGGAAGTATACATTGACTTGATTGGATAATAATTCGTGCGGCAACAATTTGTGAGCCGATATTGACAAATGAATTATCTGCAAATTCGTATTTTTAAAAAAAATATAGATATTTTTAAACTTGTTTATCCTCAACACACACTCATTGACATTTCGTTTCACATTTATGAATATATCTTTTTTGTAATCATAAATTTATCTACCATCTTAGTTCGCGCAAATTTAACGTCTGCTTTTACCACTTTTTTTTATATTATCAAAACGTAACGCATTCCTAATTATATTATCGTCTGCCTTTTTATTTCATTTTTTTTTTCTAATTTCATTTTAAAAAATAAGTTATTTTTTTAAAAAAAATTTTTTATATAATATTGAATTTAAGCTACATACATATGAATAAACAACTAGGAAGGAATTAATGGGATTTTTAGTGCCACCACCTTATTATTCTCATATGGGTAACAAAGTGTTTTGTAAGTTTTTTCTTGAGAGTTCATAAAGAATGGATCGCAGACCGTTACCAATTTACATCAATGAATGAATAAAAAGTATTTACCAATTTACGTTTTTTAAACGGTTTCTTAACGCGAAACGGTTTGACCAATTTGCACGACTCCATTTGAAATGCGTTATTTGCGTTTGCCAAACGTAGCGTTTGGCCCCGCATTCACAGTTAGCGTGAAATCGCGGCGATTCGCACTAACTATGAATGAGGGGTGAAGCGACCAGGACCAATTTGTGCGTCGCATTTTTTTCTTATTTGATAACAAAATCGCGTTATTCTTCCCTTCCCCATGTGCTTAATATAACCAAACTGCTATTTGTATATATATGCTTCTTAAATCAGCTGGTCTTCAAAGTAACGTTACCAGCCTTAAGCGCCACTCCGTATGAGCTAAGAAGGGAGCAGTCCTGTTTGCTATCTTCTCAAACGAGCCTGGCCAAGATTGAAGTTTGGAATCGTGGTGGGAGAACATACAATCGATTACTCGGAGATCTGAAAAAGTTTGTTTTTCTTCTTCATAATATAAACAAAAAAAATACACATGCTTATATTTTAACGAAAATGAATTAGGAAAAATGGGAGAAAAGTCTTATTACACGTTACTAGTTTTAAAAAGTATCGTTCCTCATCTAAGTTACTTCATGATAGTAATAAAGAAAATGAATATTAGTAATCAAATATTAAAAATATAATTCCTAGATTTGTTTTCCTACATATCTTATTTAATGCCTCTCAAATTTTAGAAATAGAAACCTTTTGTCTCGTTTCATTTTATTTTCGGACATATTTGTAATTATTTTCGATAAGATGGTCTTATTTGCAGTTATGAAAATACCAAATGTAATATAATTACAATTTTAAATGTAATTATATTACATTTCATATTATATTTAATTTAAAAGTCGCGAATTAGCGACAAAAGAGTAACCCTCACTTTTATCTACCTGAGAAAGATATGATGATTAAAATGTATATTAAAAATAAATGGCTATTTTTTCCCCATTTAAAAAGGAGCGGTTTTAAGGTGGATTTCAAATCCCCCACCCATAAGGGTGCTGACACATTTTCTATTTACAATTCGGATGTCAAACTGATGTTCGACTCTAGTACCGCCTTGTTACAGGTTTTTAAGACAATATATTTTATTTTTTAAAATTGTTTTTTAATCCTAATTATTATATCTATAATGAAGCTATACCCTTTAACCACCATTTTCTTTGCTTTGAATATTCCTTTAATCGCTATTTGAGAAATATTCGGTAAATTTATGTTTCAATTTTTTTTTCGTGAAAAGAAAACGAATTCTTCTTTTTTAGAAATTTTTATATCTCCTGAAACAAAGAGAGAAAGCAAGGAATAAAATAAAAGGGGGATAGGGCTAATAGATGGTTTATTACAATCCATATACTGTGAAATAACATTTCAAGAAATACATAACCCAAACGCGTACCATAACTTCTCGCCTCAAATTCTCTTACTACGAAGCCAAGAAATCCAGCTCTCAGACCAGCGGTGCTTACATATTCATGCCCGAAACAGAAGCAAAGGAGCTGAATCCGGTTCGCGATCCGCAAAAATCTTTTATCGCCGTGATGAGGGGACCCTTAGAATCGAAAGTGATAACCCGATTTCCTCTCATTTACAACAACGTTGGAAAGTCGTCGAATAAAGGTAGATGTTATAGCATTTAACACATTTTCCTACACTTAAATCTCATCAAGCAGACGATTTGTAGGTTTCCTCGATCGTTGTGATGACTGCCTCAATGTTGTTTCCATTTCAACAGGCATTGAAGACATATCCAGTCCACCCGAATTTTCATCAGCATTTTCCGTTTCGCTGGTTGATCCCTCTATAGGTGATTTCTTTTCATTTTCCGAATTTTTATATCTATTTCCCACAATATTTCCTTCCCCTCTCTCTGACTTCGCCATTTCTATTGCTATATCCCTTTTTCGCAGTTGTTCAACATGCTCCCGTATCGTTCTATCCCTATCTTCTGCCGAATATGAATATCTACCAGTTCTGGATTCTATAATTCCCTCTCTCCACACACTAGTTTGTGAAACCTCGAATTCCCTTATTCGAGTGTTTTCATCATGAGCTGTCTTTTGTCGCATATTTGATCGTTAGATACAACCCAATAATGGTTTTGCGTGAACGTCCAGATGATTGGTGCTCGCGCATTCTCTATGCTGTCAAAACTTCGCCCATAGCCTCCTCTGGCTCCTTAACATCCTATCTAGTGATGAAAATATCTACTTTTAAGTGTTCTTAATGTTCTTTCAGCTAACCCATTCGTTTTGAGTCGAAATTCTGCAGAAATAAACCGAGAGCCATTATCTAAAACGATTTGTGTTGGCGTTCCAAAGCGTACGAACCGTTTCTTTAACGCCGATCATTGCTATAGACGTGGCTTCTCTAATCAACGCGATCTCATCCCATTTAGTGCTTACATCAACTCCATCTAACCAAATAATAAATAAGTTCAGCGAAATCTAGATGAATGCGTTTCCATGGAGTATTAGAGATGTTCCACGAATGTCAAGGAACCTCCACTGTATATTACCTGTTACTTTGACAAGGAGTGCATTGACAAACATATTGTTCAATGTCATTGTATTCTAAAACTTAATATCATAGCATTGACTCCTAGATACCCCCCTGTGTATGATAGTCGAAATATATTTTCTCGACACGGTTGGAATTCGCAACTTTCAATTAAATCATATCTCGATCTACTGACAATTTCTCCCAACGATTATTAAAACAAACTGACTGAACCATTTTTCGTATCAAAACCAACTCATGCTCCCTAGATGTTTTGAATTGCTTTATTTAGCAGTCAATCTTTGGAGTTGAACTTGACCGAGATATATAGAGATCTAATTGTTAATGCTTGTTTTTTGGCCGTTATTTGATTCTATACTTGCTTAATGGAAGTCCTAGAAAATGTATCTGCTAGTATTTTAATTTTTCCTGGGCGGTTTCAATTCGAGATCAGGCGCGGACATTTTCCATTCCCATCGAGTAAATCAACTTTTATATTATTTTTGAAAGCTCACGTTTATCGCCAAATAATTTTTTCAGGGATTTCTGATCTGTTAGCAAAAAAAAATTTTGTCCAAAAAATAAAGGTGGGAAATTTTTCCATTCCTAACAACAATGCTTGTGTCTCTTTTTCTATTGGTTCTTAATTTTTCTCCAACCTAAATTATTTTTTTCGCTGCCCGAGTCCGAATTAAAAAATTCCCAACTCTATTCGACCCGATTTTTTTAAAATTTGAGTGTGAATATTATAATATCCGAAAGCAATTAAACATTATGTGCGTTTAATTTGACCGCCATAATATAATCAATATTTATATTAAATCGCATTTTGTTTGAATTGGAAACATATACCTTTTATTCAGTTTAGTTATTAAAAAAAGTTGAAATACAATCGAATTTAAAAATTATTGCAAAGTGTGTCATATAATGAACTTATTATAAAGATATATCATTATCGATAGTATCACATAGTAAATAATTGTGATATATAAATAATGAGGAGTCGAGTTTATCAGGCTTTAAACAAGTCCTACCTTCAAAGGCCCTACCAGCCACCGAAAGCGCTCTTTCATTGCTAGTCGAAGAAGCAGAAATATCCAGGAATTTAAGAACCTGGGAAAGTCTTTTTGATAAGTCTTCCACCAATTTAAAATTTGGTTAACGATGTTAAATACTGAAAATTTGAGGCTATTTAATTAAATATATATTTTAAGATAAATATATTTTAATTAACCTGATAGAACATGATAAAAATAGAGTATGTAATAATAACACAAAAAATATAATAACAAAATAGTTTGGTAAACTCATGTTATTATCTAAAATAATAATTGAAAATGACATGTTATTCTGAATTACATTTTAATGATGAAATGTGTCAAATAAATAATGATATGTTATTTTAATTGACATTATGAATTATAATAATGATTTTTTTAGAATATTTATTTACCGAGTCGAGTCTCGGGTCAGACACCTCTTACGACCCGAGCCCGAAAATAAAGTTTTTTATGTTCGAGCTCGGGTCGGGCTACGACAACCCGCGCAAACCTCTAGGGGAGTTATAAAAATAATTTCTTCGACAAATAAGATAGAAATCCTGAAATCCCTATTTCCCAACCTCATAGGATTTCTATCTGCAATATTTGTCGAGGATTTCAGGATGTCTCCCTCGACAAATATTGCAGATAGAAATCCTGAAATTTCTATTTCCCAACCTCATAGGATTTTCCATCCTATGTTTATCATTCTTTTCTTTTTTTATCTTATAATACAGATGATGATTACGAGGACAATTATCAAGACAATTCGATGGGTTCTATTTCTTATCTGACTCACAAAGTATCCTTGTGGAATGTAGGAGCCGATGATGGTAAGTTTGTTTTTTTTACTTTATAGTTTTTAATGAGATTACCTATAATAATTTATGAAACTTTAAATCATATTAAGAAGGATTGGTCTCTCTAAAATAAGAAATGAAATCAGAAACAGGTTATTAGAAGATATTTGAACATCTCTATATTACAAATGTATAAATATGTTTTTTTTTGAAACATATTCTAGCCATCCCTCAGAACGATATATTGCACATAGAAAATGACATATACATGGGTTCATCAACCGATGCCAACAAAGAAATTGTCATGAGGATCGACACTGATATACGTAACCAAAAACGTTATTTCTACACCGACAATAATGGATTTCAGGTTTTTTTTCCTCCTACATTTATCAGCACTGGTAATAATGAGCGGATATTCTTATCGAATATTCTTCTCACAACCTTTAGTCTCTAAATTATGTCGAGGTCAAAAATCTTACCTTTGAGGGTTCGGTTTTTCTCCCTTTATATAGCCTTCACTCATTGGAAAGTTTTAATATCTAGATGACTTGTCATTTCAGCGAAACGCGTTACCCTTGATGTATTGCGTTCGCTCTCAAAAAGTGTTTTTCACAGAAATGAGGTGATACCGTTTAATATTAAGTTTTAATAGAATATAATTTTCCGAAAATAATAAAAATATTTTTGCAAATAAATCTTTCTTTTTATTAAGAAACCCAATTATAGATATGGATAAAAGAATATTTAACCAATCGTCATTATTTTTTTTAACAATCAAAAAAAAATTTAGATTCAAAAAAGACGTTTTTTGGATAAATTACCGATTCAGGCCAATTTTTATCCCATGCCAACTTCTAGTTTTATCGAAGATGATTCATATAATGGGGACAAAGTTCGAATGACCCTTTTGACGGCTCAGCCGCTAGGGGTGGGCAGCTTGCACTTAGGTATTTTTTAAAAATGGATATTGAACTATTTTTAAAATTTTTTGGGATGAGTGTCGTAACTGTAAATTAAAAATGGCGTTTACTGAATTTGAAAGGCATTTATTTTATAATTAACCATCCCACCTTAGCACAAATCATGCCCTGACATATATAATATACTAACCCTCTAGCACCGAAATAACTAGTTTGAATTGGTATGGTGACTTAAAAAATATTTTAGATGGACAGCGTTGAAAGAGATTGGCAGCCATTTGATATACAATTACTGGTCACTCCTGATTTTTTTTTGAAAAATAATTTATGGGCCAAATTTTTATAATTTTTATTTATTTTTTCCTTTTTTTGTGTACTCAACTTCTCTAAAAAGCAAATCAACAAAACAAACGTCATCTTCTTTTTTTTATATTCATCTGCTATTCAAAAAATTTCCTATTTTTTAATTGGATCCCTTAAGGACCAATGAAATTAAGGATTTTAATACAAAAATTTTAATTTACCCAATTTTGATTAGGCAGTTTAGAAGTCATAATGGATCGAAAATTTTCTCAAGATGACAACCGCGGTCTAGGTGAGGCAATGATGGACAATGAGCCTTTCACCAACAAATTCAAACTCGCTTTCGAGATCTCAAGCTCGACATCTGTCAGTTCGGGCCCGCGCGTATCCTTTATGGATCTAAAGTCAACTACTGACTATACTACGTGGTTGCTAACTTATAAAGCGTGGCACGCCTCGGCTACGCTATTACACCCGGCGATTTTACGGGGTTCGGATTCTGATAGCGGAAATAAAGGGTACAGTATCATGAAGACCCTGAAAGCGCCCGCGATAGATAATGTTGTCGGAAACGATGACTATTTACCCGCCAATACGCATCTAGTTAATCTTATAACTCTGAGGCTGAGGGATCTTGATATGGTTTAATATTTATAATTAAATTAATAAATAGTAAAGTGTTCTTTATTATTATTATTTTTTGGTAATTAAAATTGCTAAAAATTGGTACCATGATTATAGAGTGAGAGTGAGAGGAAACGGAAACGATAATTTTCGATATTTCATCGGGTTAAATTGCCATTATCAAATAATAAGAAGAAAAACAATGATTAATGCTGAGATCGAGATAAAGTTTAAATAAATGTTACACAAAGAAACTGGTCGAATACTTACGAAAATTTTTACGAATAATTCGACCGAACAATGAAAGAACGAATAATTTTATTCATTATATACCTATTCGAATCTAATAATAATAAAAAAATTTTGATAACAAATTACAAGTTTTATTTTAAATTTTGAAAAAAAACGATTACAATTTATAATAAACGCTATGAGCGTTATATAAAAATAATATATATTTTTAAAAAATGCGTGAGGAGGTGTCTTTAGGTTATGGAACTGTGAACCAAAATATGTGACCTACAAATTTCCATTGATTTCTGCAAAAAATAGGCCCAGACCGGCCCTAATATTTTTTAAGAAATTTCGGTCCGGTTCGGGTTGGGCCTTCGAAATTTTTTTTAAATATCTCTTAAATTTATCAATTTTGAGTCGAATTTTTTATGTAAAATAAAAATATGTGATATTTAAATAAATTCGGGCCGGGTCGACTAATTTTTTAAAAAAAATTCGGGTTCGGGCCGGTCTTGAAAAATTAGGCCCGTTGCAAGATCATTATTTGGAATAAATCCCGTGATCTGGATGCAAAAGCGTCTATTGTGTCAGAAACAATGGGGGGTTAATGTGGTATTATTAATTTATCTAGTTATCAAAAAATTTGAGCCAAATGTTTGTGAAAGCCGATCAACGCATGTATAATCTCAGGTAGGCGGGATTCCCTTGCTCGTGGAATGAGTGCCATTCCTTCAAGGCCTGATATTGTACTTTTTTTATCGTTCCTTTTTAGTTTCGAATAAAGTCTTATAAGAGTAAATATATACTTATAGAGTTATTTTGTCAACACACACGTAAAACATATGTTTAGTCTAAAAATTAATTGATAGTTTAAAAAAAAAAATTGGACATTGTGTCGAACCAAACAGTATAATTCAACTTTTAATGAAAACCTGCCGAACCGAATTTTTATTAAATAAATTACAAGGAATCGTTATAACCCTGATAATAGGTTCATAAAGGTTTTTTAAATATTGAATAATATATATCTTTTTAATAAAAATGAATGAATATAATAATGGCAATACGGCATTTATAGATAAAATTAATTTATTATATTTAACCGTTCGATAAATATAATGTGTTAATTACTCTTTTTTTAATGTATATAAAAAAAATTTTACATTAATTATTTCTATTTGCCTCGAATTGTTATTTTTATAAATTTCTCGAGTATTTAAAAAAATATATGGGTAGCATATGTTTGCTATCGTATCTTACTGAATTCTACCTATTAGCTACAATAGCAATGTTTGTTACATTTACACAGATCTCAGTCGAAAGAGAATATTTAGGATTAAAAATATAATCTCTACCACCACCGGTGTATGTACCATATTTGTAAAAGAAAAAAATTTACTGGAGCTATAAGAACCTTCAATAAAGATTTTTGAACCTGAACCATTAATTTTAATCTCTGAATCGAACCTAGACATTTTCTAAAAAAAAAAATAACTTCCTGGAACCTTGATCTAACCGAACCTACATATCAAAAGAGATTATACGCTCTAAAATAAATAAATTATTTGTTCCCTAAATTTACTTTTTATTTATTTTCTAACAGGATAATTTTGATGACCCCATTTCTCGCTTCCCTCTCTCCGTAGGATTTATATTTCATACCACTTTGTACGATTGCGATTACCGAATGGATACCTCAAAAATTTCCTATAAAGTTTGTTCCATTCCTTCCTTACTTTTACTAAACACCTTTTAGCAAATTTTTTAAAAATTTAATCATATTTAGCCCTACATTTTTAAAGTTTTGTAGGAAAATTTATTTTCCCGGTTCGTATACAATGCCTATTCTGAGAATCTTATGCAATTTGTCATTTTTTGTTAATTTGGTAAATTTAGATAATAAATTGGGCAGTTTAAAATATTCGTAGGATGAGTACTCCGACTCAATCAGATCCTTCAAATTATTTAAAAAATACGCGCGATATATATTATTTTACGTTTAAAGTTTATTTGATTATGGTTCAATTTAAGGAAATTTTTTGCTATAACAGCTCTTTTATTTTATATTTCTATGGTCATTTTATAATCACATGACCTGTCAGATTCGACATGTTATATATTAATGTATCTTCCTAACACATACTAACCTCTAATACTATTCCTTACTCTAGATGCTTCTAGAATATTTTATCCATTAAAAAAATTTCCTTCAGTTTAACATCATTTGTTGATTCTATTTTATATATGTTTTTTTTTAATATTCTAAACATATGATACTACTTTGCTATTTGTTATAAATTACTTGCCCTCCAGATTGACCTATCGCGACTCTTGCCATCACGTTCGAATTTCAAAGATATCTACGCTACAAATTTAGCATTCACCTCCGACAAAATTAGCGACTCAAAACTATACGTCGATGCGAACAATAGAAATGATTATAATGTACCATTGAAACCTTTCGAACTTCAGGCTTATAAAGCCATTTTTTAAAATATAATCATCATAATATATATGAATTTATATTTATTTATTTAATATTTTATAAATAATACAATGAATTCTCATGCATTCGAATATTTAATTATCATTGCATTATCTTTTATATATTAAACCTAGTCTGACGTTGTAACATGAAGTTTAAACACATTGTAATACAGGGAAATTTTTATATAAATTTATTTTTTTAAATAAATATTCTTGAAAAAGACTTGCTATTTTCAAAATATTTCAAAACAGACTCTTCATTGATAATATTATATCTATAAATATGATATGTTGATTGTTGGCTAAGTATAGTTCTCTATCCATTTTTCAAAATTTTTTAAGGAGAGCATTTCTAAATTATAGAATTTAAAGAAGACTTCCCCCATATTAGGTTCACGAAATTAATCTACGTCTGAGTTTTCATTTAGCTCAAAAAGTATATCGTGGACTGACATTGACCAGGGAATGTTTATCATTTTAAAACAAAACATGGATTCGGAAAGTTTATTAAAATTTTGAAGTATATTATAATAAAAATTTATTAATTTTTTTTTGAACCTTTTTATAGAGAATGTTTCAAAATTTTTTTTTGTTTTTGCATGTTAATCCTCATTACAACGAAATGGAAGAAAAAAAATAAGGTAATCAAAAAAAGGAAGTTTTTACTACTGAGGAGATTTTTTCCGGGCCGAGGCACCATGCAAAACACACGGTTTAGATGAATGAAAATCTTTATTTTAAATCATAATCCAAAAAAAATATCTCTTTTTTTAACTTTTTTATCCCGTATATATATCTTTTTACAAAACCAAAAATTAGAATATAAATATAAGTTAATAAGAAAAGGTTAACAATAAAATGTAGAAAGAAAAATAAAAGTCAAATTTGAAAAAGACGTCAAAATCATTATTCAACAAATTTGTAACGTATTGACAATATAATTCTATTATAAAGGCGACACCCATATAAAAGTTTATATAAATATTGGCATGATGAATATATATGTAACCAGAAGTTTTATATAAAATAAAATATATAATTAGTATTCCACCGAGATTATTTCTGTTCCTATATTATATAATTAAATGCAATATTAATGTTATTTTTTTTCATCTTCTTAGCAAATTAATACAATATATTGAAAATGATATAGTTTGCAATTTTTCAGATACATTAAAAAAAACATATCTTATATGACCCTGCTAACAAGATTGAAAAATGAAATGCTTTTGAAGAAGGCCTATGTGACTAAAAAAAGACATAAATAAATCTGTTTATATATATACCTTTATATTGCAAAATATATGGTTTAGATGCTAAAACAATATATATTTTTAAATTATGGTTAATTGACAGCTTTTTATTCATTTTTTACCTATTTTGCTTGAAATCAAAATATAACCAATGACTAAAATAATATTTAATTGATTGAGAATAATTATATTGTAAATTATAATACCCACCTCGTATACTGAACACTTTTTTCCCTAAAAGAAATTATATAATATTTTCTATGATATAATCATTTTAAAATAAATTGGAATTTAGTTGCACAAAGTACAATAGATAACTTAAATTATAATTAATAAAAATGGTATGGTAATGAGCTTAAGGATATATAATTATTTACCAAAAAGGAAATATTTAATTATTAAATAATTTATATTATTCTAAATAATTATGATTACCTATAGATATTTTTAAGATGCCATCTACACTCCCTAGATATAAATACATTTATAATTGTATTAATATAGATGTAAAAAAAAAATTGGAATCAAAGAATTACGTTATTAATATTCGAATTCATACGAATTTTAAAGCCATTATTCTATTTGATTTGGAATATAGGATTCAAAAATTTAATTATTTCATTTCTAAGAGTACAATATTAAATTTAAATTATTCTTTCCAATGAGTAGATTTAAACTCTACCCCAATATATAATTTGATTAAGATTTTTATTTAAAGAACAATATATACATATTTGTTTTCTTGTCACATCTTTATTGTAAAAAAAAATTAAAAATATGAAAATATTTTACTTCAATTTTATGGGAATTATTTTGTTTAGATTAAGTTAAAATTAATCTTACTTGTATTAAATAGTTTTGCCATTTCATCAAACGCTAGATATAAAATTAGGAATAAAAAAAATTTATAAAAAATTAAAGAAAAAGAAATAATTTAATGGAAAATGATAGTCAATCTAGAGAACTGCAAAGTAATTTTTTCGCAACCCGAGCCCGACCCGAGCCCGAATTAAAAAAAATTTTTGTCCGAGCCCGACCCGAGCCCGAGCACACATTTTTTAGTCCAACCCGACCCGAGCCCGACCCGAATAAAATTTTGCAATTTAAGTTTTAATATTATAATAACCAAAAAAAAATTTATGTGTATTTATTCAGTTCAGCCACCTTAAATAAAAGTTTATTTGACGGCCATAATCTATTCAAGATATATATTAAGTTGCATTTTTAAAATTTGTAAAAAATATTATAAAACGATTAATATACAAGCGAATTTAAAAATTATAACGATTATATAATAAGCATCATTTATGCGAATATAGATATGATGTAAAAGTTAATAAATATATAAAAAATATAATGAACATATTATATTATATTGACCTCATCAATATCATTATCAAAATTATCACAAAGTGAATAATTATGATATATAAATAAAGAGGCGTCCAGTTAATCTGGCTTTAAACGAGTCCTTCTATCCTCAAAGGCCCTACTTGGAAAACGCCCTTTCACTGCTAGCCGACGAAGCAGGGATAGCCAGGAATTTAAGAGCTAAAATACTTAAATTTGGAAACTCATAATGGTTTGTTTTCCACCATTTTAAAATATTATCGTCATCAATACATAATTTCGGATCTAGGTATTTTTTTAGCTCGTCAACTTCGGCGCTAGCATCAGAATACGCATTGTCAACCTCCCATAGAGAGAAGTCCAAAAACGTATCTACCACCTCTGTAGTTTCTTAAGAAAAAAATATTCATTAATAATGTTAAGATATATATTTATTTTATTATTTTTTAATAAATAATTTTATTAATAATTTAACCATATTTTCATAAATTTGTTACCAGCACATCGACCCTTTTTCATATATGAGTTTAATATAGAAAATAATTTATTGCGGATACCATCAGCAGTATCTACTGAATTTCTAGAAATTGTCGTAGGATTTGGAATGATGCTTTTAACATCAATATTTCCATATATTGAACCAATTTTGGCAAAATATTGGCAACAATCAACAAAGCCTTCCCCATGAATTGTATCAAATGATCTCAAATCACGTCCACAAAACATAGTAAGCACCTTTGTGCACTCTTTTTTCAATTTTGTACAACTTTTGAGTTTTTTCGGATCAGTACCAAAAAGACTATCAATTGTTAATTGTGTCTTTTTACTCTCTGCTGTTGTACTTGTATTTGTATATACACATTTATGTCTTTTAAGTTGATTTGTTCTTAAAATAATTTAATAAGTTCATATACCTGTTGTTATTGAATTATATACATAAATAAATTTGCATATAATAGAAATGACATAATTAAGCTTTTCTTTATTTTCATCATATATAAATGAAAATTTCTTCCATACATCGGATTTTCCATTAAGATTCTTCCTTACTTCATACTCCTTTGTCTTAATCTTTTCACCAATTCTTTTTAATTTTGCATCCATTAAGATAATTTTTTTAATATGGCTGTGTTAAAAAAAATATTTAAAATGACTTTAATCAATTAGATTGAAATAAACAGAGTTGGGCAGTACTGCTAATACTTGTATCTAAGATACATGATACAAGATCCCTTTATATCTTGTACTCAGTATATTTTGACATTTTTAATAAGATACTAATATCTGTATCTAAGATCCTTAATTCTGAAAAGAATCTTGTATCTTTTTCATTTTCTTGACAAAAGATACAGATACAGATTCTTTTTAATATTCATGTTTTAAATTTTACATATCACAGTATACATCTTATTTTCTTTGAGAATCTTGTATTAATTTCCTAATTTTTTTCTGCCATATTTTAAAATATTGACAACCAAAATTATCTGGAAAATTTATAACTAATATTAAGGTAGATAGATAAAAAAATAATAATACCAAAACGAAATAAGTAAAGATTATATTTTTTATATAAATGTAACTTACCAATTTTATATAATATTTTTTAATTTCTAGGATGGGATGATTAACATTTATGGCAGTGAAATTTAAATTATAGAAATAAGTTCCCCTGAATCAAATCCCAATCTTAAATTTTATATGGAAATTTTTTAAAACAAATGTTATAAAAGACAATGTATAGGCTAGATAAATAATAAATAATGAATAAAACTTATCTTTAGTACACAAAATATGTCTTATCTTGTAATTCACGGGAAACACACAATTTAGTGATAAAATAGTTTGGTATCCGGTTGTTAGGTTTATAAAATAATAATTAATAATGACATGACATGTTAATATGATTGACATTTTAATCCTAAAATGTGATAAATATTAAATAATATGATTTTATAATTAATATTATAAATTATACTGACTATTTAAGATATTAATATTATTATTTATTTTCGGGTCGGGTCGGGCTACGGACAGCCCGTGCAGTTCTCTGAGTCAATCACCATTTACCCATTAGTTTATTAAAATAATGTTATACAACCTTTGTATATAATAAATTTAAGGAGTTTTGAAAACAATTCACTAAATATTTCCATTTATTACTAGTAAAATTTACTAATATTTTATTGAAAAAAATTTTGTAATATGAATTAATGATAGAATTAGTAACTAGTTAAAATTGATGATTTAATTACATTTTTGATTTTAATCACGTCAAATATTTCTTCAGATGGTAATCTGAATTGTCTTTTGTATACAATAGAAGCGGCGCTTTTACATTGTTTGCAATAAAGAAAGTGGCCCAGAAAGTTTAAGATTATGGGATGCTACCATTTGTCCACCCTAAACTTGATGGCATAAAAGAGTTAATCATTTTTTATATAGATTATCAAAATTGATTTCTTGAAGAATTCTTTAAGATTATGTTAAGAAAAATTACTGAAATTTAAAGTTATAAATGTAATTTATAGTGACTTATTTTTAATTATATGCTTTAAAAATATAATTAATTATAATCACTAATTCGCTTTTTAAAAGGTGTTCAAGAAAGAAGTTCTAATTATGGAAGGTATGCATTATTTTTTATGTATATAAAAAATGTCATGTGATATGAATATCAAGAATTGAGCGGATCCAAACTACCTTAAAGCATATTTCAAGTCATTTGAAAATAAGATCACTGGTGATTATATATCTTTTTGTACCCTTAGGATATCATATAATAGGAAATAGTAGATTGCATCAACTATTTCTTATAGCAAATCACCACCTTTTCCGTTTTCTATGTAACAGTTACAACGACTTTAATTATAAAAAAGATTGGAATCAACAAATCGGCGAGATTCTCCCTCCCCATACATTTTTATTTCACACTTCTCTGAAAGACTCCTCCTAATAGTTTAATCTTCTCAAAAGATGGAATTAATTACTTTCATAACAAACTAGAACTTGGAGATTCATTTATTAAAAGTGTATATTAATTGAAGTCAGCTATAATGACATTGGCTGTAGTAGATCCAGCAAAGCACTTCAATCTTGCACATTCTAAATGCCTTTCAATGGTAAACTACAATATGATCACCTATAATGCATTTTAAAATAAATAGACAGTCTAAATTAATAACAATGGATAAGACTGAGTAGCATCTAACACTCTACCTAAACAGCTAGTATTCCAGGAAATTAGTGGGAACGGGTCAACAAAGTTTGGATATCTCCTAGAGTGTTTCAGACTGATTTGTTATATATAAAATATTTATCTTATATTATATGCAATTATTTTTATATTTCAATAACTAACATATATATATGCAATAGACAAATATTATATAATCTAGATATTTGATATTTCCCTTTTGTTAAAAACAGATTTGTAATCTAATAAAAAAACATAGTAAAATTAGAATACTTTTGTTTAAAATAAAAGTGATGGCATAAATGCTATATATTGTAAATATTTTGAATAAAAGAGAAGTAGGGAATGTGGAGGGGGAATTTATCTTTTAGTTAAAATGATAACCCATCACACCCTTGGTACGCCTATAAACTACTATTATTTTTAATATCTCAATCGTATTATTTGGTTAGATTAAAATATTTTTTAATTTGGAAAAAAAAATATTTTACCCCAGGGTTTATCTTCTTGATCTAAGAATTCTTATACATTTAATTTCTTTAAAAATTTAATACCGATGGTAAGAGTAAGATTTCTACTTCCCGAATCTATATTTAATTTTAATTGTATATATATATATTTTTATATTTTCTAAATTTTACAGATTCCAATGAGATAATTTGGAGCTGAATATATTTACAAATATAATAAAATTTTATATTAGAAAGTTAGAAATTAATATATACTTTCAATATAATAGTCCGTATGCTTTAAGTAATCTATAAAAGATAAATATGTATTTTTTATAAGAATCATGATAAAGGAAGTCTTACCATTTATATCCCTTTGAATATTTGCTATAATTTAATAAACGATATATCGTAAATATTGATAGATTATTTAAATTATTCAATTTTTAATTAACTAAATTTAAAAAAATGCATGCAATAAAACATTGACAAACTGTCATTGGAGAAGACAATTTCGCCATCTATAGATAAATATTATATCGATTGCTATAATGCTAAATTTTAATATAACTATATACCTTAAATATTGATAGATTATATAATTATTCAATTTTTAATTAACTAAATTTTAAAAAGGTACATGCAATAAAACATTGACAAACTGTCATTGGAGAGTACAATATCGCCATCTATAGATAAATATTATATCGATTGCTATAAGGCTAAATTTTAATATAACTATATACTTTCTTTTGCACATAAATATTCTGTAATAAAATCTAATTATTGTTTTATAGATACAAATTACAGATGACTAAATTTTACGTGGTCCATCATGTACGCTACAAATTATCACGTTTCGAACTAAATACAAAAATATTGATAAATTGGATAATCAGATTAAAAATAAATGAATTTATCCTATCCTTGTTAAAAAAAAATATATATATATTGGAACATGACTTTCGGTTTATAAATAGTCCAATACTAAAATATTTTTAGACGCCATATACACTCATTTTATAAACTCTATCTAATATATAGATTTGTGGATTAGAGGGAACCGACATCGACCTTATAACAGCCCATATTTTTTTTAACTCGCGTTGTAAAAATATTTTATACAAGTTGTCCGGTCGGGCCCGCAAGTATCTTTTCTGACGGAAAACGGCATAAATATTTTGAATTAGTTTTAAAATCATCTTTAAAACTTTACGCATCTGTAAAAAATATATTTTTCCAGGTCAGACTGTCAAGTGTTTGTCTAAAAACATGAATTCCGGAGGTCAATCAGATTATGATTATATTTTAAAGCAAAAGCAATGTACACGTTCAAGATATTTGTTCTTAACTAGATTACTGACTCGTCTGTTATTTTATTCAATTAAAACAAAAAAGGGATATAAGAATGGGGTTTTCAAAATTTTTAAAATAATTTTTTTTTTAAAAAAAATTAAAAACAATATGATAAAAAGAAAATTCTTCTATTTGAATAGTGAAAGTCAGTGTTCTGCACCAATAAGTCTTAGATCATGACCGGATCAATCATAAACCGGTCTTTTTAAGGAATGCAGTTTTGTTTTTACAATGATCTCATGACCGGTCATTTATTAATATTTAAATTTGCTTTAATATTCAATTCATATAATTTTTTATGTACATATATTTTTTCTTTTTTAGTTCATATTTACTTTGCATTATACTATTAAAATAAAAAGTTTATCAAAAAAAATTTTACTTTGAAATTAAATATTCATATTTATATTGTTCATATTTTATCTGATTTTAACCTAATATACATGTATATTTAATAAAATGATAAAATAAGAATTAAATTAGAAAAAAAAACGAAAATATTAATAAAATAACAAAATTAGATAATAGACCGGCCTCTGACCATTTTATTTAGGACCATGGTCTGGGAGTACAGTTTGATCCTTTCTACCCTGGACCAAAGACCTGACTGCATCTTCACTATACTTGAATAATGTTAGCATTGAAATTAATAAATAATTATTTTATCGGATATAAAGATTACGAATTGGTTTGACATGTTCGACAAACGAATTAATTAGTTCATTAAAATCATAAATAATTTAGTCGAGCTAATGTCCAGTTAATATTATAATAGATTATATAATTTTTTTCCGTATATGACTATTTACAGACTAATGCATCATCTAGAGCATTACTCTGGCAATATCTATGTTTTTTTAAACCCTGATCCCAAAATTATTAAAATTAAAAAAAAAGATATGCATGGGTTTTCCTTTCCTGGATAGCCGGGATGATTTAGATTTTTTTCCCGTTCCACCTTTGTCACTTATAATTATTTATATCTCCCCCTTTCATTTTCAAATAAAGAAATGTACGTGCTTCATTCCTCATTTCCTCTTTTTCTCTAATATTCGGGATTTTTATGTAATATAAATAATAATTAATTTTTATAAATACAATATATATCATATTCTCAAAGTTTGAATATTCTTTTATAATAATCAGAAATTAGATTTAATTTTTTTTAAAAATATACTCGACCCGGGCTGGACAATTTTTTTTAAATACACGAGCCGGGCCTTATATATAAATATATATATAATGCCCAAACTAAAATATATACTTTTGATATTCTTTATCCAGCCTTAGCATTGAGTAAATAATACTTTCTTTCAAAAAAAAAATACCTATTTAAAAACCAAATATTTCATATCGCCATTATTAGCTGTAAAAATTTAAAATAAATAAAATGAGAAAAATCCAGACCGGGCCTAAAAATATAAAATCCTATCTGGGCTGCGCCCAAAATAAAATTTTGAAAAAAAACATTAGGGCAGGGGTGTGCATGTTGTACCTCTGTGGGTCTCTGGTATATATATATATTCTACTAAATCTTATTTAAACAATCTTAAATTTGTTGTACAAGCAAATAATTTCAAAAATAAATAAAAATGGCGCCTCAAAAATAGAGTTAATTAATTACTGGAATAACAAAAAAAATTTCTTATTTTTAAAAACTAAACAATATTAGTTATTGTAAAAAAAAAAAATTGAGATGAAAAAAAAATATATATAAATTTTATTAATAAGATACCCTCCTTATGCTGTAGTAGAAGGTATGGTTTAGCGTCTTATAATAATTGATTTTATAAACATGTAGTAATTAGCAATTTTTTTTTACATATCTAATATACCTAAATAGGATATAATTTTGATAAATCTTGACACTGAAATATTATTTAATGTGATTAGGGATCCTCTTATATTATATATATATACCTGGTGCACGAAATAATTCTATGCTTCCTAAAAGATGAAAGATGAAAAATTTATTATATTTGCTTTTAAATAATTCACTTTGATATTGGTAAAGTTTAAAATAGGTAAATAGATTAATATTGAAGTTCAACCTATATTAAACAACTATGTAATTAAATTTATAACAAAAATGTATATATTGATTTTTCATAACCTATAGATATTATTAGAGCGCTATTTGCAGAATCTAAATATGAATTAACAAACTAAATTTGTAACTTCAAAATATCAATCAAATTTTAAGCATTATAATATATATATATGCGAATAAAATTAATAAATCATTTTCAAAATAATATAGGTATATACCTAGTTTTTTTATTCCTATAGCTTTATTGTACAAATTTTAAAAATATAATTTTGCAAATTGTTTTCCAAATAAAACTCTTTTCATGTGAGTTTTTAAAAAAAATTCATTTTTTTAATGAATGTGCATAAAGTTAAAATTGATCTACCTTTGTTATATTTCAAACCAGTTCTATTCCTTACTATATATTAGAAAATAGTCGCATATGTTGAATTATAAATTAGCCTATAAAATTAGGTAAGGGGCAAAAAAATCTATAAAATCAATAAAAAATAAGTAATAACTGATTAAAGGAATAATGAATTAAAGAAGTATAATTAGATAGTAAGTGGGGAAGTCAAGTAACACTTATTACTATTATTATATAAATAGAAAACAAATCAAGAGGGAAATATGTAGTTTTGACTTTATGTAAAGAATAATTTCACTATTTAATTCTTTTATCTTTTCCATATAATAGATTTTAAGACTGTTTTATTTTCGTTATTTTATTAATTTCATGTTTTTCGTTAAAATATACATTTTAAAATGAATAAACCTATTTTTATATTATTCTCCTTACATTAATAATTATCAGTATTAAATTTTGGAAACCCTAGCTTCAAATAACTTTCCACTGAATGGTTTGATTATTTATTCTCCTTAGCAGATGATACAATACTAATTATAAGATTATTATTTAATACTTATAATGAAGCAATAGCTATTACTATAATTAATAGTATTCTAAACGTACATTTATAGATTTCTCAAAGCGAAAAAAATTACTATTTTACCTAATGGTTTATTTTCATAATATTCTAAATTAAAATTCTTTTGTAATATCAATATTTTTAAAATCTATACCTATGGTTATGGTAATGTTTTCATTTCCCATTCCTATCAATGATTAAAATTATACATAGTATTTAATTTACTTATTCCGATGATTGAATTTGTAGCTAAAGTTTTTTTTTAAAGATTATGAATACTAAGCCCAAAAAAATTAGTTAAAAAGATATATACTTTGGATATAATGATCCGGATATATTAAGTAAGCTATAAAACAAATATGTGTAAATTTCAGGATAAGTAAAATCCTACTTTCTATATCCTTTTCTATCCTTCCTTTATATATTTTTTAGAAATATATGTGAAAAAATATTAATTGATAATGATAGATTTTAGTATATTCATATAATGATCACTATGAGAATATTAAACCAAAAAAATAGGGAAGTCATAATAATTTGCTATATTTATACTTTTTTTACTATAGATTTTATGCGTAATTAATTTCCAATAAAAAGTATGTAGGTGACCCAAGATTTTCCTAAAGAAATAAGCATAAACAGGGTAAAATATTATGGTTAATATATGTCAAAAGTTATAATCAATTTATATAGACGCGTAAGGAATTATTAATGATTTAAGAATATTTAAGTTCATAAATTTATTAGAAGTTGCCCATAAAATATTAACCATAACTTATCATAAATAAAAATATAAATTAGCCTAATTTTTTATTCACGGCCCGTCCGCTCGCTACTTTTATGCTTTTTCGAATTTATTCTATCAATGCTTTTTTATTTGTTAATTCCATATTAATAAAGCTAAAATAATTAGTAGCTGTTATGGATGTTAAAAAAATAATAATTTATTATTAATTAAAATAAATTAATATAGTAATTAAAATAATATAAAATTAAAATATTAATTAAAATATAAAATTTAATATTAATTAAAATAAGTTTATAAAATAATTACAAAAATATAATGTAAAATTAATTTAAATAAATTATATTATTAATTAAATTAAATTATAATATTGATTAAAATGATTTATAATAATTATAATATTCGAATAACCTTATATAGAAAATAACGCAAATTTTACTAACTTATTTCATTTTATTTTATATTCAAATTTATATTATTTTATAATATAAACTTAAAATTTTAGATATATTAGAAGATAAAAAAATCATTTTTATTTTTAATAAAATATTTTTCTCAATTATAGCTACCGCCATGTGTTTCCATCAGTAGCGTATTTATTATTTCTGATGTTTGATATGATAAATAAATGTTAATTAAAATATTTATGCCATAAGAGATAGGAAGGATTCTTTAAATTATAAATTTATAATCAACTAATATTTCCTAAACGGCATATCATTCAATTTGGGAAAGGGAACCCTAGGTACGAGACTGAATCTATATTGGTAGGCCATGTAAATAAACATGTTAATTAAAAATTTAATAAAACTATTATAATTTTAAAATTTGTAATGATTATATTAAACAATATGTATAATTTGCAAAATGAAAAATCAATTGATAAACTTTGTGTTCTGTTTATAATATCGCCATCTATAAATGAATAATATTTCGCTCTTAATTTTAAATATAATGTTTAATATTCAACTTTGGTTTTTACAAATGATGCCTAAAATAATTTAAAAAATTTTACATCGAGCAATATAAAACGTAGCTTACCCATCCTAAAATAATGACTGCAAATCACTATAGTTCGATCTAAGTGAAAGAAATTTAACAATAACTATCAATATGCCATTAGAACTTTAAATATATATTGATAATATAGATAATTAATCTCAATTGTTCGATATTATAATTTTTTAAAAAGTTCTTGTTAAAGAATATGATTCCATTAAATAAATTCTTGTTATAATAGATTTCTATTTTAATAAAATCTAATAAATATTAGTTCGTGTCATAACAAAATTTTATGTATTCATTTGTTTCAATGGATAATATCATTAAAATGGGGAAAAAAATATATCACTAAAGTTGGTTATACTTTGATCCTCAAAATCATAAACTATTAATAAAAAATATGTATAGAAATTTAAGTTAATTTCTCTATTAAAAATTAGAATATTATTTTAAAATAGCCCGATCTAAAACATCGTTATTTTAGATATATAATTAGTAATTTGTTAAAATTATTACTCAGAAAAAATAAATAATAATTCATACTTAAATCGGCTAATAGGAGTAATAAAAGAAAACAGATTTTCGGGTTAATGTTAAAATATTAAATTATTTTAGACTCAAAAAAATGAAAACGATAGATGACAGAGCCAAAAATAGGTTCACTTCACTTTTTAATTTAAAAGTGATAAAGATATTATAGTCTTTTAAATTAATACAATTGTAATTTTGAGATAAAAATTTATATATTTTATAATATACTATGAATATGAAAAATATCTAATCTATATTTTTTTGATATTACTGCATTTTTTTATAAAGGATATAATTCGTATAAATAAATAAAATTTCTGATTAAAATTGAAAAAATAATAGAAAAAAATATTTTAATTGACCAATGGTATAAAGTTTTGAACTGAGAAATAATAACTGATGCTTCTTTAATAGTGATTAATAACTCAGGGATATATATAATATTTTTAAAGGGAATCATAATAGTACCTCGAGGTCTGCATTGGGCGGGGTTTGGGCCCGCACGCCTACGCCCGCCCATCTAAGTGAGCAGGTGGATGGGTGGGTTCGAGAATGGGCAGGCGGCTGGCGGGTTAAGAAATTTAAACAATGGGCTGGCTGGTTAAGGAAATTTAAAATTTTTGTTCAAAAACCAAACTAAAAAAAAATAATTGTTTAAATGATCTATAACAATATTTCTTTTTTTTATTGTACCAATCGTTTTTTTTTAAGTGAAGAACATTTACCCAACTATATTATGTAATAAACACAATAAAAAAAACTTTTTTCTTAGAATAAATAAACATTGTTGTCTATTAAAAATTTTCTTTTATGGGGATGTGATAAAACATTTCTGGTAGATTTTTAGAATAAAGAAGAACGTGTTTGAATCCAGAAAATGTCGATTCATTTTTATTTTTGCATTATAATTACATATAATATTAATTTTACATTTATATTTTTTTCATAAATATTCAATTTGATCAATAAATTGTCCATAATTTACACTGATTATTTTTATACTTATATTAATTTCCTAAATTATAAACTTTTTGTAGAGGTTTTAATGCTGAAATATTTTTATTAGATGCTTAAAAAAATGAAAGAATGACCATAATAAAATTTTATAAGCGGGATTGTTAAGGTAGGCAGGGAGTAAGGCAGTAAGTAAAAAAGTTATAAATATATTTTATTTCAATGTTAGAAATTTTTAACTATTATATTTAACAAATATTACATTATGTGTTATAAAATTCAATTTAATAAATTATTTAATCGGTTAATATAAAATACTAATAATAATCATTAATCAAAGTTATCAATTTAAGTTACGACCAAAGTATTAACAAAATAATACAAAGAATTATTAAGATAATAATGTTAAATAAAAGAAATAATAAAAATTATTCCGTAAAGTAATAAGTTACTTTATGGTAAATGGAATATATTAACATATATAAATATATTGCAATCATGTGAATCTTTTAATTATATTATTGATATACCATTGTGTAAAACGTTTGGAATATTTGCTAAAATAAATTATTTTTTAAATCATATCAACTATATTCCTTTGTACCTCTTTTATTGCTCTTAATGAAGAAATTGTCGGAGACTAAAATATTATCATAAAATTGATTAAGGATTATGTTATATAAATTAATTTTATAAATACCTTGTTCGCGAAACGTATAATTTCCTAAAAGAAAAAAAAGAAAATTATATCTGGTTTGCATATTCCATTTAGTATTAAAACTCCTATCTTTATACAACGCAAAAAATTACCTGATAAGGAATAAATAATTATTTAACATCAAGTGTTTTTATTAGTTACTAATAAATACACATCTAAAAAACTTGATTTTCAAGAAAGGGTTTATTTATAAAAAAAATATCAAGCACTAATTAAATCGATAAAATTAGTTTTTGATTTTTGGGGGATTTCTATTAATTAACATAAACTATCTTCAACGGTAACTTTTGCAAGATTAATTACAAAATGGGAGAAATAAAAATAATCCCATATAATTTATGAAAACATCAAAGTTTATAAAATATAAGAAAATATATTTTATATAAGAGAAAAAATTATTAGCCAAGCTTTCTTTTCTCACAAAATGATGATAAAAGGTTTTTATATCAAGGAAGTATGAGTTTATGTAATATTTAAAAATGACTAAAGGATCCTAATTTCTGAACTAGCATAGTCCACTTACTTATAAAAGCTTTATTGTTAATTGGAAACCTAGATAATTTTTTTTAAAAATAATAAGCATTTTGATTCAAAACCTCTTCCTATTCTGTATAATCTTAAAGTGATCACGAATAAGTCGAAGATAGTTAAAAAATCTATGTGTTAAAAAATAATATTATTAAAATTATATTTTTACTCATGATATCATTAAAATAATCCATGCTTTAATTCATTTAATAGATTAAATAATAATCAATATCATAAAAATTATCCTAATTTTTTTATTCACGCAAAAGGTGATGAGCCAACAAGATTTATATTGATTTGTACACCCAGATATTTCATAATATCTTAAACTGAGATTCGTAGTAATTTAGCAGATGGTATGTCAAATGCACAAAACAAAATAATACCAAAATAAATAATACAGATTTTACAAAAATATAAAATAATAAATAAACAATTAGATAATACTATTATGAATTAATCTTTTAATTAATAAAATAAATTTTAAAAAATTATACAAATTAAACACTTTTTAAAAATCAATAGCTTTTTAATTGTATTGATATTAAATAAAACATATTTTCTTTCATATAGGGTATTTTTTTTTATGTCGTATAAAGGTGTTCTTGATTTAGAATTTAAGTGTATAATATAAATATTGTTACATTTTTTGCAAATAAGTAAAAATAGTCTCAAATATTTATTATTTTATATGGTTATTTACCAACAAAATAATATTCTATTTTAAGATGATGTTAAATTACAAAAGAATTTATCAAATTTAATTTATAAAAATATATTGATCTATATATAATTACCTAAAGATATTACCAGGGTGCCATTTACACCATCTAGTTTATGATATAAATTTAACATATTTAATCTATTATACATTTATAGAATACATAATCATAAAATGATTCAAATAATTTTTTTTAAATATAGATTTAAAACACTTCTATCTCTGTATATTTACATCTTAAAAGTTTAATTAAAATGCATTAAACTTTGTAAAAATTTAAACGTATAATTAAAAAAAAACTATTTAAAAAACCGAGATCATTATAGGTTAAATTCTTGTAACAGATTTTAATCAAATTTATGGGGTGGGACATTATTACACAAAAATTAAATTATGGTCGAATGGCAAATAAAATTGTATTTGAAAAAAATTAAAAGATTTAAAGTTTTATTTTCTAAGATAACTAATATATTACCTATTCGTTTTGATATCACTTCTTTATTTTATCATCAAAATAATAGATTTTTGGAATTATATTTTATTATATATATTAATATTAAAATAATTTATATTTAGGAAGTCAAAATAATATCACCTTGGTTAAATAAGAATTCAATACTATCATATACTATATTATATAAATTATAAAGTCATTATGTCATAAAGCGTATGATAATAATTATAAGGCAAGGCATAGCAAGGACCTTGCTCTTGGGATGGGGCACTATTAGATGAGGTTTTCTACCATAAATTTTTGGAGATCTTTAGGGTTCTCTAATTATAAGCCCTGAGATATATTAGATCTTTGCAAATAATTTTTATTTTTCACATTTTTTAAAAAAAAATTTGGAATTATAGTCGATAATTTAAAAAAATTAATAACTTTTATTAATTTTTATTTCCAATTTAATTTAGTGATATATTATATGAATTTTGGTAGGGAAAATTTATATTAGCTAAATTAATATTTACAAGAATCAACAAATTTTTCAGCCCCTCATCCCGACTACGCCTAAGTTATGATATAAAGGCAAAATAAATACAACAATTTTAATTCATATAAGAATAATCTATCTATAAATTTCCCGATGCTTATTAAAAGTTATGATATTATAAAGAACAAAGTTATTACTATATCTAAACATATAATTTTGTCGGATTTACAATTTTCGACCAGTGATAAAAATAACTTTACCGTACCGATGGGTTTATTTTCCTGTTCTATATATTAAAATAATGGCATAAAAATAATTTCTCAAAAACTATTACCTATAGTGAGAGTGAGGTTCTTATTTCCTGATCCTAATTTAATTGGAATCATTATATTAAAATAATTATGCCTTTTAAATTTACTGATTCCGATGATGAAATCTAGACCTTAAGATACAAAATTTTATATTATTTAAGGTTAGAATCTTAGTTATAATTATTAATACTTTCGATACAATGGTCCGTGTAATTTAAGTAATCTTCAAGAAAGTTAAACAAATATTATAAGAATTTATTTAGTAGATAAAAATTCTATATATAAAGTAAATAATTTTTTTTGACATTTAATAAAGATGATTATGCAATATATACAATTCTCAACTAATTAATTAATAAACCGTTATAGTTGGATATAATATCGCCATTTATAAATAAACAATATAACTATTGTAATGCAAAATTTTATTTATTATCTAAACTTTCTTTTTCGCAAGTGAAGTTGGCTGAAATAAATATTATTTTTTTAAACATTATGCAATAAAAAATTAAGAATGGTTACAATATTGATGATGTACCCTACAAATCACCACATTTGGAACTAAATATGTTTTTTATGAAATTAAAGAAAATACACTAAAGATGACAATAAATTTAAAAAGGATGGATAAAATTCTCAAAAAAATTGATAATCATTGATTTTTTAAAATTTCTTTTATTTAATATAATATAAAAAAAAATAATGAGTAGAAAAATATTTCGTGGTAACAGGTTGAATTATTTTTATCGTAAGGAAATAAAAAAATATATTTACTTGTATCGGCTTCCAAAACTATTGAAATGAAACAGAATTTTTGGATAAATTTCAAATTATAAATTGTTATAAATTACCTTTTATACGCTCAGAAGTTAAAACAAGAACGGCTAGAAAAGCAAAAATTACTTTCATGTTTTATTTATTTAAAAATAAAATAGTAAATTAATTTTAAAATTTAAATCTATTAAAATGATAAGTATATTTTAATTTCTGATGCAATTATTAAGAGTAATAGAATTAATTATTTTTATTTCGTAATAAAAAAATTATTAGAAAAATAAATAAGAAATATTGTTTTTAATTAAAAAAATGTCTACAACCTTTAAGTATATAAGGTGAAAGTTCATAAATATATAATTATAATGCTAAATATTGTAAAATTTTAAGTATTTCTAAGAATTAATTAGATAAGAAAAAATATATTCTTATATAGTCAAAAAATTTTTAATTAACGATTAAAGTAGAGAAAGTAAAATATATTTTTTATATGGATAAATAATTTATAATAAGGATAGAAATAGGAAAAATTAAAAACAAATTAATTTAAAAGACAGGTAAGTCACTGAAACTTGGGAAAATTTTTAATATTATTTTTTTAATATTTTTTGATTTAAAAATAAGAAATATAATAGATATGGGTGGAAATTATTTGATATAATAATGAATTCAAAGTTTCATTACTAAAAAGTTTTGAATTGTATTTATTTTTCTTGTGAAAATTTTCATAATTCTTTAATTTTAATTTATAAATGGTAAAGGCCTGTACTCAGCGTCTACATGAACGGGAGGTGTAGGAACAGTTTGCATCCTATTTTTTTGAGAGGGATAGGGGATAGGCTGCTTTAATGGGGTAAGATAAATTTTTTGAAGGGGGTTATCTATTAAATTTTGAAATGAAATAGGAAAAAATTTATTGCTGTAAAAATTAATATTTTTATTATAGTATTATTATAATACAATTCATCGACCAAATCTATATATTGCAAACAATCATACACATTGTTTTCCAAATAAACTATCCTTTTAAATGTAAAGGTTTAGATATTTCAGCGAGCTTATAATGCCATAATAATTAATTCATTGTAAATAATGGAGGTTGTAATTGAATTTATTATCTAAAAATAAAATTCTTTATATTCACAAAATATCGATAGTTGGTAGTAGAGATAGATTAATTTAAGTTATCCTTTATAAATTTTTTGAAAAGAATATTAATAAATAAATAGGTGAAAATAATAGGCGGCGGGAATTTTTTTAGGGGGGTAGGCAAAGGTTTTTGAAAGGGGTTTGCATCCAGTGAAAATCCTGTCATGTAGACGCTGCCAGTGCTATATTAATTGTTACTAAGTTAGGACTGTAATATTTTTTGTGAAAATTATCACAATTCTTTAATTTTACAATAAAAATGGAGTATATTATTTAAAAATTTTAAAAAGATGTGCAACTATATTTAATACTACCAAGTTAAGAATATTAAATAAAATATTAGATTATTAAGCAATTTATTTATATAAATAATGATAATATTGATATATGTATTTTTAATTAAAAATAAAAATAGTTCTATATAAATTTATATCATTTAAAAATATTAATTTATTTATTAAAATTTGAATTTTTTTTTTAAACGAAAATAAGAATATTCATATATGTATATATATATGCTAGGAAAATTTTCTTATGCTCGCCTTAATATATCTCTGCAATAGCTCAATACGGTGAGTATGTCTCGATATATCATTTGGGTCTATAAGGTTAATTCCGTGATTGACCGAGTAATGATCATATCCATTTTCATTAAGATTGTTATAACTTGAAAAAATATTAAATTTTAAGATTTTTGAGCGATCTCATATTTATTATTTTTTAATAAAAATAATATTTAAAAAAAATAATATTAAAAATTTTCCCCCAGTTTTAAGTGATTTATTTTTACCCCTCCCCCCTTTCATTTCTACGAAAATAATTTTACATCTATATCTATTGTTTGTTTTTTTCGTATAGTTTTTTTTTGTAAAAATAATACATAATAGAAATTTTTAAGAAAAGAAGAACTCCATTAATTGAACACTCCCTTAATATGGTTTTTTAGTTTTAATCTTATTGCAAGAGATGCCGTTTGAGAAGAAAGAGGGCAACATTTTTTTTCAAAAATTATAATCATATACAAATTCTTAAAATCAATAGTACTAAGATAAAATATTTCTGAGTGAAGTGACTAATCTGTGCGTATCATGTATTTATATAAACATTTCATTTTTTTAATCTGACATTTCATATCTGAGCAATTAGTATTTTTTTTAAGATGATTTTATGTATTTTTTTTGCACAGTATATTTTTTTAATATAAAAAAGTCAATTTTATGCGGTGAGCTTAGCTTTTTGAAGAAAGATAACGTGTGGGAATATGTGGCTTATGTAAAGAGGATGGGTGTATAATCATCCGATATATTTAATAATATGTTTCTAATACAGTGAAAGAAATTTGAGATAAGATTTCCTCTAATATTTTGTAATCTTTCGTTAATATATGAAATTTATAAGAAAAAGAAAAATTACTAGAAGCCAATAAAATAAATATGCGAAAAAATGAGGAAAGGTAATGTGCAAGATAAAAAAAAGTTTACATAAGTAAATTTTAAAACATTTATATTATAACAATTTATATTATTATAGCACATATTTTTTTCAACTTTTGGAAGTTGATTCAGAGAAAAATAAAGTCTAGACACAATAGAGTATTTTATTAATATCCTAATATATATTATAAATTTTTAACCCCTCCCTCTTTATAAATTTTTATTTTGAAATTGCTTTAATAGGTGAATCATTTCTCAAAAATATATGTTTTTTTTATATTTATTACATTTATACCTCTCAATTAGTAGAAATGTTTATACACATATTGTTATTTAGCCTATAATAATTCTAATAAAAATATTAAATAAAATATACATTATCATATTCATTTTTATTTTACTATTAATTTAAAAAAATAAATTTAAAGAAAAATGGATACCCATTTTGCGTTTCTATCAGTTATCGTTATAATTCTTTCGTGTATTAATAGTAATAACCTTTATATTTTAATATTTATCCGAATAATCTTTTATTTTATTAGAAATGAATGCTGATCCAAGTATTGATCAATTTATAACACTTTAAAAATATTTATATTTTTTAATATATATAAATTGACGACTGTTTTACGTCAGAAGATCTTATATTAGGATCTGGATTGGGCGAATTCAAAACTACAAACAATTACTCTCTACCAGAATGGAATAAAACAGGTGAATAATTTATATTTTATCTTTATTGAATTTTGATCAATTTATAACACTTTAAAAATATTTATATTTTTTAATACAATATAAATTAACGACGGTTTTATCATCAGAAGATATAATATTCGGATCTGGATTTGCCGAATTCAAAACTTCAGACAATTACTCTCGGTCAGAATGGAATAAAACAGGTGAAAATTTTTTAATTTATTTCTATTATATTTTGATATTTATAACACTTTAAAAATATTTATATTTTTTAATATAACATAAATTAACGACGGTTTTATCGTCAGAAGATCTAATATTAGGATCTGGATTGGCCGAATTTAAAACTACAATCAATTACCCTCCACCAGCATGGAATAAAACAGGTGAATGATATATAATTTAATTTTTAGTTATTAAATTTTGATGATTTATACATTTAATATCTGAAACCCAGATGCTGATTTAAAAAATAAAAATTTTTTAAGTTTTTTGGCCTTTATAATATTTAAACGAAATCGAAAAGCAACATTAATTTTTATAATACATTTTAAAGGAAAAAAAACTATATAAAATTTTAAATTAATAAATCTGGAGAACGAAGGCAACAAATTTAAAGATATATTTCTTTTCTTTTTTTTGGTATAAGCACAGCCTAATATATCAATTAAATATTTATAACAATAGTTAAATTTATTATTAAATTACTTTTAATTTAATTTATCACTTTTATATTATTTTTAAAAAAAGGAACTAAACTAATACCTTATACAAATATAATTTTAAAAACATATTGATAATCTCAGAAATAACTTGATATTGTTAATGTTTTTTCAATAAAATTATTTTTTTTATAAAAATCTATTTAGTTGGAAATTTTATGATTTGTAGGCATAATGAGAGTAAGCTATATTCAATTCATATTGCAAGATATAAAAATATTAATTAATAAATTTATTATTTTCAGTGCGATTAAACTACACCTGCAAAACAGAAAGTATTTATTGATTTAAATCATTTGCAATAAATTGAATATTTATTGATTAATAGTCGGTGACATAATAAATACCATAGCAGGTTTATCTATTAAATTTTCAATGGAAATTGTAATTGTAACTTATTTTAATTTTTTTAATTGAAATTTACGGATTAAATAATATAATTGACCTCACAATATTTATACTTGCTTTTTATAAATAGAAAATGTTACCAATGTTATGCAAAGTAATTGTTTTATCTATGAGAATTAATATATATAATTTTTATAATTAACATAGATTACTTAACATATATTGACCATTACATCCTGAGTATGTTATTTTTATATTTTATAAGAATTTCACTTAATATTCACAATATTTGAAAATATTTTTAGCTCCAAAATTAGTGATTGGAATAAGTTAATTTAGAAAAAATTATTTTTATATAATGATTTTAATTGAAAATATTAGGATTAGAAAATCAGACCCTTACTCTTAACCTAGGTATTATAATTTTAAATGATTAATTTTATAGCTAAATGTCAATATAGAACAAGAAAAAAAACCCAGAGGTTAAATATAGTATTTTAGATAAAGAAATAAATTATATATGTTAAAAAAATATAAATTATTAATAATTCTATTGTAAATATTAAAATTTTTATAACTAAAATTAGATTATCTGTTAAATTTTAGTGAAAAATTATGTTTAACTTACTCTGATTAAGTTATTTAAAACAATTGTTATAATCATTAATTATTGAGAAATATTTTTCAATCAAAGGTAACTATATTACAATTTGATGAACCTTAAGAAAAAATCTTTAACCTTAATATTAAATAGTGATAGATGTATAGAAATCGGGGGTTTTTAACAGGAAAAACCCTATTGTCACACAAACGTTTAACCCACCTACTCTTAGTTTTTTGGGAATAAACCGCTCGCTCCCTTATTTTTGTAAAAACTTTGTTAACAACTCCCTCCTCTCAATTTTGAAAATTATTTGAATGATTGGTTTGATTCTTTATTTATTTAATTTATTTTAAAATTAAATTGTTACGAATAAAATATGCAATATGAATAATATATTATTTCATAAATATTAACCGTTCTGCTTTTTTCGTACAGTACAAGTCGATTTAACGGATGAGTTATAAATATGCCCTTAGTTGATTACCTGTTGATCTAATGTTATTCATCTTTAGATTATGGATATTTATTAATCAAGATTTGCACACTAAACGATAACACATGTGGCTTCCTATAACAATACGGGGAATTATTTTATACAATTATTTGCATCCTTCTACAATGCATTCTACTTTCCTTAGATTTCTTTATCTCATATAGTGTACCTTAAAAGCAAAGGCATTTAATTTGTTCTACCCTAATAAATTTCCTTTTCCATTTGTCAATATTAAAAATATATTATTGTATCACACTTTTCAATTGCATCTAAGATTATTTCCATATATTATTCCTTTGATTAAACATTAATCTATTAATTATTAAAAAATATACAAATTGCAAATTCTCAAATAATTATTAAATCTAAATCATTCAGTTTATTGTTTTGTCAGCGTTATTCTCCTATGAACAAATTAATTTATTTTCCATTAAATATATTATATTTAATAATGGATATTATTTTAAAATGCAGATATGACTTTCACTCTTTTTTCAAATAGACTTCTTCCAAATTTAAACAAAACTGCATAATGAAAATAATATTAAAATCTTTTCACAAACTAAAAATTCAATAAGGGTCAGTAGTAGAAAATTCTTAGTATACATTTCTTCTTTCTTTTCTCAGTTATTCTTTTATTTCTCATCATTCTCTCATTTATTATTTTGTGGTCTTATATATTCTAAATTTACAATAATTTGATCAAATATAAACTAGTTATAATTTGTATTATCATCTTATTATCAGTTTAACAACATTTTAATATTTTTTTATATATAGTAAGAGATATTACAGGACGCATGTTTAAATCAAGTAGATTTTTATTTCATGAGCATTGAATATTAATTAATACGTAAAACGCAAAGAGTTTGGTTTATATCTTATAAAATTGTCATCTATATTTTTAATATTCTTAATTATATAAAAGATAAGAGACAAAAACTACTAGGTAAATAGATTTTTCTTTATAAAAATTTTATTGATATACACTCTATTAAAATGAATATTATACTCAAATCGAATTATTTATTGGCTTTGGTCAGAATTTTGATCATGAATAAAATAAAAATAATTGATCAAACGTGTTTGTAAAATATAGATCGTTTAAATGGCACCACAGTAATTTCCATAGGTAATCATTTGAAATAAATTATTATAAATTGTATATAATTATAAACCTATAATTTAGTTTTTACGCATATTAATTTTTAGACTATTTTTTTTTGACTTAAAAAAATATATAGCATAACACTTTTTAAATTATAATTTTATTAGAAAACTCAAGCAATATATAATATATTTTATCTTAATCTTAGAAAAAACCGAAATATTCCGAGAATCAGGCATATATATATAATTTAATTTAATAGAATCCCTAATATTTAAATGATATTTTAGCATCCTGGTATATCGGAATTATATCATCTAATAGTAAGAAAATATATTGTAAAGAATGATCAATTATTCTAATATAAAATGAATAATTATATTTTAGATTCCAAACCATATTTTCTACAGCATAATGGTATATCAAATAATATTATATTTTAGAATTCCATTTTTTATGGGTCCCTTTATGTCATTTTTATTTGATTTGTTGACTATTTAAATTATATTTAATGATCAGGAAATGATATTTTTTAATTTATTTGTTGTAACTCACGTGAGGGGGTCGAGGATAAAGGAGTGGCAGAGGGTTTATATTTATTAAATTATATATTAAACTGTGGGATTAGTTTAAGTAAGGGTCGTTCAACATTGAACAAATATCGTTAGGTTTAATAAGACCATCAAGATTAATTAATATTTATTTTTCGTTCAATTATATTCATATCTATAATTCATAATTTATTATCATTAGTAAAGTATTAAAATTATTAGATCAAAATCTTAAATAACTCATCAATGATCAATCATTCTTTATAAATTAAAAAAACTTTTATATACTATAAATTAAATTCAAATTTCCATACCCAGTTAGGGCCTTACTCAATGTTTTATAAATTTTAGTAATTCTATTAGATATTTGTTAAATATTAGTCAAAGATATGATAGAACTCAAATTCAATTATTATTTTTTAAATCTATATACCTTTGTATTTTAACATTTACCTAAAAATTTATTTTATCTCATTAGCCATGGAAGTCGATTCAAGTAAATAGTTTATTAAATATTTTTTTTAGATATTGTTGTATGCATCTTTTAGTTTTATAAGAGATTATTCATTTTCTTAAAAACAGCCCTTTAATTTTGTCAAAGAAAAAAAAAATCTTATCTGATATCTGTAAATAAAATTTATTGTATATCCTTTTTATTATTAGTAATAAATGATATAGCAAAGTATAAAGGTATCACAAATTGGCAATTGAAATATATTTTTTATATATTATTTATTAAAAATTTTAATAAATTTAATAAACCTAAATTTTATAAAATCATTATTTCATATTTTTTTATTTCTTCACTAATTTTACCAAATTTTTTTTTTCTTCTTTTAAAAAAATTACATATTATTTTTGTTAATTATATAGAAATACTTTGAAATGAAAATTAATATTAAATTTCTTTTTGTATTTTTTTTAAACTTCTAACTAATTCTTCCCCATTTTTTTTAACTTGATGATGAATTCTTTAAATAATAAAGAGTAAGTAAGATTATCTTGATGGGACACAAATATTGTCTTTATATTTATTTGATTAGATAGGATTAAAATAATGGAAGCATATTTAAAAAAAATTTTATGTTAATTTAATTGTAATGTGGGTTCTCGTTAGGATAAAATTATATGCTTATTAAATTATAAATTTTTTAAATATTTTTCTTTACTATCAAATGTTCATATTGTTTCCTTTAACATCTAATTTTTCATATGAATTTGCTAAGGCAAGAGGAGGGGGAATTTGCATTAATATTAATGGTAACTATATCTTTTACTAAGTTATCACCTTTACCCTCATAAATTAAGTGTTCCTACCTTAGTTTTCATAGACTTGTAGAAACTCATCTCCGCCAAAATACATGACCCAAAGAATAGGTTATATTTTATGCAGAGAACATCTATATTTTGCTCATTCGATAAAAACTTTCCTCTCCCGATGATTTTACTTAATATTTAGTTCAGTATTATTTACCTTTTATTAAAATGATAGTCTTACATAAGGAACTCAAAATTTTATATTTTAATGAAATATAATTTATAACTATGTTTAATTTTTAAAATATTTTTAAAAAAATATCTAGATGACTATATTATAATGTGCATGATAGAAACACCTTACTATACGAGTAAGCGACTTTTAATTTATATTGCTTTATATAAAATATTTAAAAAATAATTTAGTAGATACCATTTGCAAAGCGGAAAGTATTTCATTTTAAAGATAACTAAAAAAATATTATCTTTTCCAATGTAACTTCATTAATTATTTCTAGATGGCGATATTATAATAGTAACAGGTCTGTCAATTAGTTGTCACGAGATGTGTTGCATTGCATAATATTATATAATATTTTATTACAATTTAAAAATATTTTATAATGTTACTATTTAATATTTACGGTATATTTGAAAAAAAAATATTTAGGAGATATTCAAAACGCTATAAAAGGTATTATAAATATATATATATTTTTTAATTAAATTATATTTCTATTTCTACTAGATTACTTTAGTAATATAAGTATTTTGATGCAAGGTATATTATTTTCAATTTAAAAATCTTTTAATTATTTGCTATGATATCCTAAGATTCGACTTTGTTGATCGGAATAAGTAAATTTTACTATGATTATTTATGTAAAAATTATAATTGAATAAATTAGGAATGCCTAACGATAGCCTCACTTTAAACATAAGTAATAAAAATTTTAGATAAAATATTTAAATAGCATATTTTTAGAACAAAAATCCAGAATGGGAAGTAAAAAAAAAATTATTTTACATAATAACGGAAGTTTTATATCCAAACAAATTGTATGAAAAAAATATATTGTAATGTTTATTGATATTATTGTTAGTTAAAGTATTATTCACAAAGTATTCTTATATGGAATCCCTTTTTTTTGATAATATAGATGATTTCATTGGATTTCATATCATATAGCTTTAAAATTATTCTTGGCAATTATAAAATTTCCTTATTTATAATAATTTATGAATTAAATTTTAGTTTGTATTTGTTACTACTTGTAGTAATTTATTTTATTTACCTTGTAATAATTTATATTCCTTTACCTTTATTCTATCAATTGTGGCCCGAAACCTATTTTATCCTATATTTTCTAATTTTTACAATATATATCTTTATATTAAATGATTAAAAATAAATAAACAAGAATAATCTAATAAAAAAACATATCGATTAATTACAAATAATAAAAAATCTATTTTAATTTTTCCCGCGTCTAGAAAAATAATAAATTAAAAATTATAATAATAGATAACCAAATTTAGGAACATATTCATCGAATAAAACAAAAATTAATACAAATATCACAGCAATATAACCCTTCAGATTTTTTTTAAAATTTTTAATAAAGTTGCCTGATAATTTATTGAGATCTGTATGGCAGAATTCTTTTCATATTTTGCAGAATTCATATTTATGATATAATTTTATATTCATGAAGATTTATTAATTAAAAATATTTTTAATAAAGTTAAAAAATACATATTTTTGAATTCACAAAAGAAAGAAAGACGAAAGAGCCTTCCTATCAATTAGTCATAAGAGCAATAGAAAAACATAATTTTTAATAATAAATTTATAAAAAATAATTTTTTTTTATTAATTAAAAATAGAGCAAAAACGCAATCAGGCGGCTTCCATCGTGATTACTGATAGTTCAATTTCTGGATGAATATGCCTGAATTCTTATTTTTGAATTCGTGCAAATAGAAGAGTGAGCGGGGCTGCCCCAACCAATTAATATTAGTCGATCTTAAGAGTGGCCGAATTTCGGTGATTGTATATTAATTTCTATTTCCCATTTTTGCTATATTAGATTTAATTGAATATCAATTTTTTCCAAGTTTTTTGAATTTCCTTTCCATAGGTCTTAGATAAATTCCTGAACTAACAAGATTGTTTATAAATATTATAAGATGATATTAACAATTCCAAATCAAAATCCAGTCAAAATGTAATATATATAAAATTAGGACCATGGTTATATGATCATTTGATCTTATAAATTTTGATAATAACATGGTTTTACAATTTATATTTATGATTATTTTTAAAGTTCATTAGCACAATAATAAGAATGAACGAATAATTTGTGCGATAAAGTAATATATCGTAAATAAGAATTTTGTAAAATTTTGCGTTGTAATTAATAAAACAAGTTTCATAATTATTATTTATAATAATTTCATTAATATGCTATATAAAACGACTTAATTTTATAAATATAGTGAAAGAGAGAACATTTAAATCAAGTAGATTAATTTTACCTTTTTTAAATAATAATAATATTATCTACTGTTAATCGAATCCACATGAATATTTAAATGTAAAATTAAAATTTTAAAATTATTTAAATACATTTTCAGTCAATTATAATTTAAAATTGTAAAAAAATTATATTTTAAAAAAAAATCTACTTAATATAGTGATAACGAAAGATTTGGGTATAATTTTATATATTAATTTATATTTATTTTTAAAATCTTAATCAAAAATCCAATGTTAAAAATAAAAATTAAAATAAATGTTATGTATTTTTATTAAATCTAGAACTTATAGAGAACAGCACCCTAATTATAACTTTTGGTATTCATATTTAGATCAATTTCTAAGCACATAGATTTTTATACATTTTTTTAAAATTATTAGAATAATCATACTAAATTTAGACTTGCTTGGGATAGGAATATCAAAAAAATATATATTATATAATTTTACATTTTAGGAAACAAAACGTTTCAAGAACCCAGTATGCAATATATTTTATATAATAAAAATTACTAATAATAAATAATATTATTATAGTTTTCTCGTATATCAGAATTATCAATAATGAAAGAAGTAACAAAAAATAAATAAATAGCTAAAATTTAACATCATTTCAAAAAATATTTTTAAAGTCGAACCATATCTTCTACAGCAAAATGGTATATCAAATCAATATTTTATATTTTTTATGTAGAATTGCCTATAAGATTTATGTTTATTATCATATCTGCTTTCCCTATGCTTTAGAGTGTATACAGTAAATAATTGTAAAAATTAAATTTAAATAGAGGTTATCTTAAGTAAGATCATAATATTAAGAAATAGTGATTTACTAATATACAGCGGCAACGGACCACCGGCCCAAACGGAGAGAGCAGTTCAACATCCGCCCTGACCTTAAATTGCTATTCAACTCATTAAGCCTTCTCTCTCTCATTTTAAAACTAATTCATCAAAAATTTTAAAAATAAATGATAGAAAAACTTTTTTTTACTTAGCCATTTTTAAATAGGTTTTGTTATATATATATAAGTAAAAAGTGCATTACTTTTAACATTTCATTTCTTAATATTGAGACCTAAATTATAATCTAACAATTATATTAATTTTTAATTGTCTTTTATATGGGTTATATATTTTAAATGTATCTAGCTTTTCAAGAAAGTTAAAATTGAAAATTATTAATTTCTAAGCAAATTTTTGATAAATTATTGTTATTTAAAAATTTTGTTTTAAATATTTCATCCATTAGTTTTGTCCTAATTGGACTAATCAGATATGTCAAAATTAGGGATTGATCTTGGAATATTGGCCAATAATAACTTTAATTTAAGTTGTTCTTATAAATACTATATAAATTTAATCAATACTATATAAAACATAGAATAATATAATTGTTCTAGTGTTATAATATAGGTCAATTAAAATATTAAGTAACTATGACCTATATGTAAAAAACATAAATCTTTTATGCATTACTTTATTTCTAATTTTATTAGGTTTGGATATAAAAGATTTAAGTAAATAGATTTCAATATTTTTATTGATAATTTATTTTGGAATATAATATTTGAAATGTATTGTAAGTAGTACTTTTATAAATTTCGGAAATTTATTTCATCAAACCAAGCAAATTTTACTTATTTTATTTATATTTTCATTATATTTTTATGACGAATATTTTGAAAAATATAAACACGTGTAGTTCAAAATATAGTTATTTGTAAAAGAGATTTGGGTAAATCAATTATTTTTATTTAATCATTTAAAAACAATTTTTTAATAAAAAAATATATATTTCAGCTAATATCATTTGCAAAGTTGAAAGTAATATTTGAATTTTATATAAAAAATTTGTAATTACAATCAAATATATTTCCATTTTTAGATGGCGACATTATAAACACAACCGAAGGTTTACCTTAATTAATTATAAATTTGGGAAATTTATTTTATATTGTAGAAATAATCATTTTTTTTTAAATTATAAAATATTCAATTATATAATTGTAAACATTTCTTTAAAATTATAGAAAATGTTGTAAAAGTTTTAAATGGTAAATTAAACGCTTAATACGATAAAATATATATTTCCTATAGAGTACCTAAATTATATGGAGTATTACATCAAAGGTTTATTATATCTTATTAGAATTTTAGTATTTAAAAAATATTTTAAGATTCAAATTTGTATATCGGATTAAGTAAATTTTAAAAGGGATAATATTTTTATCTAAAAATGGTATAATTTAATTTAGGGTTAATAAAGGAAAATCTTACTATTAATCTAGGTAACATAAAAATTTTAAGAAATTAATTTTAAAGTATATATTTTTTAATATCAGAACAAGAGAAGATACCCAAAGGTAAAACAGTGTTTATTTTTTTTTATAAATTTTTAATTGTATTCTAATATAATTTCTTAAAATATACTCAGCGCTGAGCTGGACTCAATCCATATCCATCCAAAATCTGGCCGCATATGATTGGTGGTTTAAAAAGTTGCAACATATGCGTGGTTTTTAAAAAAAAATTTAATTTTTTTTAGACATAAAAGATATTATTTTTAATATAAATTTTGAAAAAAATAATGTAAGCGTGCATTTATGCATCTAATTAATTTGTAATTAAGTCATGTATATTTGAAATTTTTATCTCAAATTAACTATAAATGAATTTAAGAATTTCATCCTAAATCCTTAGTTAATTCATAAATATCATAAATTGTCATTGTCTCAATCATAGTTTTCAGATGGCCTTAGAATAAATATTGTTATTAAACAAGTTATTTAATTTAAATTGTTTGGTAAAAATATTTGCTATTTATAAGATCATATAAAAATCACTCAATTGTGAGTGATTTAAAGCTACATTTTTTTTACCCACATTATGATGTGATAAAATTTTTTAGTTCTGTCTTTATTTATTATGTGGGTTTCATGATAGATGCATTATAATAAATTGCAATTTTATCTAATTAACTTGCTTAGAGATAAAGTTCACTAAAAAAAGAATAAAAATTACATATGTTTAATTCAGCATAGTTACAAATTTACTTCCGAGTTTTGGAATTTTATATTTCCAAAAAAATTTGTAATAGCCATTTCAAGGCGTAAACAAAGTGGTTTTTGCTATACACTGAAAGGTTAAAATTAGCTAACTGTAAAACTTATCGCTGATTTAATGACCATATATTTACTAAGTAAACCATTCTCAACTTAAGTTGGAAAGTCTACCCATTTGTAATATTTACCCTAATCATCAGTCTCTAAAGACAATATTTAATAAAAAATTGTTTTCTTTCAAAAATAAAATATACCCAAATTTATATATAGAATATATATTATTCATTAATTTTTACATATAGTATCTGAAGAAATTTTTGTTTACACCAATGGTACATTTATTTTAAGTATGTAATGTAAATTTATTTTTAAAAAAAATATTGCACATTTTGCCGAAAGGAGGAGGCTCAATAGGTAAAAATTTAGCAATATATTTTTAAAGTTTAATTTTTAAATTTTGTATCAAAAGAGATAGAAAAACGACTAGGTATTTAATTTTCAAAATTTTTTTAATGTATAATAAACAACAAACTAATTCTGATAATTTCTTTTCTTGTCATTTACAATGATTATAATAAAGATATAAATATGTTAATAATCTAGAAATGGTAAATGGAACCTTGATATTATCTTTCGGTAAATAATTTTATAATTTATTGATTGATTATTTTAGTAATTAAAACAAGTCTCAATCTAACAATATTTTTAAAAATTTTCAAAAAATTTTAAATCAACAATAACTCAAGTCATAGAAACTTACAATGCCAATAGATTATTATTAAAAATATTAATGTTTTCATATTCTTTTAGACAATAAAATAATCCGTGAAACTGGTATAATATTACAAAATATATTCTAAAATAAATTTAATAATATTATTTTAGTCTCAGGCAATCTTACAATTACATCCCTCAAAGGTAGAAAGTTATATTTAGAAACAAACATTTAATTAAATTAATATTTAATAATTTTAGAGAGTCAACAAAATTATGTTCTACAATATAATGGTAAAAGAATAATATAATTTTATTTATATAATATATAATTTCATCAAATATAAGTAATTGGAATTTTTAAAATTAATTAAAATAATAATTTTAAAATTGTTTTAAATAGATACATTAAAATTAAACTTTGATATAATTTTATAATTATTATTTATATGCTCTAATTGTACCTAAACATCGTAGCTTGGAGGGGAGGGGGGACAAGCATATCATAAGGTTTATCCCGTGAATTTTATTTTAGTTCTACTTGTTTTAGATCTTTGACTATATTATGGTCTAAAATTTTTGTTTAAACTTATTTTTTATTTAAAAAAAATTTGTTATCTTGATAAATCCATTGACCAGATTATGCTTTTCTACATCCACAAAATACATTTAAATCAAAGATAATAAATTAATAATCAAATGATATCGAACTTGCTCCAGATAACATTTTTCTTTATCTAGAATTAATAATATATTTTTATCATTCTAAAATATAACTCTAGTCATTTGATTAGAAATACTGAAATAAAAAAATATCTAAAATTAATAAAATTTCAATAATAAAATAAAAATATTTTTATTTGTTAAATATTGATTCAAGAAATTTACTCACCTCAATAATTAATGTATCATTAAGTAGTAGACTAATATAAAAAATATTTGAATTTATGCAAAATTTGCAAGTAGATAGATATAATTTTGCCTGCACCTGGATAAACATAATATTGATTCAATAAGGCATATAATATAGATCAATAATATGTAAAATACATACTTTATAAATATCCGATGGATATTAAACTTTTGACTACGACCATGTACGTATTACATGATTGTAGACTATATACCTATATATATATATATTCGTAATTAATTGTATACAGGAATCAATATTATTATAATATCCGAAAAGAATAATTAAATATTGGAAATAATTATCTATATGCCAATAATTAGAAAAACATTTATTTTATTTTCATTTATATGAAACTTGATTTATATTGTTAATTTTGGGGTTTACATTTATTAACTAATCTTTATAACTAGTATAACATTGATTGTAATTAGTTATGTTATCATCCATATACATAAAATGGTTTTATATAAATATTGATTTTATTTTCAATAAACGATATTGTAAAATTTATATAAGAAAGGAATAAAGGGTATTTCTTATTATCTATAATATTATAAGGAAATATTAATATTTTATGTATTAGATAAAGATTAATGAATAAAATGCGTTAATAAATTTTAAAAGAACAATTAAAAAATTTTTAAACATTTCGAACTAAACAGTGAATATAACTCTTTTCACGTAATAGGGACATAAAAATGCTCTCATGTTTATCCTTACTTCTTTTATTATTCCCTTTCCACACATTGAATCTTTACTTTAAAACTTTAAAGAAACTAAATATTCATATTTCCTTACTTGTAATTATTTTATTTTATTTAATTAGAATCTTTTCTAATTATATATTTTTCCGACAATATTATATTAAATATATAATTATAATTACCTTTTATAGAAAGTTTTGTTATTTGGATGACATCCTAATCGAAAATTAAGGTGCAGATAGTGCTAATGTTACAAGGGTTAGACAAATATGGAAGAAGTCCAGCTAGATGTCGTCTATTCTCAAATAAAAACGTCTCTATGAAGTTAAAAGAAAAAGTTTATGTTAACTAATGACAAGCGGGGAAAAGTCTTGTCTTGAGAATGGACTCGTTAGTAGTCTGTCTTGTCGTAGGTATTATGATAATAATATTTTAGAATGGGAATAAATTCTTTTATTAAATAACAAATTTTATGAAGTTAAAATAACTGATAAAATTTGTAATCTAAAATCACTTTTTATATCCAAAGTAAATCAATTATGTAAATATATATCATATAAAATAACGTTTTCTATAAAAATTAATATAAAGTAAAAGTTTAATTTGATATATCACACGATAACCTTATACCTTCATTATCTACAATAAAAAAAATATATTAACAAAATAAAATCGTTACTAATATGTAACATAAACTGTGTGAGAAATTTCTTAGCTTGTGGCGCTGAAATGAGCAATGCAATCTGCCCACTAAGCTAAATTAAAAATAACGTAAATGAGAATTAGATGGATGTAGAATATTTCCGTGAGGGAGAAAAACATCAAGCAACTGCGATCATGAATGGGTATCGAAGCTATTGGACTGAGAATGCAAGACTGAATAATGAGATTCATTTTAAGTACGAGGATCAAGACCTCAAGGAAAGCCTAAAATGACGTAAATGATAACGGCGAAATTAAAAAAATGGATCTTACATATATATGGTTATGGTCACGATCGTTAAAAATGGAAAAGGAAAGTCAAAGGAGAACTTGACTTACCTGGGTTAACCTGGAAATTGTCAGTAAAAGAAGGAGAAGAAGTGAACCTAATTAAATTATAGATTATCACTTAAATTAATATTAAAAAGATTAAAATATTTGTAAGTACATATATGTTATCTAACTAAAGACCGGTTTCGACTATGTGCTTTATTGATGAAACCTAACAAGGTCGGAATCAGTTTATACTTATGAAATTGATAACATGTATGCACTTAAAGATTTTCTGCTCTATTAAATATTAATGCTTCACTTAGATTAAATGATTCTAGAATTCCTATATATACGTAAGCCTGTCAAATATACATTTATAATGATACTAAGTAATACATCTAAGACTAAAAATAAAGAAATAGAAATAATGAAATAAATAATCATGATAAAACAAAAGATAATATTGATAATAATAAAGAAAGTATTATTGGAAAATAGTGTTAACTCCATATTATTTTACCATAAATATGAGGAATGGCAGAAAGATTCGAATTAGCAGTGGAGTCAAAGCAGGTTTCAATATCAATACCCCTTTATGAGATTCCAACTACTGTTAAAGCAAAAATTTTCCATATTCGCCAAAATTTATTCGAGGAGATCAGTGTAACTTTGAGAAAACTATTTCAGAAAAATATTAAATTACTTTTAGTTATTTGAAGAAAGGATGAGGATAGGTTTGGAAACATCTGGGTTTTGGAATTAGTAAAAGAGTTAAGCATACTTTGTAATTTTACTGTGGATGAGATAATAATGTATAGCAGTGGTGAATCTTCCAGGAATATGTAATGAAGAACTCGAGTTGGGCGAACAAATAAATGACTTTAAATCTCTTCTCTCTCTTCTCTTTTCTTTCTTTCTTTCTTGAGCTAAAGAGAAGGCGGAAAAGAAAATAATGAAATTGAATCCCCCCTCCCACCCCCAAGTCAAAAATTTGGTTATTACAGAAACTACTTCCCTGAAATAAGTAAACTGATCTGCTAATATTTTATCATAACGAGAGGTTTTATCTAGGAAACTAATTGTAAAAATTTTTATGGGGACAATAATAATTGTCGTAATCATGGTTTTTTTCTTAATCTTCATTATATATTTTTTTACGCGCAATAATTATGAATTGTGACAATGGCGCATGTTTGATTTTGATAATACTATTTGTAAGCCTCGTGATGAGTCTTGTTTAATTTATTTTGAAGAATTGTGTATCAATATTGTTTTGATTATTATTATTTATTTATTTTACCGTATAAAGGGGCTGAAAATTACCAAAAAATTATAATTTTTTCCCATTTTTTATTTTAAAAAATAATAAAACTTAAAAAAAGTGTACAGTGTTTTTTCCTAAAGAAAAGTCTTCTTCTAGAATATGCAAGTGGTACAATCATTGTAGAAGAAATTATATTCTCTAAGAATAAGTGAGCAAAACAACCAAGCTAAAAAATTATAATAAAAATGCATTATTAACAAATACATGGGAGATACATTTGTTTAGCCATCAATTTCATTCAAAGAATGTAATAAAAAATGTTTTATTTGAAGCCTCATGTAAGGAAATTAATTAGATAAATTACAATAATCGCTTTAATTATCAAGATTTCCTGAATTTTAATAATACAAATTGCGATAACAAAGAAAACCACGAGAGTCTCATTCTATAGTCAGCATCTATTCTCCTTATGATTTGGGAAGTCTAAGATAAGAAAAATTTAGTAATGAAAGTCATCATTCATTATCACTAGTTTGGGATAAGATTATAGATTTTAAATATGTATAATTGGTAGATGCCAACCCGAAAATGGGAGATAAATTGACCATTGCTACATTGTTTCTTTCGATTCTATTAGTTTTATTTTTCTATTATCAAAATATAGAATTGATAATTGTTTACAATATATTTAATGTACATGGAAAATAGATTGTAGAATAGTGGATCAAAACGTTCAGATTTTATAGTCTTGAAAGGTTTTTAATTTAGTTTTATGGTTATGTTATTATAGTAAGAATTTAAAAGGATGATATAAATCAAGTGAATTTCTACATTATTTTCAATGCCCAAAGAACTCTATAAGAGTAGCGAAAATTTTAATAATAATTATTCAGAAAAAATAAACAGCAGGCTTTATTATCTTTTTCTGGAATAATTATATTATGATTTAAATTTTTAAACTTTTATGGTAGTTTGTAATACTAAATTATTTATGGAAAACTTATTGTCTAAGAAGAGTGTGTCCGTTAGAGCCAATAGCAGTCTAATAAATAAAATAAGATATCTTTGGTTCAAAATTTTATCTGACTATCATATTCGATATTCCAAATCAAAAATTTTACATAATATATATAATTTTTTTTTACCGATCATATAATTTCAATAAATAATTTTATGTTGGGTTCAATAGGTTATATTTTTTTAAAGGTTTTACATTATTTTACATATTATCGATAAAAGTTAAATTTTCGAATAGGTTATTATACTTTGTTTCAACTTTTTCCGTGGAAGAGATTGTGTATCCATTATAAAAACGGTGGATCAAGAATATGGTTGTCAATCAATCTGGTCGAGACATAAAGCGTGAATCAATTAGGATTATATTCTGAAATCGAGCACAACTTAAATAATTATAATAAAAAGTATTTTTTTTATTTTTCTTATTAGAGTCAATAAAATTTTATGGCTGAAGTAGGAGTGTAAAAAACGGAAAAGAATGTTTAAAAAAACGGTTTTTTTAAATGTAAAAAAGGGTAAACTAGCGGAATAAAACTGAATAAAATTATGTGCTTAAAATATTTTAACATGGCGCACACACTAAATGGGTTACCATCTATATAATTATCTGGGCGCTAAAGACCATAAAAAAATTATGTCAAATAATGGCTCCTCTCACTTTATTTCTGGAGAATTTTGGAGATTCTGTTTAGTAAAAATAAAAAATATTGTAATTAATGCATTCAATACCTTACCACGCACAAACGGGTTAGCTGAAAGAACACTTAATAATCGATATCTAGCCACTAGAAAGGATTTTAAGGAGCCAGAGGAAGTTAGGGCGAAGTTTGGACAGCATACAGCTCTGTAGCTTTAGCCACGCGCATAACCAAGGAGGAGGATAGAGGGAAACCCCCCCCCCTTCTTGGGAATTTGCCTCTTCTTGAGGCCAATATAAAATTTTCCATCTACAAATCCCAAGACCCCCCTCCCCCCTCTTCCCAAAAAATGTATATAATATATCTCTAAAAAGAAAAATTAGTAAAAATTAATAAATTATCTTTCTCCACCCTTCTCTTGATATCCCTTTTAAGCTTGGTGACCTTCTTGACTTGCTACCCTCGCATCATTCTTCCTTTTAAAAAACTTGCTTAGCATTCCCGCATTCTTTACTTAACTCCTATTTTTTAAATTTTCCTACTCTTAGCATTTTATGGGAATCAAAAGATCTAACCTAAAATTCAATAGAACCGTATAGGTTCAAGCTCCATTACCCACCAAAAGATGGTGGTTTTGAGGAATGAGATATCCACCGATCTTGCTGTCGATTTTTGAGCAGTTTACTTTTCTAAACCCCCAATCATTTCCCACACCTCAAAAAATATGAATTTTCCTTAGACGATGCTTATTGTTATGGAATATAAGTGTTGTTAAGGTCCCCTCGCCCGAATCCAACAGGCAAAAGGATTTAGTCAGGCCAGTTTTAAGCTCGCTGCGTCTTAAAATTTATTTCTTACAAAGTTATTTTCGAAACATTTAATTTATAATGAGTCATTTCATACACCGGTTATATATATACATTTAATATTTTATCATTAATTTATATTAGAGGTGGGCCGGGGGCTTAGAATCACACGTGATACGATATGTCATGTGGTGAGTGTATATAAAATTTTTAAATTATTAGCCGTCAACAGAATCACGGAAATTTTAATTTTAAAAATTGTTCTTTTATAAATATAATTTTTATAATTTTATTATAATTATAATATTTATATTTTTAAATTTAATTTAGTTCCTTTTTTATAAACCAAAATTAAAAATCTTATCAACTCTCGTTCAACAATGAAAATTTGTTAATAAATAAATTTAATTTAAATATATTTTATTTTCATTTATCTACTCTGCTACTGGGCCAGAAAAATCAAATATTACAATAAAATAAACTATTAAAATATCTAATTTATAACTACATTGTACATGTTTATTTTTGCGTGTTTTTCTGTGATTTTAGTTATACAGAATTGGAAAAAAAAATTTAAAAAGTTAAGAAAGGGAAAAAAGTCACCAAAAATTGAATAAAATCTAGAAAATCTATATTATTATTTTTTTTAAATTTAATTTTCAAAAATTAACAACAAAAGTATACTGGAAAAATTTAGCTAATAATGAAGGTACCAAAAAGAGTAGGGGAGAATATGATTATATAGCAATTGTTTTGTTCTTATAAGATGAAATTTTATTTCTATGAAAAATGTTTTCTTTTATTGTGAGCCCAAAGGAAAGAAATTCGAATAAATGTTCTCATAAATTGAGTAAAATTGATCTAAAATTTTAGAAATGAGTCTTTGTTGTTTCTATTCTATATTGAGTAATTTTTTCATAGTTTCGGTTCATTTTTCCATATATTTTCTAAACTTTTGTATAAATTTTTGCGTCATTTCCCAATATTGTGTGTGTGCCTTTTCTGTCTAATTTTTCCTAATTTTTCAATCATTTTAATAATTTTCGTAATTATTTTTAAAAATCAATCTTTTATACTATTTAAAAAAAAAATTATATCAGGTAATATATATAGATAACTAATTTGTCACTTATTATAAAGAATTAAAATTTATTTAATATAAATAGTTACTAAACGATTGCGAATTAGAAGAGAAAAAAATTCAAAATAACAAAAAGGACAATATTTAAAAAAATAAAACACAATCTAAAAATATAGTAAAAAAAAATAAAAATGTTTATATATTATTTTTTGGCTTTAAAATAATTTTATTAAAATTTTATTTCATTCTATCGAACGAAGATGATAATGACAATATTTATCGAAACACAGAGTTTTAATATATATTTTTTTTCAAAAATATGGCCAAAAAACATATTAAAAATGTCACGCAAAAAATTTAAATAATTTTTTATATAGTAAATTAAATATTATGATTTTTTTTAAACATTAATTTAAACGGTTTTGATTTCATTTATAAAACTGGAATAATTAGATATAGAAATATGATATTTGATACCATACCTCAAAAAAATAAAATTTTACTTTTATTAATTTTGGCAGAAATTTCAAGGGAAATTATTGATATATATATATATATATATGAAAAAAATGAGGTTATTAACTATAAGTCAATATATATTATATTACCTTCGGTTAGATATTTTTTAATATAATAACTCAAACTCACTAAATTGATTTAAACACATTCTAAAAAATCGAATAATTGAGGTACCTGATGGTCAAAATTATTCGAATAAGAGCAAAATTTATATTCCTCCATTTTACATATTTTGGAAAAGATTATCGCGAGGTTTTAAATCTATGATTTTGGCTTTCAAATTCGGTTACCTTTCTCGCGCCGCTATTAATCTAGCAAAATTTTTGACTTGTCTATACTTAGCCCTAACCACTTACGACATCTTGGAGATCGGAAATTCAGTCATACTGATTCCCGAAAGAAATCATGATTCGTTTAAAATGAATAGCAAATTGTGTTACTACCCATACATCAAAACCTGTGGCAAATTATGCGAAGTAGGCACTATGAATATATCCGATATACCTTTAGAGGGACAGCAAGAAATTTATTTATTCAAGGGAATTAAATTCAAAGATTCGTTTGACGTTTCAGTGAGCAGAGGGATATCTTTAGGTTATAGTGTTCCGGATGATATGCCAAAATTGTAAATAAATTAATTATGAATTTATAAAATTTATAGAGAATCATAATGGACTTTAACAAAAATTGAAAAAAAAATTTTTTTCCTAATATAATTTACACACTTCCTTATCTAACTTATTTCTTAAAAGGATATGTAATATACTGCATTTAAATTAACCAAATCTCCAAATATATATATAAAGAACAGAGATTCACAGCTAACTTAAATCGACCTGTCATTTATTATAGCTAAGCTTTAACCAAACCCACCGTTAAAACTTTTGTCACCCAAACCTGAACCTCGAAAAAAAGGATATATAAACCGCTTAAACCATTTAATATTCAACTGTTTTATTTTTATGTGTCTTAATAATATAATAAACTTTAATTGCTTTTTAGAGATCAAATTTAAAAATTATACTTCTTTTGATATGATTCTCAAAATTATTATATGCCAAAAATTTTGAACCGACTTTTAGAAGTTCGAATCAAGCTGATATTTTCATATTTAAGAGCCGAAACTGTAATGAATCATTAATTTTATCTGAACTAAAACTGATATTTATGTTATGGCTCTGATTCCCAGAAAAATGGTACTTTAAGCATGATATAATACAGTGAGAAATTTTTGTAAACTAGTTACACATAGGAGAAAAATATTCTAGATAACGAAATGAATTCGATAAATCATAGATATTTATTCAGTGCTTTATAGTGTTAATTTTCATTTTTTAAAAAAAAATATAGTTCTGAAGATGAATCGTTAGTGGTAGATGATAGAATTATTCCTAAAGATAATGCTCATATTACAATAGACGAGAGTGAAGTAAGATAAAATATATAGATATATGATCGTCAAACTGCATGAACCTGCGGATAAAATAATGGTCTAGTTTATAAATATTAGCCAAACTCGAACCTTATAAAATATTATGGGCGGGGTTCAGGCTTAATACATAATAATTATTTATTTTAAAAAAAATAACATAGAAAATAATGTTTTTTCTTGTTATTATCAAAAATTTAATAATAATAAGGAATTTATCTTTGATATTGAAGAAAGCAAATAGCAATTTCTAGTTATTAAATTTTAAATGAAACGGGTTTAAATTTATATATTAACAAATATTTTTGAGCAGAACCGCTTGTCAGAAAAAAATTGAATTGGCAGGGCTATATGCAGACCAAGGCTTGTCAAGGATATTTTGCTCACGAAATTCCGCCTCAGCCTATTTGGGTGAGCCGTGTAGTCTATTTCGTGGCTAATATTTTTCTACACGGAAAAACGCGCGACGATACAAAATTTAAAAAAATATTTATAAAATTAATTATCATCCATTTTAGAAAAAATTTACTAACATAATTAAAAGAAGCTATTTGCATCCTTGGGATCTTCAATAGGAAGTTCGCCCAGCATATACCGTTGACACTACTTCTAATGATTATCTAATATTTGGCCAACTTTAAGAATTAACATGCATAGCATATTTCTAATCGCGAAATGTCGTATAGCGTATTTCTTGGCAGGCAAATTTCGATAATTCACTAAATTTTTATTCTCAAATAATATATAAAACAATGTTTTTTTTATTGTAAATTTTAATACATGTGCAATTTGCTTAATTGCTGTCTAGTATTCATTTATAAATATAGGTCTTCATATGCCCAATCAACTTCGATTAGAGATTATTTATCCAAGAAAATTGCATTCAAACTCTTATTAGATTTCGAACTAAAATTCTAAGTCATAACTTTTTTATTTTTTGCACCTTGCTATAAATGATAGATATCCTTTTCTTTCTTTCTTTCTTTCTTTCTTTCTTCTTTCTTTAATCTTTGTTCCCAGACACCATATGATTTTCCTAAGCTTATATTATTCTTTCCATTTACAGTGTATTTAATTTGGTCTAACCAATAAATAAATATGATCTATATATATCAAAATAATTTTTAGGTGTGACGAGTAATGACCTATAAAATTATTAAAAGCTGGTACCGCCAGATATACGTGCACAGGTCTAAATAGGCTAAATTTTTACTTCTGTATGAAAAAATAGTATAGTATTAGATTTATTAGCATAATTTATTTTAAGTTCATCAAGATACTCCAAAAACATTAATTTAATCCTCCCTACAGCATACAGCCATTTGAATAGTTGATACAGTGTAGTATACATTAATACATACATTCAAAAATTGCCATTTTCAATTATTGATTTGATTATTTTTTTAAATTTTGAATAAATGCTATATAAACCAATTATTGATCAGAATTTTTCCAACCTAAATTACTTATTTTTTTAAAAAATATGGTATTTTTCAGCCGATCTAAAAATAATTTTATAAAAAATTCCACTCAAATATGATAGGTATTCTTTTCTGAATCGTCCGGTAATAACGAGTTTTAACTAGATTATATAATAAGATTTGGAAAATAGTATAGTAAAATCAGTTAAGAAATAATTTAAATTTTCCCTTATTTTCGATGGAAAAGTCTTCTTTAATATTAGTTAAGTGAATCGTTGAAGCCTTGTCCTGGTTTGTCTAATTTTAAACTTATTTTTGTTTAGCTCAACAGGCTATGCAGATTTTGAACTAGGCCACCCTTTTTTGGTGTGTTTTAATTGGATATGCTAGTTCGTAAACTAGCTAAGTTTATATATTTGCTAGAAACCATTAAATAAATATATTATTTTTTCAATTTAGATGGTAATTTATGCCTTTTAATTTTTCTTTTTAAGTTGTTTAGAGGAAAGTATATAACTGGCTAAACAACATGCTATTATAGAAATAAGATGAACCAAAATAGGGGCTTTTTATTTCATAGGATTAATTTTAAATTTAATTATATTCGATGAATACGATATCAATTTTATTTTAAATATAAGAAAATATTAATATATTTCAGGAATCAGAAGATGATAACTTCTCACATATGCTGCCTATAATTGAATTGCTAACGGTGAATGATATATGGAATCCTATTCCTTTTCAAAAATTTATCGAGGATAGGATGGAAGAGATAAACTTTCCTGAGTTCAAAATGATTGTATTTATTTTATGACACATATAAAATAGATATTTATTTAGAGTGAAAGAAAGAAAGAAAGAAAGAAAGAAAGAAAGAAAGAAAGAAAGAAAGAAAGAAAGAAAGAAAGAAAGAAAGAAAGAAAGAAAGAAAGAAAGAAAGAAAGAAAGAAAGAAAGAAAGAAAGAAAGAAAGAAAGAAAGAAAGAAAGAAAGAAAGAAAGAAAGAAAGAAAGAAAGAAAGAAAGAAAGAAAGAAAGAAAGAAAGAAAGAAAGAAAGAAAGAAAGAAAGAAAGAAAGAAAGAAAGAAAGAAAGAAAGAAAGAAAGAAAGAAAGAAAGAAAGAAAGAAAGAAAGAAAGAAAGAAAGAAAGAAAGAAAGAAAGAAAGAAAGAAAGAAAGAAAGAAAGAAAGAAAGAAAGAAAGATTTTTAATCGTTAAGAACAATGGCATTAATACACCTTTCATTAAAATGCATTAAAAAAGTATATATTTATGGCTGTCATTGAAAGACATTTAGACAAAATACCTTTCAATGAAATTTAAGCCAACGACATTAACTGCATCTGACTTCAATGTACGCATGCTTTTATTTAGTGTATCACATGCTTATGTCATTGGATAAGAATACCCAAATTAATCATTAAATTTTACTTATAATCCTCAAAATCCCTTCCTATCCTTTGAAGCCAAATCTCAAAGTTCATTAAGATCGGAGAAGGCAGTTATTCCGAAGATTTTGTTCTCGTCAATGTTCCCAAAGAACTCGAGATGGATGCCCAAGAAGATGTCAATAAAAATCTCACTATCCGTTCTCAAGGTGAATAATCCGGGTATTGTTTTAGATAGAGAGGCAACACAGATACTTTTTCTCGCATGAGGATAGGGGTTTAGTTTATCATTCATTCATCGTTTTTACTTTCAAATTTTTTTAAATACATATTATGTTTCCTAAATATAAATAAGATTCAAAATTTAAAGGGTCTTAGCATTTGGGTTTAATTATGTTTATATTAATGACATATATAGCACCTAGATTGACAATTCATTCATTAAAAGTGTACATCAAATGCAAATCAGCTGGAGACGCCATCTTTGGTTACACTAATCATTATTAAAATTTTAAACGAGAGCTTAATTTATTGCTTATATCTGATGCAAACTTTATTAAAGAATTACCGGATCATCGAGATAATAAGGAAGCAAGTTAGCAATTTAATAGCACTTTTTAACATGAGAATAATTACCATATGCGTTAACAAAATGGCGGGTCCAGCTGATTTGTTTTAAACGACGCTTAAAAATGCATTTTAATGAATGAATCGTCAGTCTAGGTATTATACATGTCATTGGTATATATATAGTTTATTGTGTATTGCGGAAGTAATTTTAAAAAAAACAGCTTAATTTCAGAAAATTTACAATATTTTTTCCATAGATAATTCCGATTGACACCGATATAGATAGAATAGAATATTCTAAGACTTACATCGAATTAATGTACGAAGTCATAATTTCGCGGTAATTTTTTACATTTTCTTTTTTTTTAACATTAGAAAACATATATCGTAATTTTTTCCAGGAGTCTGAGTAGTCTTGATGCTCTTCCGCCTCAAGAACTTAGCAAAATTAATGGAACCGATGACAAAGGAAATTTCGTAAAGACTTCCGGGTTTATCAAGGATTTAAAGTATTATATATATAAATATGTATTTATGTTTTTTTAAAAAAAATATTTGCTTCAAAATAGAAGTTCAAAATTTTATTCAATTTGCGGATTTAAATATGAAATTTTTCTGAAGAGGATATCTACAAGATGATTATCTTTGTAATAATTGAAGCAATTTTTGGCCTTATTTTTGGCCATCTTAACAAAAAAAATAAAACTTTGAAATTTTCTTTGAATAATAATTATAATTTAAATTTAATAATATAGATAAGATTGTGGATAAAATAAAGTGTAATAAACCTTTTTGATTTATAAATTATTTGACATAGGAAAACCAATTATACGAGTTCTCCCGTTTTTATTAAAGAAAGGGTTTAATGATTAATTTATGTCAATTATTATTGCCTCGAAAGCACTTATTATTGTTCGGGGAAATTTCCGAAGGAGTTGTTTGAAGCATGGGACATATACAAAGGCAAACATGGGGCGATAACTTGTCAGAATCAAAGACCAAGTTTGTGTTTTCTATATATCAATTTTCGATTTATCGAAATTTTCACACGAACTATAATATAAAATATAAATGTGACTTAATTTATTACCATGTTATACAGACAAATGCGCCTCAAAGAGACAAATATGGCTAATATCTTATAGATATGTTTGAAATTCTATAAGATAGGTCTGTATTTTAAGCATTGCTAGAATACATTTCAAGCAAAAATCAGACTTTTCATATTTAAATGATAATCAAGAAAATTATATGATATATAATATTTATTTGAAATATAATTTAATTTTCATCTTCACTTGATGTTTGATATGATTAAGGCAGATGAGAGACAATGACATATAGTCATGGCATACTAGCAAAAGTAACGCTAATAGGTGCTATCATTGTAATCTATCTATGGTTATAAAAAAAAATAATTATGTCTATTAGATTTTAACATAAATTATTAATAAATGTAACATTTTCTGCCTAGATTGCCAATAGGTTTATAACAAAAACTCTATATGAGCCAGGAGTGGTATATATACATATGTACCCTGTCGTTAAGTCCCGCACACTTCCCTCAAGTGTGCTTCCCTCATATGACACTTGTCTAGAATTTTTTTTCCTTCAAGTCTTTCATTTTTATTTAGACATTTATCCCGAAGAACAAATATATTTAGTGTATGAACAAGAGTACGGTGGACAAGCATTCGAAAGATACCGAGTTTGTTAATTTTATTATTTTTCGCAATTTATTCTTTTACATTTTTGTTCTTTCTAACTTGTATTTTAGAAACTGCTGATTTTGATTTGTGTAGTGTTGTTATAAGGGCTAATGGCTAGCTCAATATTCTAACCAGAAAAATATTCTCTAAGCCTCGAGTTTTCGTTGATAGATGTTCAAATCTTTGTGCCACTTCTGAGCAAATTCTTGTGGCTTGCATAATATTTATCTGGATAAAATATTGAGTTAGCAGTTTAAAAACACTATTGATTAGTTAAAAGGGTTGTATATTTTTTTTAGCAAAAACAGATTTTTATTACTAATAATATCCTAAGAATTAATTCTCACTTTCTTCTTGTTAGATTTTTTTTGAATATTGAATTTATTTTTTTATAATTTGAATATTATTATTATTATTAAATATGATCGTTTATCTTTTAAATTTATTTGTTTTTATTAAAACGTTTAGTTTGCTAGCAAATACGAAATATTGAGCTTCTTGTATCAACTTTCTGTCGCGTTATGTCGCAAAGAAATTATTTACAATTTTGAACACAGGGATTTACACATGGGCAACGTGCTGGTTATTATTTACATTATATTATTGAATCATATATCATTATAACTATGTATAAATTTGAAAGGGAGTAAAATTATTAAATAATTTTCGATTTCTAAAATATATATTAATTAACATTACTGCCAATTCAAACATGCAAAATAAATTTGAAAATATATTACGCGAGCTTTGAAATGATATACTTGAAGTTCAAAATCTTATAACATACTTCAAGTCAGGATGATATTTTACGATATTGAAGAAACTATAAGATTATATCTGTAATTAAGTGTGAAATATCAGGATTGAGGACCGAATGTTTAAAACATTTGTGAAGGGTTAGATTAACTATTGCACCAAAGATTTATAATTGTGTTTATATATTCTGTATGATGCACACATTAATAATTAATATCTACTTAAAGTACTAGAAAAAGAAAGAAGTAAACTCTAAACATACTTTGCTGCATATGAGTTACCATATAATTCTTCCCGCTATATACCCTTTGTTAAAAGATAAGATTTGATTTCTTATAAGCACATTTGTATCTAAAGGTCTTAGATATTAAATTATCGCTAGGGTTTATTACTGTGAGATATTCTAATGGATATCTGATTTTTCTAAATGATTATAAGAATTTGTTGATTTGATAAGCGACCTTCTGTTTCATGATTTGTTTTTTTTGATCATATTTTTACTATTTCGAATACTCCTTTCTACCCCATAATGCCACTAAAAAATAAGTTGCTTTGTCTCCTGCGTTCAGGTAACTGCAGCCTCAATGACTACCCTAACCCTAACCCTAATCCTAAAATTTCTCTCATAAAATATCACCAATTTAGACAGCAGAATGAGGGATCCAACGTAACTCTGTCATTCCTGAAAAACGAAAAGGGCGATGACCCTTATGTTGACTTAAATTTGATATTCGGTGTCTTATATTTATCAATTTTAAAAATTTTGAATTTGTCGTAAAAAAATTATCGTTTCAAAGCATCTTATATTCTAACTAGACCAGGCAAAATTCGAAATGGTGTTATTCGAATCCGTAATAAATACGAAATCGAATAGCGAATAATTGAATTATATTCGTATGTGCCTTCAATAAATTAATACTTAAGGCAGGTCAATAACGATTAGGGTTAGGGTTAAAAAAAATTCAACTATAAGATGAATATAATTCGGTTATTTTGACTAAGGGGGGTACCCCACCTCTACCCGAAGATACCCTATTTTAACGACGCAATAATTTGACCGCTGTTAAGAGGCCCCGGGGGACACACTTATTTGAGTTAAGTACCCGCTAATCGATCCTGATTAATATCTCCAGTTGTAAAGACCTAAAAAAAATTTTAAGATTATTCAAAAAAAAAACTTAAATTTAAAAATAAAATTATGTTTTATGTTCGTTTTTTTTTATTATCATTGTATTTGTTACAAATCCAAACTTGCTCAGGGGCTTGATGTTATTTGGGAGAGCGTATCAGGAATCAAGATAAATAAAATCTATATAAAATAAAGGATTAATCTTAATAATAATTTAATTAATAAACACTTACTATTCAACGAACCTAAAATAATTTGATATAAACTCCTTTAATTAATTATTTTTATTAAATAACTGTATTACCTTTTTTGTTGGTAGAAGACCCTGAATCTTTTCTTTCTATCAATAAATTAGGATTCTATAATGAACACAAAACAATTTATCTTTTCTATGAAATTCCAACTAACTGTTTTTTATTGAAATAATTGAACAATATATATATTCATTTTTTTTATAATCATTTGAATATTAAACATAATAATTTTTCGAAGAAATAAACATATAAAATAAAAATCCATCATTTAAATTAATGTTATTCCCTAAAATATAAAAAATTTAAAATTTATCTTTGCATATAACAAATATAAGTACAACTATTTTTTAAACTAAATTTGCATAATACAACAGTATTATTTATTGTCTTTGTGTGGTTTTTTTTTTTTAAAAAACAAATTTTTAAAGTAAATTCATTTCATAGCCCACGTTTTAAATAAAGTTAAAAGAATCGATAAATTTTAGAATAACCCAATGTTGTTATAACGGTTTGACTTGTAGCCTATATTTAAAAAACTGTCGACTCTCTATGTTTTATCTGGAAAAAATATTAGGCAACCCCGAATATTTTGCTCATAGATGGCGCAAAAGGTTTGGACAGCTGTTCGCGAAATATCGAGGCATATGCAATATTTTTTCTGGCTAAAATATTGAGTTCGCAGTTTTTCAAGAATTCAAATCGAGCTATTTATCAACACTATGCTAAACTCTTGCACATATCATATTGTATTAAAAAATATATATATGTCGAATAAAAACAATGATAACAGATTAAAAAAGTACCGCACGATACAACAATACTTTATGAAGGATCTGGTAAATTGGAAAATATTACGATCTTATCTTTCGGGATACAAATTTCTATCATAGATTTCTCTTTCTCGAGAATGACTATCGGTAAAAATTATTTTTAATTTTTTCTTTCCTTTCTTTTTACCTTTCTTTCTTTCTTTCTTTCTTTCTTTCTTTCTTTCTTTCTTTCTTTCTTTCTTTCTTTCTTTCTTTCTTTCGTATGAATAAAATATTATCTATATAATAATTAAAATATATTTTAATCGTAAAACTAATTTTGTTGGCTTCTTAGATGGCGCGGTCTATTTTAAAGATTTATCCCAGCAAATTGAATTATTTGCACACAAAGGCGATTACCAATATGACGTATACAGACGCATGAGAGAGATTAATAAGTTATCCTATATACATATATATATTGAAAAAATTTATATAATTTAGCGGAAAGGGGTGAGGCCTATGTACATAAAAATAAACAAAGGTCAGAATAAGAATATATTAAACTACTCATAAACATACTTAATTTTTCAGGAAAATCAGAACCAGTGATATAAGATCCATATTAATTGATATCATATATATTATAAATTATATATTATATATTTATTTTGCTTTAAAATTCAAACTTATACAGCAATGATTGGAAGATTTATGATCCCTACACCAACGTATATTGGTTACATTACTTGATTAGAAACATTTTCGACTATAAATTACAGCACATCTTTGATCTCGATGCAATTGAAAGCCACAAAAAAAATCCCTTCCCAGAAAATATTGAAGATTTCAATTTCGTAGAAAGTTTGACATTGCTGGAAAAAATTATGTTAAAACAATGTGCTAATAGTTGTGAATTTTTGCAGCTCTTAAAATCTATATTTTAGGAGGGCCATAGATTTAATTATAATAGATATTGACCATTTTTTTTGAAGAAATATAATAATACACATAATATTAAAAATTAATTAAGTATTTTTATTTATTAAATAAAATATCTTGTCACAATAAAAACTATATTTTAAAGAAAAAAATAATATTTACTTTAAGAGCATTAAAAATTTAAAAATATATAATGATAAAACGGTTTAAATATTATGGCAAACTATTTTTAGATGGTTTCCAAAATGGAAATCATAGAACATATCAATATGCATTTTTGCTGTAGAAAGAGAGATGCGCCTGGTTCATTATAGTATTCTAGATTTTTGAGATTTACTAAAGCAATTTTTTTTACATATAATTATACTATTTAAAATATTTAAAATTATTTATTAGTTTATTATAATAATTATGATGATAATTTAAATTGTATAAATTTTATTTATATGTTCATTTTTTTTATATTATTAACATAATATTTCTTATACAAATGTTTGAAATTATGAAAACACAAATAAATCATTACTGAAACATTGATTAAAATAAAATTATCAATCGTTAATATTTAGATAAAAAATAAATAAATTTTAGTTTTAACCCCTTTCATTTACGCTAGGCCCTGGGGTTACCGTTACTACTATACAGCTCACCTTAGTAATGTTTATTATTTTTTTAAATTTTACATTTGAATAAAATTTATTAAATATATAAAATGGTATTACATTTTAAAGCAATCTTGTCAAAATCTGCCATATTAAGGTATTTATATTTTGAAAAATATTAGAATTTATGATATTCAATAAAATACATTTTATCTTAAATAATTTTTATCATTAAATCTAAACCCTAATTTTCACAAAATCTAAAGTAATTTTCTGGTCGTTTTAGGTATTTTCAAAAAATCTAAGTAGATTTACAGAGCATTTCATATATTTTTCCTATAGATTCATCGTTTTTTAATTTGAGATTTCAGATTTACACTTAAGATATTTGTAATTTTTATTGGCAAAAGTTTTTTTTTTAATCTGAGCAATAAGAAATAACTTTCTCTGCATTTTTTATGAGCCTTAAGGTCTGAAATTTGGATCAATTTAATTTTGATACTTAATCGCTTTTTACTATCTCGCTAAAAAGCATTTGAACTAGGACACCTCTTTTAGTATTTTTTTAAGTATTTGATGGCATTGTTATTTTTCATATTTTATTCTCGTTTTTTTTGGTTATGTTTCTTTCGTTTTTTTTTGTTTCTTTCGTTTTTTTCTTTTTTTTTCTTTTTTTTTGTTTTTTTTTCGTTTTTATTTAAATATTGGCTAAATTATTTATTCCTAACGTTCAATGATTCTTTCAGTTGAAAGAAACGAAATTTTTGCTACAATTTGAATGAGAAATTCTTATTTTTTGCATCAAAATAAGTTAACGAGAAATTACTAACTTTAAATTTCTAGACTATAATTTGACTTAAACCTTCCTGGTTTGAATCTAGGATATATTTAAAATAACTTAGATCATGCAACCTTCGACAATAATATGGTTCACGAGGCAGTTAAAAGTTATTATTAAAAGCTGAAAAGTTTTTATAAATTATTATCATCCACTATGGGATTATTTTTCGATTTGTTTTTTTTAAAAATAATGAATACAAATATTTCAAAAAAAATATTTGAATAAAATTTATAAGTCTATCCTCATAGTCATAACCATTATTTTTGGAGAAAAGGGGGTCTCTTTGAGCCTAAACCATCTTTGGTTATTACACCTCCTAAGGTAGTTAAACTGCTCGATTTAAGCCCTAATTTTAATAATTTTTCCAGAAAATATTACTCAAGTCTAAAAATTTCGCTCATAGCTGGCACAATAGTTTGAACATCTATTAGCGAAATCTCCATTCTTAGACAAATATTTATCTGTCTATAATATTGAGTTCGCCGCATAACCTAGAATTCGTAGCGGAGCGATTGCGGTCGCGTCACTACGAATCGGTGTTAATTGAGAATCGGCGTATGTAATTATTATCATTAATAAAAAACTCACCTCTCAGGCTTTATTTCCTATCGTATTTTATTTTTTTCAAAGATTTTAGAAGATAGGAAAAAAAATTTGATGATTTTGAGAAATGTATATGGCCTAGTCGGTTCAGTGCCTGTATTACAATCCTATGGTCCGGGGTTCGAATCCAGTAAGGGTCATCTTTTTTTCCTAAGCTAACTTGGTAGATCCGTCCATGGGATTAGATCAGGTCATTCCTTCAATATAAATATTAAAAAATAACTGGCCCTTATTGCATGTTAATTAATTTTGGTGGTTGTTTAAGCAAGTGTGGTTTAACGTCATATATATAATTTACCCATTTTAGTTAAAGATGTAATTTTTTTATCGCCGGGGTGGCCTAATGGGTTAGGTGTATGCTTAGAAACAGAAGGACGAAGAAGGACTCAGGTTCAATCCTGGTAAGGAGCATAAAAACTTTCAAGTTTTTCTTCGATGACTGATGTGTAAAGACATATGGTAAGATGAATTTCGGAGCTTAGAGATGACACCCCGGTCACCGACAGGCCTGGGCAGCTGGGTGCTAAGGATACCTGTCCAATAAACAAAATGAAGGAAACAAATGGAAATATGAATATGAAAGCTAGGGCGTTCCCTCCAAGCGACGCGCAGGGTGTAGACCTCCATCCTGTGAAAAGTAAAGTAACGGTCAAAGCAAAGATAACAAGATTAGCAAGTTTGAATATTGGGATGCCTAAAGGTAAGGCGAGAGAATTGGCAACGAAATAGAAGGGACAGAAGACTTTGATGATTGGAGATTGGTATAAATTGTACTATAATGGAAATGTTAGCAATAGGAACGGTGTCGGCATCATCCTCAGTCAAGATCTAACCTCCTCAGTAGTAGAAGTCAACAGGATTGAAGATAAAAATCAAATAATGAATAGATGGAAAGAATATTTTCAGGAGCTTCTCAACTTTAATTCCCACATATTGCATCTCGATGAACACTCCCCTTGTCAAAACCTTGTACAACCTATAACGGAACAAGAAATAATCACATGCCTCAAGCATATGAAAAACAACAAAGCTAGGGGTCCAGACGATATTCCAATAGAAAGCCTTAAAGCACTAGGAGATGATGGAATACATCTCCTCACAAATCTGTACAATAAAATACTTGGAAATGAAGAGGTTCCCCAAAAATGGAGGAAGAGCTATCTAGTTCCTATCTTCAAAATAAAGGGGATCCACACAATTGTCAAAATTACAGGGGCATAAAACTAATGTCACACTGTCTAAAACTACACGAAAAAATAATAGAAAAAAGATTAAGAGATATAATCGAAATAGGAGAGACACAGTTTGGCTTTATGCCTGGAAGATCAACAACCGATGCTATCCATGCAATTAGGCAAATGAGTGAAAAATACAGAGAAAAGAACAAAAAGCTACACATGGTCTTTCTCGATCTAGAAAAGGCCTTCGATAGAATCCCAAGAAAACTTATCTGGTGTGCGCTACGCCACAAAAAAGTTCCCGAAAAATATATAAGAAAGGATATGTATATGGGCCATACAACAATGGTCGGTAGCACAACAGGTACTTCAGCAGGCTTCACAATAGCCGAAGGAGTTCATCAAGGGTCGGCTCTCAGCCCACTTCTCTTCATTACAGTAATGGATGTATTAGCACAGTCTATACCTCAAACAGTCTCGTGGAATATGATATTTGCAGATGAATTGTGATACTTGCCGAATCCAAGGATGAAATGGAAGAAAGATTAGTGAATTGGATAAATATTCTAGAAAAGCACGGACTAAAAGTAAATAGAGAAAAGACGGAGTATATGGTGATAGGAGGAGATGAAACAGAGAGTATTGATATAAATGAATGGCAGATATCGGCAATTGAAAGATGCAAATATTTGGGCTCCACTATACAAACAAACGGCACAATAGAAAAAGAGATAAAGAGTAAAATTAATCAAGGGTGGTTAAAGTGGAGATCTTTATCTGGAGTGCTATTTGATAAAAGAATCCCACACAAATTAAAGGGAAAAATTTACAGTTCCATAATACAACCAACTATTCTATATAGTTCGGAAAGATGGCCAACCAAAGAATCAGACGAGAGAAGTCTACAAACCATGGAGATGAGAATGCTGAGGAAGATTGCTGGGGTAACAAGAAAGGATAAAGTGCGCAGTACAAGAATACTAAGTAGTTTAAAGGTAGTGCCCATTAAGACTAAGTTAATGGTAAACAGACTTAGGTGGTATGGGCACACAATGAGAAGGCCTATAAACTACATAGGAAATAAGGTTGAGAGTTTGGAAGTGATGGGCAAACGTAAAAGAGGAAGGCCAAAACTTCAATGGGGCCATAAAGTTAGAGGCAATATGAAGAAGTATAAATTAGATAAAAAAGATTGTATGAATAACATAAATTGGAGAGAGATGTTGAAGGAGCTTACCACCAGAAAAATCTAAAGGGAAAAAAAATAAAAATAAAGATTTAATTTTTTGTGATAAATATTTCTATATTTTATCCAAGTACAACAATTATATGCAGTAATGACGCAAGATAATTACCGCATGCTCGTTATGAAGAAAAAGTGTTCTGATGAATCGGAAAGTGAGACATAATTTCTTTCTTTCTTTCTTTCAAAAATTTAAAATATCTAGAGCGATCTGAAATTTTTTAAAAATTCAACTTAAAACATTAAAATAATTTATTTTTCAAAACTCAATTATTGTGTGTTTTCTTTATATTTAAAATCGTAATTATTATTTTTAAAAAAAAAACTATATAAGAGGGATAAGCCCATTATTGCAAGCTGCGTCGAATCTCTCCTTTCCAGTATGCAATCATTGGACCGTCCCTTATTCTCCTCTCTGCTTAATGGTTCTGGACATGAGTTTCTCGAAGCCATTCCATCCGCGAACTTACAATTACAATTGACCCAAAATGAGCTAACTCACGCCATAGGCATCCGTTTAAACTGCTTAGTAACCCAACCCCACATCTGTGCCGGCTGCAGTTCTGCTGTTTTGAGTAACGGAAGACATAGTCTACATTGTCGTTCATGTAAAGGCCGCATCGTTAGACATAACATTTGCAATTCCATAATTCTTAGAGCTCTGAGATCCGCTCAAATTCCTTCTATTCTCGAACCCTCTGGTCTTTTCAGATCTGGTGAGAAACGCCCTGACGGGATCTCTCAAATTCCCTGGAAGCGAAGTCAATTCTTGGTCTGGAATTACTCGTGTATTGATCCATTGGCTCCTTCCAATCAATCCCTTAACATTCTGAAGAACAAGGAGCTTCTAAAAATTTCAAAATAGAGATATCCCAAGATCATTTATTCATTCCCATCATTTCCACTACCTTGACTACCTTTGGGAATCGTGCTCTTTCTTTCTTCAAGGAACTTGGATCGCTAATCCGAAAACTAACTGATGAACCTCATGAAGGTTTCTTCTTAAGACAAAAACTCGCAATAGCAATTCACAGGGCCAATTACATCTGCTTCATTGGTAGCCTCATCTCATAAGATTATTAGAATATATTTTATATAAGTTATATACCAATAATTACATACATAATGTGAATATTACAAATATCTCATTTAATAAATAAAATTATTTAGATATTAGATATAACTATTAAAAAATTAAAAAGCAAAAAATTACAATCCGATGTCTAAAATGAATCTATATGAGGAGAACATACATTTTATAATCATAATTATCAATATTTTTATTATTTCATATATTATTTAGATAAAAATTGTGAGAATTCATCTCTCTTTGTGGGTCCGTCTTTGCAAAAGTTTGAGATTCAACGATATTAATTAATAATAATAAGATTAAATAAAATTTGAAGTGCTAACACCTTTTATTTCGTTTATGTATACATTTTGAAATTTTAATCGATGTATAATTATTAGGGAAAGTTTTAACTTGTTTGAATTCCTTGATATCTTCTAATTATAAAAAAATAAATATATATATAAATATAATAATTTGTACATATAAATTATAATATAATTGTTTATTCCAGAGGCCGCAAATGAAGAATATTCTTTGATCGTGATCTTAACCAACGATAACGGCATCCAAGCCCTCCAGAAATTGAACGCCAGGGATCCTCTCGGTATATAAAAAACAATGTTTTCGATTTCATTATCTAAATATATACCTTAAATTATCATATCATTTTATAAAAATATTTATATATCATTTATTAAATACACTAAAGTTTCGATAGATAATTACTCTCTATATCCGATTTTAAACTTCTAAAATTAAAAAAATTTACTTAAGTCATCATACTTCAATAGATAGAATTCATTTTATCATTATTATTATTTAGATCATTTTGAAGTTTTAGGAACATTTAGATTGGCCGATGCAAGTAAAGAATAAAAAAATTACTTAATTAAATTCTGAAAATCGTAACAAAAATTTAATTATTGTGTAAAGTTATTTCTTAAATTTCAGAATACTTTTTCTACTGTTTTTTTTGGCGGGAGAATGGAGTTATGAACCTTATAAAAAAAAATTGATCTTATGGAATAAATTATGCGAAGATTAAATATCCAATCAATAATGAGAAATTAAATATAATCTTAAACTTTAAATTATTTTTAAAAAAGATGAGTTTTGATGACAGATTAGTAGAAATAATTTCATATATTTTTTTTCATTTTTATAGACATATTAACTTCCTAATTGGAACAAAAATTCAATCAAACTTCAGGTTCAAAATAATCTCTTTTATTATTATATTTTACAAATATCAATCATTTTAAAATTCTTTTAATATCTGTAATTATAATTTTTCGTTAAATCATGTTTCAAGAAAAATACTATTGTAATCTTTCTTTTCTTTCTTTTTTCGCGTTTATCTTAGTAGAATAATTTTGGCCTTGTTAAAAGCTATATATTAGCTAATTTATTCTAGGTTTTTTAGGTTATTGTATCCTTTCATGACATCTAATTTAAATTACAAAAAACAAATTCGTTTTAAACTTGATATCTCTCTAATTCATTTATTTATTAATAAATATTAAAGGGATAAATATTAAATTTAATATTTTAAAATAAATACGATAGGAGAATATAAAGAAACGAGGAAATCAGGCCGGAATGCAGAGGATAGAAATATATTATTATTGATTAGAAATTGTGAAATTTTTAGAAGACAGTGAGAAAGCTAAGATAGTAGATCAAATGATACTCGCCTAAAATTGTCTCCCCTATGCGCAGGTTTTCGTTTAACGATCAACAAATATTTAGAGATAGATAATGATTTACTACCAACTTTTGTATCAAATGTGGTAAAATATTTTAGACGATAGATTTAAGAGGTGCATTTTTACCATTCTGAGTTATTCCAGATTGTAGGGACCTTTTAGTAATTTCGACTCATTTCGGTTATTAGCCATATTGGATTGACTAGCTCTCCGATAATATTTAAACGCTTTATGCAAACCCTACAAGGGAATTCCTGCGTTTGGCGTATTTTTAGACGACGTAATAATTAATTGCGGACGAGTATTGATCATGTGGTTAATCTAGAAAAAGTATAAAACCGGACTGGCAAGGAGGACGGACCGATCAAATTAAAAATGGAGAAAAATTGGTTACTTATTTGAGTCTTTTTTACTAACAAATTGGGAAACCGACGATAGGATTATTGCCATATAAAATTGTAAAACTCCGTCAAATGTGAAAGAATTACGTTTCTTTCTTGGGATCGTGAATTACTATGAGTCGTATATACAAAATTTACATTTTATTTGTACGCCCTTTACACCAACTAAAGACTAAAAATGTTAGTTGGCTTTGGTCAGTTCGAGAAAATTAAATATTTAATAAAGTTAAAATATATTATCAAAAGAGGATACAATAATTCTTTATTGAGCCAATATTCCTGTCGTAGATGATCTAGGAGCTGCTGTTATTGCATACCGATTTTTTACTGGCCTAGAAAAAACGATCACTTTCGCATTAAGAACACTTTCGGCGGCTAAAAATAATTACGTTACCATTGAACGGGAGACTTTGGCGATCATGTTCGCTATTGGTAAGTTCCATCAATATATTTAAGACATTTTATTATGATTACGTATCACCCGATGATAATAGAAGATATCTAAAACCGTTTTTTCGGCGCCGAAATGAACTCACGATGGAGGCAGGGAGTATATTTTAGGGATTAAGAACCATAATTCCCCAAAAAAATTACAAGTTAATATTTTGTCTTTTTTACATATAGGGCGGCACATCAGGGTTAAAATTATAGGCCCAGGAGAACGTTGAATATTAACGAAACATCGAAGTACACGGTAAGAATTTTGAACAGAATTCATTTAGATTTTGCCGGACCAATTAACGGAGATATATATATCTAATAATAATAGTTTTAGTAAATGGCCTGTATAATATAAAAACTGTCGACAATTTTACTGCTATGTTACCCCAATACGATTGTTACGGATAATGGGCTCCCATTTCAAAGTAGAGAATTCCGTTAATTTTACAAAACAATTATCAATTAAAAATGTATAGGGCGCCCCGTTACCACCCTAGAACCAGCGGAGAAGCGGAGCGGTTAGTACAAACGTTTAAAAAAATTTTTAAAAAAAAACGTGATTCTAATAAAATACAAGAATTTTTTTGTTTAATTATTCTAAATACGCCACAAATAACTACAAAACAATCACCAAGTTCAATTATATACTTAAATTTATACCCATAGGACCCTTAGAATTAATAAAACCAATTTATCCTCATCCATACATACCCCAGTTATCAGGTTTTTTTAAAAAATATAAATGAGAAAATATATGCAAAAGATTTTAAAAAAGATATTTGGATTCCAGGTATCATCCTTAAAAGAACAGGACCAATGATGTTTTTTAGCTGAGACTAAATTAGGTTTACGGAGAAGATAGTTAAAATGAAGGAGAAACGATGCAAACTACATCAAGAATGGATAAAAGTGATCCTATATAAAACTAGATTGCTAAAGACATCGATCCTAAACATGACTCGATGACCAAAAACATTGTTACTTATACAAGACTCAATAACCAAAGAGAGCATCATAAATGAAAAGATTGAAATCGACAGTACAGATCAACCCGTGGTAGTAAGTCCAAGTAACCGCTATCCAAAACGGATAAGAATATAATTTATACCGAGGATAGATGTAATAGAATGAATTTACCTTAAAGGCAATTAATAATATGATTAATTATATATTCAAATATATTGTTAATTGTGTATGATGATTAATTGATGTATTTTAGATTGATTTGTAAAAGATATACAAACTGAAGTACAAACTATAGTTAAGACAGTTATAAAAAATAAAATAAATTGTACAATCTATCAGGAACCCCCCCCCCCTCCCCTTCGATAGGATATGTTGTAGAAATTTATTAATAAAATTTTGAAAACCGGTGTCGACTTCTACCGGTACTTAAATTAGACGTGGTTTCAAGTGTTCCAACCTTGGATTTCAGGCCAAAAACAATAAGCACTCTTTAAATAAACGGCGCAACATTTTAAACTAATTCCACTACGACGATCAACAAATGTAACACGATTTTTGCCCTGACACGATTAGATTTTTTTGACATTTTTGTACATATCGTGGCCTACGTACCTAGGTATGGGGGCTGAAATCACAAATTTTGAAATGCAAATAAGCCCATATTAAACGAAAGGAGATAGGTGTCTCCTTGCTGGATATTCTCCTCTTGGGGCTTTACAGTGTGGCCGAATTGTGGGTTAGGATTCTTTGCCATAATAACTGAGGACAGGGGTAAATTGGAAAAATAGGTTGTACAAAAATAATTCATTTTAGTCCTTCCATCTTGTTTTTTATGAATCTCAGGTGAACAAATTTATTATAGCAATTTAAATTAGATATCTGCAAAAGTAGGGGCCCGGCCCGTATTTTTTAAGAAATTTCGAGCCAGGCGGACCTTAGAAATTTGTTAAAATATATCTTAAATTAATCAATTTTATGTTGAATTTTTTTATGTAAAATAAAAATATGTGGTTTTTATTTATAGAAAAGTAGACGCCATATAACATATCGTTTTTTTTGAGTAATTATAAAAATTAGTTTCTATAAAATTCGGGCAAGGCAGGCAATATTTTTTTTAAAAAAATCCGGGTTCGGGCCGGTTTTATAAAAAAATTCGAACCGGGCCGGGCTTGATAAATTAGGCCCGATGCAAATCTCTAATTTAAATTTTAAATGCCGTTTTTATTTTTTAAATTATTTGTACTTCTAATTCGAGCAGTTTTATTCTTATTAAAATCGCTCTAAAAATTAAATTTTTTTTTCAAATAAAAATCTCGTACAATCTTTGACTCATCCAGTTTGAACAATATTAATTATAGAGACGTGCCAGATTAGAGTCCGAATATAATGTGCTGACATTTCACAACATCAGTAAACCCCTATAACCGTAAATTTCCCCAAGGACGAAATGGTATTTCTAATATCTAGAAGGATATTTTTGAGGACGAGAGCCCTGACAACCTATAACAGATATTATATAGATAGAGACGCGCCAGATTAGAGTCCGAGTATAATGTGCTGACATTTCACAACATCAGTAAAGCCCTATAACCGAAAAACCCACGAAATGGTATTTATGAAATCTAGAAGGATGGGCCCTGACAGCTTATAACAGATATTATATAGATAGAAACGCGCCTAGAGTCCGAATATAATGTGCTGACATTTCACATCAGTAAACCCCTAGAATCGAAAAAGCCCAAAGGATGAAATAAATATTTCTGAAATCTATAAAGATATTATTTTCCAATAGTGCATATATCTAGTCCATCCCTGATATAGCCTACATCAGATCTTAGGTGATCCGATAGAATTAAGAAATGGAAATTAAACCAATGGAAATAGGAACCTTTTGGGATGATATGCCCATATGGGTTAGATCACATATTTTTTTCTTGTATAAATAGTTCAATTTCTACAAATAATAGGGATAAATAAAAAATGATTTTATTTTACGAGAATAGTAATGTAAATGTTATATATTGATAACGGTAGTATGTTACAAAAAACATAATTCGATTAAATATAATATAATATATATAAAAAAGCGCGAATTACAAAACAATTGCATTATAAACCATTATATTTATATGAAATTTAAAATTTATCGCTTTAAAAATGGTTTTCAAAAACCAATTTTTTTTTACTATATTGCACTAAGATGTGTTTTTATTTAAGATTAGAGCTACTGTGCTTGCTAGAAAATCTATTCTTTAATGGTTCATTGGGGCATAATGGTCCACTTAAACAAAAATAAAATAACAACCACCATATACTAAACATTACAAAAAATCTTTTTAAAAAGTAATTTTATTTCGAAGGAGATCATATTTTTTTTCATTATGAGTTAAGGGTCCCTATAAAATTATATTCGAGTCACTAATGAATTTATAATTGGAGAAAAATCTTTGGTGTGTTAGCTACTCGTTTTCAACGTTGTAAGTTAAGAGAAAATAAATCGGCCCGATATTACACGTCCAGGTAGGCCCTTAGTCCACTATTTAACAAATTATAATTGGAGGATAAATTGATTCCAACTGGCGAACCAGAGGAAGGAATCGGAATTTGAGCGTTTTGTTGGCTTTCTTCGTCAATGTATTCCATATTATCACCCGCCAAAAGGTCGATGTCATTCAGGGTGTAAGAATGGCCCAACGCGTTTCCGGGCGTTTCTGAATTTTTCGATAATAAGCACTTTTGATCCACCTTTTCCGAGGCAATCAAATCGTGTGAAAAGCGTTTATTGAGCCTACTAAGCCTGTCGCGGGAATCGCCATCCAAAAAGGTTATCTTGACATAGTTATTCTTCTTTCCACGCCCTGTTAAACTCTTGGAATCGGGAACTTTGACACTTTGACCCGATGCCATCTCTACCCAACGTTTTTCTAATGCGGGGTATTTGTTTTTCGCGTGCGGAAGTCTGAAGGCGTCCTTCACATTTCTCCATTTATCAATACTATTAATCGAAAGACCATTACTTAGATATTTGATTGTCTTATTCTGACAGTTATCTTGAGGGAATGTAGTTTTGTCTTTGGAAATGTAATCACTTCTATGTAAATTAGTTTTGGGAGATGTTTTCGAGGCCTTAGCAAAGAGGTTGGCCCATTTGGGCATTATTTTGTTATTCTCTGAGCTGGCATGATGTTTGGAATGGAGGATGATTCCTTTGGGTAATTCGGGATTAGAGGGGGTGACCGGTGCCGATTTAAGAATCGAATATTTGAAACGCGTAAAGGGAGTTTTAAAAGATTCCGTTACTTCCCCATAATGGTTGCAATTGGATAGAGGGGTATTCATTATATCCGTCGTGACGATAGGTGAGGAGAATTTAGACGGATTCTTGTAACGATGAGCCATGGCCTTAAATTTGGAACCCCACTCTTTTAACGCGGTTAACGGAGAGCCCCTGTTCGATTGCCTACTCTCCAAATTTTTATTTATCATATGGTTAGACATTGGCGTAAGTGCAAAAGGCGTTTTGGCCCGATTTTTCAGGTTTAGAGTAAGCGGTCTTTTGACGATACCCGTTGCGGCATCATCTGAATCTTTTATCATCTCCATATTCGCAGGGGATTTTTCGGGGTCGTGTTGAGGATAAATATGGTTCTTTAGATCGTAGCAGCTCCTCGTATCGTTTAAATAGCTTTGGTCAAGATAATATGATTGCGGGAAGGTAGGTATCACTATGGTGTCTAAATTTAAATTTCTAGGCTTTTTGATCTTTTTATATATTTGCGATTCATTCTTAAACTTTCTGTTGCTGATAGATAGTGAGCTATGAGACGAAACTATCTTAGATTCCTCAGGGAGTATGCAGATATCCATTTCTATTATTCCATCTCCACGCATCTCATTACGGCAATCATCGCGAACAACTAACCCCCCGTTATCATCAAATAAGTTGACGTTTAACAAATTGTTGTCATATACATAACTATCTTCGCTAAAAGTGAGTCCAGCCAAAAGAGTACTAGGGGATACCAAAATGGGAGATTCGAGAATGCTGGCACCAAGAATCGTTGCAGGTGTTACAGGAGAATTATCAAAGTTGGAGCACAGCCTTTTATTTGGTGATTGTACAGAATCTTTCTTATTCTTACCGCCGTTCCGAGGGCTGTTCGTTAGGTCAGCGATAACCGCGTTAGGATTATTAAAGCCCGTTGGGTCGGGAATAGACGTTAATTGTAAAGTTGAAGGCCTTTTAACGCCGGTATCGTCTTTGACTAAACGCGTTTCTTTTGGCGCACCCGAAACTAACGACGATTTGGCATTATTATTCTCGGTAACTCGAACGCTAGCGTTCAAGTTTAAATTCAAAAAGCTTGGCTTTTTCGGCACAGGTTTGATTTGCAACGAGTTGGGCCTCTTCAAACTGGCGCCAACTTTGCTGGTATCGTTGACAGCCGACGTTTTATTGCTCTCGTAATTTTTTAAGACCGTGGTGGCGTCGCCGGGAGTAAAAGAGGTAGAATTTTCTAGTCTCTTCCCGGGAGACTTGAGCAGAAGTTTCTCGTATTCCAACAGCTGACCCATGAAATTGAAGTTAGGCGAAATACCGACCCGCTTCGATTTGACGTACCTAATTTATAATAAAAAATTCAAAATTTTATTTCATAATATTGACCTCGATTTTCATTTGTTAGAAAAAATTATAAATGATGTATCACGTGCATTACGTCATAATTTGAGTAAAAACGTTGTAGCCCGAGAGGCATTCGTGGGGTTTAATATTTTAATTTGTATTCCCTTTTCAAACACATTTTTTTAAATAGTTAATATTTAAAATTTAAATCATTTATATAGGGCTCGTTTTGATCAGCACCAATATGGGAGAGCCAGCCAATTCCTCCCTCGGCAGCGAGGACGAAATTTGGCTAGCCTCCTAAGATTGGTCAAAATTTTCCATAATGTCTCAAAACGAGAAAGCCTTAGATTGGACGATCGATCAGCCAATCGGACAACCAATAGGGCCCATAGAGTCCGATTGGTATCTTCTTAGGTTGACGGATAGACGCAAGGCGTTCGTGGGGTTCGATATTTTATGAATTTGTATTCCTTTTCAACACATATTTTTTAAATAGTTAACATGTAAAAATTTAAATCTTTTTAAAATTTTTATAAGGACCTCATTTTGTCAGGATCGTATCATTATTCCTAGTGAGGTTAAACAGCTCGATATGGGCCGCTTTCTTAAAAAACGGCTAACTTCGATTTTGCTCGTAGATGGCACCATCTAATAGCGAAATTTTGAGGCTTATGCAATATTTTTTTTTGGCTAAAATACTGAGTTCGCGCCGGTTTTTAAAAATCGGCGCAAATCGAGCCGTTTAACGGACGCTAATTATTCCACCATCCATATCGTACACCTACCTACCACATAAATTTACGGCAATTTCCCCGCGAAATTCTGGGGTAGGTACTTATACATCTGGAGGAATGTAATGATTATTTATAAAAAAAAAATTAAAATTTGAGCTAATAAATTATTTGAATTTTAAAAGATTTGTACGGGTTAAGCTAAATTCCTTGGTACCCTAAGACATTAATATTTGGTTTACTTGTACGATTGCTCCGATGTCATGCCCAGGTACTTCATTATGTAAGCGATCGTGAGGGAAGGGGAGCGGGAGATCCCGGCTAAACAATGAATCAGCACGGCCTCGTTTTCGTTTTTGGCGCGTTCTAAGTAATTAACAAAAATCGAAATCGAATGGAGGTATAAGCATTTAACCAACATTTGATGTTATATGGAATATCAGTTATTTCTTAATCCCGCATTTTCTCACCCTTCCCGAGCATCATTCCAAATTTAAAAATTAAAAAATCAATTTCGCGGTGCGTTGTTGTTATTAACCTATAAACGCGAAGGATTCGTCCAACCAGGCCATCATATCGGCGTCGTAATTGTCGTTTATGGGTACGCGCATAAATTTGTATTTATCGTTTAGCTTTGCGAAGTCGGGCTCTGGGCAGGACGTGCTAACGTTCAATATGTAGGTAATTCCCAATTTCTGGATATTTTTTTTGGTAAAATAAATTTCTGTTAACTAAAGATTGATGTGGTCGCGAAACATAAACTTCTTTCAACACGAATTTCATTTTGTTCGAAAACTAAGAAATGGATTCCGATTAAAAGACAAAATCACGTAAATTTCGCTTAAAAGGCAGCGAAAAAGTATAAATATAGTGGGAATTTATTTCCCAAATTAAAAAAAAAATTCCAAAAATTATAGCTCAACACCGGAAAACGTTCAATTCTTTTTCAATAAACCTCTAATGTCGATTGATTTAGAGCATCTTCCAATGAACCGACATACAAATAGGGTAGAATCTTGGTCGGGCCTTTATTGGCGTCCTCGCGATCATCCATTAAAGCCGGACCACTTGCGGTATCGTCGCTGCTTACAGCTTCTGACGGCTGGAAATTGTGATGGGATGATTTTGGGGATTTGGCGCAAGAATTGGGATATACGCTGGAGAAGGTATCAAAGGTTCCTGAATATCGCGACAACAACGACAAAAAACAAAATATATTTACATATCAGATAAAAGGCAATAATATGGACAATAGCAAAATCGATATAATTATGATGATTATTATTATTATTCAATTTAAAACCAATATACATTTTTTATTACTAATTTCAATTTATATGCAGGCTTTCTTGATCGAGGGATAAAAACTTATAAATAACAATATTAAATTATTATTTCGTTTTCAAAATGTAACTTAAAATTATATAAGGGGATTACAATTCCAAAGATTAGGTCCAATTTAAATAAAAGTGATATTAAAACATTTGATAAGTATACCATTATTCAAAAAATCTTTTTGCAACTATACCCAACATTAGCATATATATATATATATATAATAAGGTGGGATTTAGAAAGTTTCGGCAACTCATCTGAAATTAACATTCGGTTATACCTGCTGCAATTTAACAATAAAGTAGAATCACTAATTTAGCTAAAATAAATTTTGGGTGAGAATTAGTGATCTACCTCGGGCCTAATCTTTCAAGCACGGCCCGGTCCGTACCCGTATTTTTTTTAAAAAATAATTAACCCGGCCCGTCCGAATTTATTTAAATATAAAAATTAATTTTTATAATTACTCAAAATAAAAGATATATGTTAAATCAGATCTCTCGACATTTAAAAAAACGAGTAAGCTATAAATAATTAATCAAGGTTTTAAAAATTTCCCTAAAAAAAACGCTGGTCAAAGCGTATCCCAAGAATCTGTTAGACCCCTTGCGACATATTATATTAATTTTTTTTTTCTTCTAAAATTTAAAAAAAAACCTTTCATCCAATAAACTCCCACATTCCTCAACTCGGGACAGGGTTCGGACAATTCGGCTCTTCCGTTCTCCAGTTCCCGAAAAAATTTGGACGCCATATTGTTATCGCCGTTTTCCAATTTTTTGGACTTTCTGGGAGCCACCATTTCTTCGTTCATCGTTTGGCTTCGTTCGTAAACTATGACCTTGATTTTGAGAGTCCCGGCTGCCGACATTTTAGGGGAATCGTGGCGTCGAGGCTTCAGCGCGTTGAGCGGGAGAGACGCGCGCGGCATCAGAAAGTGCCCGTACAAGAAATTTTTGATGCAGAGTTTGCCGGACTTGAGCCGACGCAAAAGTATTTCAGGCCCGGGAACGTGAATGGCGTTTTTGATGTGGTTCGAGTTGTATTGAGCCAGGGATCCCAGGTCTACCAAAACAAAATCCTTAGATATTTTTATTTTAAATTAAATAATATGAAAGAATGACACATAAATTAATTTTTCTAAAAATTGACCATTGCTCGAATTCCGTCGTGTAACGGCGAACCGATAAGAAAAGGACTAAAAGGGTCGCTCATAAAATTTGGCGATAAGTCGAATTTGAAGCTAGAATGTGAGAGGGTTCGATATAAAGCGATTTAAATAATTTATTTCGTGCTTTATAAAAAATATTTGATTTATATACTCATCTTACATGGGATAGGAGGATAATAAATATATTTTAATATAATAAATTATTAAATATATTATGTATGACTCTAAGTTATATTTAAAAAAAAAAAATATTACATTAGTAGGATAACGAATATATTTTTAAATAAATTATTAATTATTATGACTAGTTAAAAGATGACTTATCGTATTATGACGAAACTTTTCCCGGTAAAAAAAAAAATTACAAAATAAATAAGCTTAAGAAGCGCGTCTTGAATAAAATGTTTTAGCTTATTAATAATATTCGAAGCAACATTGATTTTTTAAAAAATAAATTAAAATTTTAAACAGAGTTATAAAAGATATGATTCACAATGGATGATAGATAAGAAAGAGATAAAAAAAAAAAATTATTTTTACAAAAAGTAATAAAAATATATATATTAAGGATAAAAAATATTGTTCATTCCAATCGCATGAGTATATAAGAATGGATTAATCATTGAATGGGAATATATATGTATATAAAAAAAGGAAGATATGATTCGTCGAATAACACGCGCCGTCGCAGTTTTATATGATCGTATTTAAGAGTTGCCACCAAGGGTACAAAATACATCGCCTAGATTAAGATTTCGGCTAAAATAATATTGCGTGTACGCATCTAGATTTGGCGAAACAAATGTTCCAAGCATTTTTGCCAGATATGAGCAAAATCTTCAGGGGCTTACACATTGTTATTTTGGTTATAACGAGATATTCATAATTGAGCCGTTTTTTTTTTAAATTTTGGCAACACTATCGCCTAGTGTTGTGTTGGGCTTCCCAACAACAACAACCAAAAATGGTCCAAGATTATAATTTATGCATTGGTGCAAATCCAAATTTAGCATTGAAACTATATAAAGATTATCAATTAGAATTTTCTAATGAATTGTAGTAAAATAGTCAGTTTCGAATTAAGATCTTATTGCGATAATATATGTCCTACTGCCATATATGACAAAATCTACAGGGCTTGCGAAATATGATTTGGCTAAAATAGCCGTTGTTAAAAAATAGAGCTGTTTAACATCAATTAATCATTAGTTTTAGATTTTGATAATTATTGATATTTTTTTTATTAGTTTTGAATTGAGTCGATATTTCAATCGAATACAAATATTTTAAAAAAATCTAAAATCTGCTTTTTTCGAAATCTCAACTATTATCCATCGGTCAGAAGGAAGCGCCAAGCAACACCGGTGTTAGCACCAATCTCAGCAAACTCAGGTTTTCCCTAAACATGTTCCCATAATCATATATAACCAATCTTACAGTTATCTCTTCAGGTGTCCGAACCACCTCAATCACCGGTCTCTCTTAATCTATCCATATCAGCCACCCACCCAAACTTTCCCGCATTCTTTATTGATTCCTAACCTTAACTTAACTAGGAATGTGCATTTCCGTTACTCCCCATCATTTCCCCTTCGCTCTTCTTCGCCAACCAACATTCCGAAACATAGACACCGGTTTTCCCACCATGCTATAGATTCTATTCTTCGAATATTCGGTAAGCACTTATACAACAAGAACCCGCTAGCGTCTCTAAATTTTAACAAAGATCTTAAGTTCTATTTCAACCCCCCCCCACTCCTATTGGTGCCTTTAAACAGCTATAATTCTTGGTGGGGACAATTTTAAAGCTCTTATCGGCAGACCATTCCACCTTTAATCCTCACCATATTATAATTTGTAAGGTCCGAATAAGATCCAAACAAAAATTAATTACAAAGTAATTTTATTGAGGAAAAATACAATTTTATTGCTAGGAAAGTGCATTATTTTCAAGGAGAACGATAACGAAAATGATAAAAAATTTAGTGTTTTTCTTGTAAAAAGATTTGTTAAGAGGGGGATGGGGGGGGGGGGAGTTAATAAAAATTAAAATTTTGACGATGTCAAAATCTGACCGTACTATACGGAGTCTGAAACAATGTCTCTCCGAGGTTCGGTCGGATGGGACAGTTTTGTGGGGTTCCAATAAGAAAAGTAATTTAAAAATCTCGTACATTTAAAATATTTTTTCATATTTTTCTGGGACAAGACAATTATTGGATAAGAAAAAAAAAAATTCAAAAAACATCTGATTTGCCAAAAAAAAAATTTCCGCCATCTAAATTTGGATTTATTACCGTGTATACAATAGAGATTGAGCACGATCTGGCCAAGGATTTCAAGAAAAGATTTTCCAGCCCGGTTCGCCTATCGGCTAGAGCGGGCCGAACTTCCGGCCTGCAGACTTCAGATACACAACTTTTCAAAAAAAAGAAAAATATCTTGCATTTTTTTAGATGAGTCATTTTCTTTCGCGAAAAAAAAAGAAGGAATGATGATTAATTCTAAACAAATTACGATTAAATTAAACCTAACCCTCAAGGGGTATACATTCCTAAAAAGCAAAATTAAACATGACTAAGGGTTTTCACATTGTTAATCGCGATATACGTAGTTTTAATGATATCGCGTGACGTCCGCGATTTTCCTCTTTGCTACAGGACAACTCTATTTTAATAAAATTTGTCGTAATGTAACAATATACGACGACATTAGGAAATAGTTCGAAAAACGAATCCATCTTAACGGCGCGTGAGACGAAGGCCCAAAAATGATTCGGCCAAATACTCGAGTCGCGGGCCGGTTTTTTCAACTCGTTTACGAAGGCGAGTGGAGAGTATTCGGCTAAAAAATCGGAAATAACCGGCTCGAGCTTTGAAATACTGATACCACGTGACTATATTGTTTGAAAAAAAAAATAAACCAATAATAATTATTGGTTGGTAAACATTTTTGTGTGTGCGCGACTTGACTACGAAAATAATATTGATTTGTAATTTTTTATTTGTGTCAAGCGTTTTCGAAATTATCGATCGGCATTTTTTTTTTTCTAAAAATATAAAAATTTGTTACACGATAAATGTGGGGTGGCTTTGATTTTTTTATTTCATTTTTTTGGTTATCTAAATAAATACGCGTCGTTTTACGCCATTTTAACGCTTTTTAGGAAAACGCTAAGACGTTATAGAGACCCTACAGATGTGGGGATATTGAGGATTTTTGTTTGAGGGGGGGGGGAAGAGTCCAAGATCCTTGTGGTACACAGCTTGTAAAAATGTAACGTGATCGATAATCATCATAGTTTTGGGTTATAATGACGGAGCGCGAAAATCGAATATTAGGGATTAGGCCAATAAGTCTAAAATGAGTTCTTTTCTTTCTTACTTGGGAACGTAGACTTACTAACAATTGAATAATAAGGATGTTATCCCTAGAAAGCTCTAGAGTGGTTGCTAGAGTACCTAACATCTTACCCGAGCCTTAACGTTTATAATTTAAGTGAGTCATCTAAGCCCCTAGGGAACGATAATCTTGTGTCCAAGAAATCAGAGATTACATGGCCCGGCCCATTCTGCCCTGGTTTTGTCTGGCCTAGCCCGTATAATAAGATTGATTTAGGTTTGATTTTCCCGGGATAATTGTCAGACTCTAACGACAACCCGCAATTAGTAAATTTAGGATGGCTAGCTTTGGCAGAGGCGTATCGCGAAAATTTTTTATATCTTATGGACCCCTCCTCATAAATAGTTACTTCTTGACACCTCAGATTTATATTTTTTTATGTTTGTAAAGGGTGCATTATCAAATAGAGTGTATATGTAAAATCATTTTTTAAAAAAAATTTGATTTTTTCTAATTTAAATCGATTTATTTTAATATTTAAAATCAGATTTATGAAAAGATAGGATATTATCGAAACTTTAATAGGTGGGAATTTGTGTATATTGAACTTTTTATAAGGTCTTATTCATGTGATATCTTCCTTCATATTAAAGAGGAATGCCTCCATATTTTTATTTAGGCCGTGTCCAAACCCATTTTATAAAAATTCTAAAAGTTTCAAAACTTTCGTAAATTTATTAAATTTTCTAGAATTATGATTTGGACATGATTTTATTTTTATATTTAATTTTTTATTAAAGTTTCGAAAATTTGCGAATTTAAATCTTTTGGATATTTTGGACGCAGCCTTAAATGGAATAGTTAAATATTTTTTTTAAACATTTTTATAAAAATGTAAGAAAATTTACAAATTGAAAGAAGATAAGATACAAAAATCCTTTTTATTGCAATTGCAAATTTTCTAGTATTAAATCTCCTCCAATGAGAAAGATTTTTCCTTAGAAGGATCCTAATGAGGCTTGATAAAACACACTAACAGTTTCCAAGTATGTCTAAGCCAAATGGACGAGTGATACGTAAAATTTGTGAAGAAACCAGAACCCGACAAAATATCGATAAATTAGCCGGTTATAATTATCCGCCTTTAAAAAAATCAACAATTTAAATGTGCTCATTTCAATCACGAAATCTTTGTATGCATTTTGGAGGGCTGGCATACCTGGTGGTGTTAATAATTAAACTACAAACATACTCAGAATCGTTTGGCAAGATAATGTTTCATCTTTCATATTAAAAAATAATGATCAGAAACCTTGTGGGGTTGAAGATCCTTAGGTGATAATACAGGAATGATCAAAATCTTCAATCAACTCAAAACAGGAAAAGAAGAGGAAGAATATTTTCTTTTAAACTTTCAAACCGTTCCGCTCGTGCTATTTGAATTGAAAAGGAACCAAAAAAAATTGTAAAATTTGCAAAAAAATTATTTTTAGAGGATTGTAAGATTTTAAAAAAAATAAACCTATGCCTTATATATATCAAGTTTATCAAGTAATTAATTTATATCGGCATTTAAAATCAGACGTTATTTTTTAATAGCTTAATTCAAATCCTAGATTTTCTTGGTTTAGAAAAGAACCAATAAAAATGTACCTTGTCATTTTGATCTAGCGATTGTGATTCGTCAACTAATCTATTAATTTCGTCAATTTCTATATAGTTTCGAACAGCACCTCCCACTTGACGAAATTGGAACTCGAGTCCTGGTTTGAGCGTTAAATCGATGGGCGCATGCTCGATAACTTGAAATTTGGATTTAGGTTGAAGAGTGGTGGAATCGAAATTTGCGGATTTTATGTACGGTAGATCAGGGTAAGATTTAGAGAGATTGCGCGATAGAGAATAGGTAAATGGTTCCTCTTCTTCGAACAGTGAAGTTGGACAGGCTAGGATGTCGTTGCTCGCCATTTTGAGGTGGCAGCTAATCCCTAGAAGGTGGCTACTATCTTGACCATTTTATATTATCGTCTGAATTATAAGTCAGTCATTTTTGATAAGATCATAATTATCGTGTACGGCAAAATATCTCCATAAAGAACAAGATCAATCGGGTTAGAATTTGGGATTAGAGGATTATCCGAGAATGGCTAACCCCATGCTAGCATTCAGTAAATTTATTTCTACTACGAATATGCGCATCGAATAACATTATCCATATTATATTTTTATATTTAAAGTTATTAAAAACAGTTTACTTTGTATTTACTTATGCAAATATATCTTATCTTATTACGTAGCGATTTTAAAAAGAAAAAAAAACCATTTAAGAGGCGTTAATAAAAAAAAAATATATATATAAATTTTTATATAATGAAATAAAGAGAAAATAAAATGACTCATTTGTAAATAATTTTTTGATAAATATTTATCCCTCAAACAAAAAAAAAATAAAAATAATAAAAAAAAAATTAAATAATTAATAAATAAAATAAACAAGAAATGATATTATTTATTTTTAAATATTTACAAATTAATTAATTAGTTAATCAAATAAAACCGCAAAAGATTTTATGTATACATTGAGAAATAGATATTAGGTCCACGGGGAAAATCACGCGAAATAATTTACCTTGTATAAATTAAAAATTATAATTAAATATGGCGGTCGTTATGTAATATATATAACTTTGTCAAATTATTTATTTTTTTTTTAAATTTAATTTTTTGTCTATTCGTAATTCGTCGAATAATCTCCGTATTCTGGTTCGTTAAATTCTTCGTATTCGGGGTAAAATTCCTCGTTGTATTCGGCATTTAATTGGTGCATCGATAAGCTCGCATTTGATTTGTCGTAATACTCGTAGGACCAATCGTATTTGTACTCGTAATCGAAATCGTAATATTCGCGGTAAAAAAAATTGAGGTAATGTTTTGCCACCTCCTTCATCTTTTCCTTGCCACCATCGTAGTAAGACGGAATGGCATTATGGAATGTCAGGCTCTGGATAATTACCCTTAAATCTTTCGGCACGTAAATGTATTCCTCCATTTCGAGGCGTTTAACTTTATCCCCTTTGATTTTATAATAAGGCGGATGTAGCCATGGCGAGAATAACGTCGCGGCTGTCGCTAAAATAATTTATTTAATTTTTTGATCAATAAAATTCGAATAGTAAATTGGTGTCGCAATTAATGTTTGACGTTTTTATGCTATTTTATATTAAATCCATCCGTGAACCTGTATAATGGTGCACACAAATTGAGCATTTACGTTTCGCCATAATTTTTGTAATTAAAAATTTGAGGTTGCCTTTTTTTATTAATATCGTCGATTCAAAATTTTAAATAAGTTTCTAAAGGGATTTGTCTTTGAAAATTATATTATCGTCTGCTTTCTTATTTGTCGGATATAGGTAAGTTATAATAATGAAAAGGCAAACCTATTTCCGTTTTTTTATATGGTTGCTAACGCCAAACGGTAATTTTACCAATTTGCACGAGGCCATCTAAAATATACAATTCGCGCTTGCAAAGCGTTTGAAACACTCAATTTGTGAGGGGCGTGGTCGAGGCGACAATACGCGAAATTAATTTTAAAAAATGGATTCAATGGTGATTTTTAAATTAACTGAAGACGATATGAAACATGTTATTTACATTTATTTTATATTAATATGTTATGTCGTATTGTTGGGATACATATTTCATTCGTCCAATAATAAAATTTCACGATTACGATAAAAAAGCGTTTTAATTTTTATAAAAATTTATATAAAATTTCATAATATATTCGTTTTTTATTACTTATTAAATGTAAATTTATTATATAAAATAGGTAATTTATCTATAAAAAATAATTTAAATGATTTATGTTATGGTGGAGTTAAATTTTTAGATGTTATACCGTTAATAAGTATATGAGATGAGTAGATAGATGTATTGCATTTAATAAGATTAAAATTATTAGTATGTTTAGATGGATGCAAAACCGGATACGATATCTAATCGGTAATCGGCCGATATTAATTTATTATCGGATCAGATCGAGCTCCAGAAAGTGATATCGGTACATCCCTAACAACATATGCTAGAAATTTCTTATCAAATCAGAGATTTAAAATTTTAAAATCGGTAAATGATTTAAAATCGAGATTTTCCGAATGCCCTTAGTCTTGATCCCAATTCGAACAGTTTTTTCCAGGAATGCGTTATTTTTTCAACTGTAAATCATTTTTTGAGCGCGTTTTTAAAAAAATTTAAAAATCTGATTTTACCGGAAATGTATGCCGCCATGTTTTGGAACACTTACCTTATGAAATTTCAGACATTTTTTTTCAAAGAACTTTTAAACAATATAATTTATATTAAATTTTTCCATATATATTTTATTTATATAAATTATAGATGTCTCAAAGGTTAACAGCAAAATTGTCAACAATTCATTAGAAAGGTGTATTCCAAACATGATAGAATATATTTCCGGCTAAAATCCGCCGAATTTTAAATTATAAAAAAAACGCACTAGAAAAACGCACTAGAAAAACGCACTAAAAAAACAGCATTGACGCTAGCACATATAAATTTAAAAAAAAAAATAGACACAAGATATATGGCGCGAAAATTGATTAAATGTAAATGGCTAGTTATACTCAATACCAGCTGTAATTCGTTACTGTTGGGAAAGATTGTAAACTTTGGTGGGGGGGGGGATATATAGACAAGTTTTTATAAAGAAATATATCCGAAATGTATATCGGGTTCGGTCCGGGTCGGGCCTTGGAAATTTTTTATTAAATATATCTAAATTTATCGATTATATATTATGAATATTTTTATGTAAAATAAAAATATCGGATTTTGTTTATAGAAAATAGACGCCCAGATAACATAGATCTTTTATTTTCAGTAATTATAAAGGTTAATTTCTATATTTAAATAAATTCGGGGCCGGACCGGTAAATTTCTTTAAAAAAAAAATCGAGTTCAAGCCGGGCCGGTAAAACTTTTTTTTAAAAAATTTGGGGCCGGGCTTGGATAGCGTATATACTACTAGATTAGCGATTCGTTCATTAAACGCATCTAAAAAATGTTTAGTAGGTAGGAGCCAAATCAGCTGTAACGCCATTTTGTTTATTTGCAAGTCGCTTAATAGAGATTATAGTAATCTAAAAGACCAGTTAGCGAATGTGCCGGCTCGATTTGGACCGATTTTTAAAACCGGCTAACTCAATATTTTAGCCAGAAAAATATTGACTAAGCCTCGAGTTTCCCTTAATAGATGTTCTAAACTTTGTGTCATCTTTGAGCAAAACCTTAAGTTGCTCAATAACTGGCACTTCAGCTGACTCCTAGGCGTGTCTTTTTTTATTAATGAATTCCCAATCTAGTAATATGCACATGTGAATCATTGCACCCACCATACACGGCACGAATTTCTATCCTAAGCATGTTAGGGATCTGATTGAGATATATAAATTTAATTTTAAAATAGAGAAAATAAAATAAACGACTACATAAATGGGCACAATTATTATTATTTTATAATGAATGAAGAAAAATATGCCTTTTAAACGCAAAAATTATATTTTAAAAAGGTTTCAAAGCTGAATTTATTCTCTTTCGTAAGCAATTCTGTAGAAAAAGTGGATCGACTTTGATCCTTGGACGAGGCCTGGAAGTTATAATTTGCATAAACAAACAAACAAAAAGATTAAACTTTTAGAATCCCAATATATTTTGGCTCCCAAGTAGATCAACAAGCTCAGCAATAATACAGGAAGTATCTTGGAAGAGATGGCTTCCGATACAACTCCGTCGTGGTTCCTGTGATAGCACGTTCCTTTTTTTAGAAAAAAAAAGTAAGCGTCTGAGTATAAATAGCAAATTAAAACGCGATACCGCTAAAGCGGCACCAACGCGTTAACTTTATTTTGTGTCCACCCGTCAGTGTAAAAAAAATGATTGTCACATTTATAGTCGAGCTTATTGTATATGTACACCCATAGGAGGGGTTGGTAAGTTAATTGTCAGAAATATCAAATTAAATTTAAAGGGTCCGCATGCTGAGCACGCCTTTCCACCTCCCTAAATATTTCTAAGAAGAAAATATGAGGTTTCTATTAGCTATTTCATGGGAATGGCAAATTATTGAAACTTATGAATGGAGGTTACCAGAGTTGTTAAAAGATACTTTCTAAATGGATATAGATACAGATACAGATACCACATTTTTATATCTAGATACTTGTATCTAGATCCTTTAACAACTCTGGAGGTTACAAATCACAACCCGTTATTCTTAAGTTAAGCCGTATTATAGTATATTAATACACGACAATAATAATTAATATATTACCTTTAGAGATAGACACAGTCAGATTCAATGGAACCATTTTATGACCGTGGAAGGTTATTTTAAAATATTTTTCTAGCGTTACTCGAATCAACGTCGTTGGATCCGAGAAAAGATCCTCGAAAAACAGTCGGAATTGCATGTGACTGGTATCCTCGCTGGAATATTTATTTTTTTAAATAAAATTGAAATAAGGCAGAAGATGCATTTCATAGCTAATAATTTGCATACTCGTAGTTCACTCTAACTGTAACGAATTTTTCCAAATTTGTGTATAATATGGCGTCTAACTGTTAAAAAAAAAAAAATTATTATAACGTAGTAATATATATATTAGAGATCTGCAAAAGTAGGGCCCTGCCCGTACTCGGCCTAAACCCGGCCCGACGAAAAAGTAAACCGGGTTCGGGGTAGGTCGGACCGAATATTTTTTTAAAAAATTTGAGCCGGGTCGGGTCCGGCTTTTGGAATTTTTTTTAAAAAATATATCTTAAATTCATCAATTTTATGTCGAATTTTTAATGTAAAATTAAAAATATTTGATTTAATTTATAGAAACGAGACGCGTCATATATAACATATATCTTTTATTTTGGAGTAATTATAAAAAAAAATAATTTCTATATTTAAATAAATTCGGGCCGGATCGGTTAATTTTTATTTGAACTTCGGGCCGGGTCGGCTAAGCTTTTTGAAAAAAAATTTATCTAGCTTGAAAGATTAAGTCCGATGCAGATCACTAATATATACATATATCATTTATTTTTTGATTTTTTATAGCTAATAATAGCGATTTCAAATATTTGGTTTTAAAATACACGGTCCAGCCCGGTCCGGCCCAGCCCGGGCTTAGGGCCTCTCCTGCAGGACTCTGATGGGGTTCGACGATTTTATAAACTTGGTGTTCCAAACGTTTTATGAATAATATCTCTTCGCTGAGCTTTTCCTTGATTTCGAGAGACATATTGTGTTCGAGATCGAAATCCACCAGTATCAGACAAGTATATTTTTCTGGAAATTCTTATGATACAAAAAAAAAATCATCATATTGTACAATCTTATAAACCAATTTATTTATTTTTACTTGGTTCGCATTGGTTCACGATCGCTTCCCAGTCTTCCTCGCAACCGCACACCTTCTTCTCCGTGTCACAGATACTATGAAGAATTAAACTGCCACATTGGACACTCGATTTGCATTCGGTGCCTAGCTCATTCCCTATTGGCGCACATCGACAAAATATTTTGCGTTTATTATAATATATATATTAATTTACTATGAAAAGAATAATAAATTGGGATATATTTTATCATTCTTCCATGCCCTTTTGCCAATTAACCATTTTTTTGATTGACTGACTGGTGTACATTTATAATTAGGAACATGTTGACAATTATTAAATTATCATCTAGGCTGCTCTTCGTGACAGAAAACAGCCTCCGCTTAGAAAAATATTTGCTGCTTTCGGCCCCAATACTCACTCACCAATTAAATTCTAGCAACCCCGTAATATTCATTATATAATTAGTATAATGAGCCTCCATTTCTAACCTCTATAATACAATTCTAATTTAAACTCTATCAGACCTTGTGATTATTTAGGGTCAAGAGTTACAATTAAACATTAGCTGGTGATAATTAACTAGTTGTTACTAACTGCATTCTAAACATTAGCCCCCTAACACACCCCTATGAAAGCCTCCCCCCCCCCAACTTAAATATTCGGCTTTTATTTATAAATATATACTTTAAAAATAATATCCAAAAATAGTATACGATTAAAAATAGACAAATTTATAACTCCTCTAGAAAACGTCACACGCAGTCCCGTCTAATGGATAGCTTTGTCAACGAGAGCAAAATGACCTTGACGATGCGTGTTGACACGTGTCAAATAAAAATGATTCGGTCAAAGTTTCAAATTAAACGAATACGATTAGCTTTTTTTTAAAAAAAAAATCCGGGCCGGGACTGAAAATATAATACCCGGACCGGGCCGAAAAAATCCGGGCCCGACCGCGCAAATGATACCTCTGCAGGCCTATGATTTATATATTTTTTTAATTTGTATAAATAGTCGGTGGTATTTATATGTCACATTATTTGCAAAAATTCGTATTCCGTAATTTTAAAAAAAAAAAGATATTGACTTTTCAATGTATTTTATTTATTCTTTCACAAAATACGTTTCCGTTTAAATGAAGATTCAAGTTTTGATTAACATACGCGTTAGCGGCAATTTGTTTATTTCCGGCGAGTGTGTTATCTTTTCAATTTTTTAAATCATTTTTTGAGCGCGTCCTTTTAAAATTTAAAAAACTGACCTTACCGGAAATGTATTCCAGCATGCTTAGAATGCTTAGAATACCTTCCCTACTATAAATTTCAGACAATTTTGCCACGAACCTTCGAACTTACTATGATTTATATTGGGTTTTTAGCGTAGAATGTTTATGTAAAACACGAATGACTCAAAGTTTACCCCATAAAATTGTCTAAAATTCATGAGATAAGTATATCCTAAACAATGCTGAATTACATTTATGGTAAAATCAGAATTTTTTAAATTTTAAAAAAATGCGCTCATTGAAAAAAAAAATTAACACATTTCTTCCGGAAATAACACACTGCCGATAAAATATACATTTTTTAACATCAAGATAAATATATTAAGGTGATATAGTTTTTAGATAATTTCGTGAGAGATTTTGAATTATATCAAATAAAATGATAAAATACTCAGAGGAGACCACTTAGAAAATATGCTATTTCCGTGAGAAAACGTAAAGCAGATAAGGCTAAACTTCCCGATAAATTTAAAATCTAAGGGGAGAAGTTCCCTGATCATTTTGTTTTTTGTTTTTTGAATAGATAACCAGTAATAAAAGTCATTAATGGAATTAGGAGATTCACGACTTAGTTTGCAAATATGGAGGATACAAGCCATCAACTGATCTTGAAGGATCAAATAAGGGAAATTCTATATCCTTGTAAATAATCTATTTTGGCAGACTCAAACTGCACTGCGAATATAGCACAATATGCTAAAAAAAAATTATATGCGCAAATAAGATTTTATTTGTAGAAATAATTTTAAATTTCCAACTCTTCGAATAAAATATGTCATTGGTTATCGTTATCGTTGTCGTAATTATAAAAAAAAAAAATTCTCAATCTAAAAATGTAATAGTTGCGATATTGTGTTAATCCATAAATATAAGAAATAACAGAAACCAATAATAAAATATAAATAAACCATTAAAGGGGGGAGAACGGCAGAAAACCGGGCAAGAACGGGCCGAAAGCCCGAAACATGGGGGTTTGTATAGGGTAAAACCCCTAAATAAAAATGAAGCCGTTGGAAGAAATCGCCCGCTAAGTTATAACATTGCAGTCCGCCCCTGAATTAAACGTCGATATAAATTCTTCATTATATAATATTATTAAAAGGACACCATGTGAGTGCTAGGGTATATAAAAATAAAGGTTATACATGAACTGTAAATTAAAAATAAAACACTAATATAATCACTGAGTTTACCCCCTTCTTTATTTTAAAAAAAAATCTTTCTTTTCTTTCTTAACTTTCTTTCTTTCTTTTCTTTCTTTCTTTCTTTACAAGTTGCAACCTTGATCCGTTGTTATCAGAGGATGAGCCTAGGATGACAATAGGATAAGGCTGCGGCGACATACGTCGGACCGCGTCCGTTACAAAGGTGTGGGAAAGGGTCCGTCATATTTTAAAGGATCATTCTGTCATCAAGGATCAATTAATCGAGTAACTTCTAATTAATTAGGTTTAGTTAACTATTCAAATCTCCTTGAACCACGTCACTTAACCCTATTTCAGTGCAAAAAAACCAGATGGCTTTAAAGGTATCCCATTGGTTAAGAGAAAAACATCCCCAGTTTTCTTCAACCCAAATATTAGCCCCTTATTATAATAGCTTGACAAGTTTAAAAATCGGAAAATATCACGACATTTCAGATTTTTCACACTGAACAGTTATTTCCCTAATGGGCTCAGGGTCCTTGACGCTGCAATTCTTTCGCGTGTCAAATCCGGGAATCGTGGATCATATTCTAAAATTTAACGATCAACCCAAATAGTTGTGCTTCCCAAGATGTTATTGTTGTATTTTCCATTTTTTTTAAACGTACATTTTATGTATATATTTGTACTTTGATTAAATAATTTCTCTTTAAAAAAATTTATTGGTATCGAAAGAGCTGATTGATTATATTTATCAGAGAGCAGAGGTACCGTTTGCACGGTCCAGCCCGGCCAGAATTTCAAATCGATGATATCGGCCCTGCCTGGGTTTTTTTAAAATTATATTATATTTATTTTTTTATTTTTATAGCTTAAATAATAGCGATCTCAAATATTTGGTTTTGAAATATACAGCCCGGCCCGGATATTTTTTTTTGATTTTTAGTCCCGGCCCTGGTATATCTTAAAAACGGGGCAGGTCGGTCTTAAGACCGGGCCTGTAGGTCTCTGATATTCATTACAGTTAAATGTAATTGTTATAATCACTTTTTTTAATTCGGTGAAATTTTATGTTTTACTTTATTTTAAAGAGGAATAAAAAAGAAGAAGAAAAAGTTGAAAATTAATTATAGGAAGGAGGGGGGGGGGGGGGAATCGCCATCAGAGATGATACTCCTCTTTTACTGAAAATAAACAAGTATAAGCTATTTTAAATATGGAATAAGAAAACGTGTCCAAAAACATAGCTCAAAATTTTGTAAAAATTTCGAGAATGTGAGATACGCGACGATATCATTTAAAATTTTAAAATTTGCTAAGTTTTGAAACTTTCGAATTATTTTTAAAATGGTTTTTGGACACAATCTGATGAATATTTTTTATAAAAAACCATATCGACGTCTACTTAAGCGGAGGGGGGGGGGGGGGTGGATAAAAGTAGGAACAGTAGTGAATCCATTTTTTATGAGGGGGTAGAGGGAAGGCATTTAAGGAGGTTGGCTAGGAGTTATAACAATACATTTCTTATAGATGAGAGGGTTTTTAATTGTATTCATGTTCTAAAAAAAATAACATTTTTAAGATCACAATTTTGTGATAATTGGGTGTAGAGTATTAAATAGGGAGTATACCATTATAATTAAAAGGGTGTGCGATTTTTAGAAGGGCGGAGAGGGTAGGCATAGATTTTTGAGAGGGGGAGGGGTTGCATCCAGATACCCTGTCACGTGCGCTGATCCATATCATGATCATTTGATAAATGTTAATAAAAATGGATTTCATTAAAAGATTTTTTTTAAAACTCTATCAGCTGTTGTCTCGCTTCGAATGGCATCACCCTTACTAATAAATTAAGCTTATTAAGACAGCATTCACAGTGAACGCAAAAAATTGAGCGCTAATCTCCCTAGCGATGTATTTGCTTACTTTTTTTTGTATTTCTCTACTCTAGGAAAGAAAGAAATCCCGCTATAATCGTGTTTACTCCTAAATCTGCCTTAAAGCTTTTAACTTTATTTTGAACCTAGATGCATGCGTTGATATAACTATAATATGCAATAGATTAGCTTATCCAGGATTTTGGTAAAAGGAGGGAGGAGAGGGGTATTGCTCATCTTTAATGTCCTAATTGTTGTATACTTAGATTTTTTTTATAAAAATAAAAGAATAATAAGCTTAGGATGGAAAATCTAAGGAGGTTGTGAAACAGGGATATCAGGATTTCTATCTGCAGTATTTGTCCAGGGGTTTCACTTTTTTTAATGAAAATTTTTTCTAAAAATTTTGAATTATAGTCGTTATTTTAAAACGTTATGATGATGTATTGTAAGCATATTTTGAGGAGATGGGGGAGGGGGGGGGGGGGGGGGTGAGGGTGTAGGAGGGAAATTTTTCTCAGAATTATATTTAATAGAACAGACAAATTTGCGTTGTGGAGTCCCTTTTTGGATACTCGCCTGAAGCAATATGATTATAATATAACACGACAATTCGGAGTGCAAATTTGGAACAGAGACAATTCCGCAAAACGACAATTCAGCTCGTGATAAATCGGAGCATTCTATTCCAAATTGCGCTGCACCAAATTAATGACCCATATGGTATATAAATCGTAAATATGAATTGAACTAGGAATGAGAACAGCATTTTTAGCATAAACTATAATGTTAATATAAAATGTTATCAATGAATTTATAAACCTATCACACAAATTGTCTTCTTCTGATAGGTTCCTGGTGGACATTTACACGTACCACGCTTACAAAAGTGATTCATGCAGTCGCTATGATGTTCGCAAGCTCCGAGAAGCGGCGTCGAAGCGTTTCCGTGATACTCTTTAAAGGAAAGATTACAATTAATTTTTATTTTTTAAATTTATAAAACATGGATGGAATATATTGTTCATGGTGTGTACATTAATTTTTAAAGATTTCAACTTTTTTAAAACTCTTGTTTTCTTTAAAAAAAAAATTTTAGAGAAGAATCTCAGATGATTTTGCCATGAAATTTTTGTTTTAACTAATTAATACAGAAGAATCTAAGGAAAAATTAATTTAAATCGATATTTATTCGAAATAATCTCATACAAAAAAAAATCTTATAAATTTGTATCAATGATATAAGGGTTAAATATTCTAGAATACCTCTACTATATCATGAATATACATGTATATAGGGTATATTCTAGAATACCTCTACTATATCATGAATTTTCATATATATATTTATAGTTAGTCTATCCATGTTTGATTTGTGAGTTTTAGCGAATTTTAAAGATATTTCATTAAATTTCAATTATTCGGGTATGATGATAATTGCTTATAGCGCTGTAGTTACGGGGTAATAATGGGGAGAGTAGCCTACCCTAAGAAATTTTGGCCAACAGACTCTAAATTTTTCTAATTACTTTTTGTCCCCGAATAGACTAATACCACCCCCAGATTTTTAATTGACACCTCAGAACAACGGGTCTAGTTTGACAGTTTAATACTCCTCTTGATTGGACAATTCCTTAAAATGCCTTTAAAAAGTGATGCAGCAACAACGATTACTTTTTTAAATTTATAAATTATATTATAAGAATTCTAAGAGAATTCCGCGAATTCCGCGAATTTAAAACAAAGTTTATATTTAAAAAAAACAATTAAGAGATCGGTTTAATTGCATTGCTATATGGAATCATGAATAGCAATGCAATTATATTGATTGAATAGTTATCGTTAGTGGCTTGTTCAAAATAGAAGGTTTTCATTACGATCGCTACTTATTTGGCTTTAGTTTTCTCACTAATAATGTGATAAATTTACGGAATACCATACCAAAAATGTTAAAAGTATCGGTAAACAAGTGGAACAAAATATTATGCTAACGATGTTTATATGTGCTAGCGTCAATGTGTTTTCTTTCTTTCTTTCTTTCTTTCTTTCTTTCTTTCAACTTTATATCATTTTTTGAGCGCGTTTTTTTTAAATTTTGATTTTACCGGAAATGTATATTCCAGCATGTTTATAATAAACGTATCTTTTGAATTGTAGTTAATTTTTACGGATAACTTTTGAGTCATTTATAATTTATATAGCAGGAATCCTTTTCAGATGTTATTCTCGATGGTGGAATACTGAATTTATTTTTGTACTCATGCGTCTTGTCTCCAACACTTTTTATTTATTTTTATTATAGCTGAGGCCCTAAACCATCCCATCCTAGGATGAGGATAACTATTCTCCGTATTCCAAACATCACGGCATACATTTCCGGTTAAATCATATTTTTAAATTTTTTAAAAAATGCGCTCAAATAATGATTTAAAGTTGAAAAAAAATAACACATTGCAGGAAAAAACGCGTTGACGCTAACTTATAAATTTAAGGCTTTTTGTAGTGTTGTTAAACACGGCTCATTTTTAGCCGATTTTTAAAAACGGCTAACTCAGTATTTTAGCCAAAGAAATATTGCCTAAGGTTCCAGATTTCGCTAGAAGATGTCTAGTAGACCTTCGTGCCATCTACGAGCAAAATCTTCCGGCTTGAGTAATATTTTTCTGGATAAAATATTGAGTTATCCGTTTTTAAAAAGCGGCTCAAACCGAACGGTTTAACAACACTTGTTTTTTTTTAAATTATTTATCATATTTTATTTTTCATTTAAAATTGATAGATTACAAAAAAATATTTTAAATGGCTTTCTCTTATGCAAAATTTCGATATTCAAAAAGATGTCGCAGAAAAAGCTCAACTCCTATATATAAGTTTTTAAAAAAATATATATCCTATATAAGAATGAATGAAAAAATTCATATGTTTTTAGTAGAAAACTTTACCGGAAGCGAAATATGTTGCGAATTCGATAAAGAAAATTAGGTAAAGTAATCCTCTACGCGAGATTGATAAAAAGGGTATTGGTAAAAATTTCATTTATATATTTTATATTATAAATATAGCATTCTAGAAATCATGCTTTTATTGTGATTTTTTTTTTACTATATAGAAAATTATATATCTGACCAAAATATGAGGAGACATAAAGCCTATATCTGGCCTAAATATTAAATATTTTTTGGTTATATAATAGAAATATTTTTAAAAATAAAAAACAAATTATATATAATAAAAAAAAACAATATAATATATGTAAAAGTTCTTTTTAGTAATATCTATAGTTGTTAAACCGCTCAATTTTAGCCTATTTTTAAAAACGGCTAATTCAAAATTTTATCCAGATAATATTATGCAAGTCTAAAGATTTTTCTCATAGATAGCACATATGATTGAGCATCTATTGGCCAAATCTCGACTCTTAGGCAGGGGCCTTATTCTCATTCACTTCTTTTCATTGCCTTTAAAACGCCTTTAATGCAGAATTATAACTTTTTAAATATTGAAAGCATTTTAAATAGTGCTATAATAATGCACGAACCAAATCTAAAACATAGCAATGTAGAAAATAATTGTTATATATAATAGAATTATTGGAAAACACATTTGTATTTAATGAGAAAAAGTTAAGAACTTGATGGTGGGGTTGTATTGAGTTAGCTTAGCATAATTAAAGATAGTCAGCAAAAAGCTGGTGAATATAAGGTTAAGGATGAAGAAAAGCAATAATGGCGATGATGAACCCGATTAGGAATTGTAAATCAAGGTCTTAAGATTTAAAAAAAGAATTTGTAACATATGATACTTTGACATGACCAAACATTTTTTCAAATGATATTAGTTAATCTCGATTGTTATTTTTTATATTATTAATAGTTAATTAGTAAATTAAATGTCATCTCAATATACCTGTAAAAAATTATAAAAATTTGAAAAAATCGATATAAATATATATTTATAATTTTCCGATCCCCTCACTACTTCATGTAATAAAATTATACAATAAGTTTTTGCCCTATTTCGTTTAAAAATGTAATTAATTACCCCTCAATCAATTTAACCTATGCCCTTAGATGCCTATCTCCCCCCCCCATTATAAAGGTTTAGAAATGATCCTATCCCTACCCTATCGCTCTAGCCTCTGGCTTGAAGTCTGTTAATTATTTTTCAAACCAAAAGTTCGTTCAAATTCACTTAGGTAAAAGATAACATAGGAATATATTCGTAAATATAAATTGGTTTGTTAAAATTTATTATTAAAAGGAAGTCACTACACCGTTGATTATAATATACGAAGTTCTTGGTTAATTTTAACAAACCGTCTAGAATAGAAATGTTGGACTGCTGTTATTAAATTTTGAAAATTTTTTTAGTAAAATTGGTTCTAATTACTAATAACCCTTTCCTCGGGACTTTGTTTTACTACTAACTCTATAGATTAGTATTTCCGTTTCCATATATTTTAGGGTATCATCAAATTAATCTAATTTTATTCCTAATAAATACCATATTAGTAGCATTCATATGTTTAAACAAGGAAGTCTATGAACTCATAGAATATTTACTATCTGGAACTATTTTCCAAGCTGTTAAAATGTCATAATTTCTTGTTTAAAAATAATTTAATAGATCCAAATTATTTTAAAAATTTTAAAAAGATTTGAGCCGTTAATAATGTTTCAGATTGGCATATTTTTAATATACTTTAGATTCTAAAGTTTTTAATTGTCATACGTGTAATAGAAACTTATCGTGGTTGGTATTAACGAATCCGGTCATTAAACCCATTAGCTTTCTCATGCCGGTCAACCTTCTTGTTTTTGCTTGGTACACTAACCTTTTAATCCACATCTCAAACCTTTTATATGATATATTTTTTTAAAAAAAATTGAAATCTGTTAAGCATTGCAAAAGATCTTAAATTAGAGTTTTTTAAAAAAGAATTATTATAAAATTATTGTTTACTTTGTAGATCGTTTTTTAGAAATATTTACACAATATGATTATAATCTCTATCATGCCTTAATACACTGTTTTTAAACGGCTCATTTTGAGCCAATTTCTAAAAACGGCTAACTCAATACTTCATCCTTAAAAAAAAATTACCTAAGCCTGAAGATTTTGCTCATAGAAGGAACAAAGGTTTAGACATATATTATCAAAATCTTGAGACTTAAGCAATATTTTTGTGGCTAAAATATTGAGTTAGCCGTTTTTAAAAATCGGCTCAAAACGAGCCGTTTAACAACACTACCTTAATACATTGTCTTGAACCTGAATATTTTATATCAGACAAAATGACCACCAATAGAATCATTATCAAACTTAAAAATCGAAACGTTACATCATGAAATAAAAATAACAAAGGATTATTAGCTGCTAAAGAAATATAATTTTGAATATCATAATATTATGTATAAAAAATATATATCAGTGCATTTAAAGGAGTGTATAAATGCTATTCAGCAGCCATCATCATGTATTAGGGGCTTTTTGTCAGGTCTCATTCTCTCCACTAAAGAGTGTTCTATAAATCACTAGAGAATCGACAAACGACCTAAACAAAATTTAATTTCTATTGGTTATAGAAAATAAAATAATAATATAGCTTTTAATTTATTTATATTAAAATTTAAACATAAAAATTGCTGAATTTTTGAATGCCTAACAAAAAATATTGCCACCCCCCCCCCCTCCTCACCTGGAAATTTCTGTCTTCGGCCCTGCTGATGATATGGTATATTTATTTTATTGAGATCGTTTATTTTACAAAAAAAAATGTAAGTCACTAGAATATTCGATTAAAATCATCAGTAATATTATTAATATTATAAAGACAGTGGACAAAGTAGTTTAGCAAAACTCCAGTCTTTTCAAAAATTATCTATTTTTTATGTGGATAGCTTTAAAAAATATCATATGATTTTTAAAAATAAAAATTTCTTCAAATTTTCAAAACGATATATAGTTAAGACTAGCTCAAAAACTTGTGAATTAAATAGAATTGATGATAGTAAATATAAAATAATTAAAATTTTATATTTTTAGGCATATTTTGCATATCATTAAAAAGAGTTGAGGGTAGGAATGCCTTAAATAAAGAAATGATTGATTCAGTATTATTTAAATGTATGATTATTAATTTATTTTAGTTACATACATACATAAAAGAAATAAATCTTAAAAATGATGTTCATTTGCTGTTATTACGGAGTACTGTACCTAATATATTTTGTGCAGGTAATTTAATCATAAATTTCAGATTTATTTTTTGTATATAAATTTTTTAATATCTTATATGAATATGAATAATTATTTTTAATTCTGTTGGGTTTTTCCCTTGTTACTAAATTGACCATTTCAAAAGTAAAAAATGCATTTTGAAAGTGCACAAATTTATTTTTTATGGTAAGCATTAAAAATAATTTATAAAAATGCAAACTAGTTTGCCTTTTTATATTTTTTATCATTTTCCATCAAAATTTGAAAATGGTTACAAAATTGTAAATGTAATATTTTAGTATATGGGGTGACAAAATTATATTAAAATTTAAAATCACATTTCAATATAAAAAAATAGGATGCATTATATTTTCTATAATTAAAAATGCACTGCAAGTGAATATACTCTGTTCACACTTTTATCTACTAATATACTTGTTTTTCTGTTTTAATTTATTTATAATAAATATTAAATCCCTTTAAAATCAATTGGTAATTTACATTAAGCATTTTTATTATTTTATTAATTTTTATATTAGTTATATATATTTTTTTTTTGTGGTGAAACCCAAATTTTAATGTATTGTGGATTAATTATCATTTAGAGTAATATTTATCAAAAATAACTGAAACTGGGCTAGGTGGATTTCAAAAATAAAATAAAATGATATCAATTAATCAATTGGGTTTTAATATTCATTTACTGCTTAAATTTTCAATTTCCTTTCAAACCAAAATACCTAATTCAGCCAAGATTATAAAATAACAAAATTTTAACATTTTCAGGCCAGATCCTTTAATGATCAAAAATATTTAAAAAAATCTGTACTGCATTAGACCAAAAAAAAACCCCAAATAAACGTGACTTTTCAAATCTAAGCTGGGCCTAAAATATCTCTGCAAGCCATGTCATATCCACTTATCTTATAGAATATAGTAGATATGTGTCATTTTGATTATGCTGGAAATCAGATTCTGTGAACTGATCTTCTTAAACTGAATCTCATTATAAACACTTGATATTCTTTGGAATTATATTTAAAAAAATATTCTCAAGCAGACTACAATGCAAACTACAATTGGATAATTCTTCTACCTTAAATAAGACTTTTTGAGATTAACCTTCAATATGATGCCAATAGGGGTGAATAATATGATGCCAATAGGGGTGAATGGAATACCTATGCAGTGTTGTTAAAATAGTGTGCACTAATTTTTTCAGTAGCTGAAGCTTTGGTGTGTTAATTTTTTGAAAAATAGCGATAGCAGTAGCTTGCTACTTCCACTACCTTTAATTCTTTATAATTAATTTCACATGAAAATTATTTAAATATTTATAATTAAAATTTTTAAATTTGCTTCTATGAGCGATTTTAATGAAAGAGATAAAAATTTTATTTATAAAATATAATACAACTTTACCATCTAGTGCCCCAGTAGAGCGCGTTTTTAGCATAGCGTATTATTGGAGAATTTCCGTAACATTTTATAATTTATTTTTGTTGATATAAAATGGTTTTTGATAAAATTTATATTTTTATATCTATATAAATTATTTCCAGTGAAAAGTATTAATTGTTTATACCATTATATAAACCTATTATTTATATATTATTAACAAAAAAGAGTACATTTCTTAACTTACTGGTGCAAAAAGTCAATTTTCCATCTTAAAATGTAATTAAAAAACACCCATTAGATGGCGTTAAATATTTAAAAAAGTTATCGTGTAAATTCATAATACATTCTTTCTATAACATAAAAAATGACTTCTTTTTTTCACTTCTATTATCATAAGTAAAAGGAAAATATTTTCTTTCTTTAATTGATGAATTTCATCTTTGAATGAAGAATAAATCAAAATCTATTCAATAATAAGGATAAAATTTACCAACTTATAACTTCGTTCAAGTTCGACCAACGAATTTAGTATTAATGTTATTAAGGGTAAGTGTCCAAGTTGCATGACTATAACATTATTAGCCAATTTTCGTGATACCAAATTTCGGATTTCATATTTTAACTGAACAGATATGAGTTAATATGAATTTCTTTTTTAAAATTGCTTGGGACATATACGAACATGATTAGTTTCACTAAATTCCTAACTAAATTAATCTAGCTGGGGGCGAGGGATTAGATCTAAGCTCTCTACTTGTATAAAAGTTTTGTAAAAAATAATAATATCCATCTTTCAAATGTCGGTCCAGTTCGGTATTTGCTCTGTTTTTAGACCTCGAATTTCTTTATCCTTAAGCTCTTTTTTTTGTTGAATAGATAGCTCAATCTGTTTTTTTTACAACACACACCTCTCAATGCTTAGCGGATTTTCTTCGACACATGTCCGTTAATTCAGCCAAATTAACCGGTTTCTCCACCTTATACTAGTATGTTGTTCATCGGTGCAACACGCCCATCTCTCGGGGAAAGCGAAACTGCTGCTGTCGCCTTTCCCCTAAAATCTGATAGTTTTAATTATGATGTAACTTTATCACGTTATAACCCACAAAACTGCTTTTTAACAATTTTTAAAAATGCATGTTTAAAAAAAGGATGATTTTTAAAAAAAAATATATTCTTGAAATTTAAAAATAATAATTTTTGAGCTCCCTTGAGGATTGTAAAGGTTAGCGATACCACTGATAATATGACTTTATGATTGAAAATTTTTTTAAAAATTTAATAACAAGATCATACCAAATAATTAATTAACATTTCATGGAGACCTGCAGTGGTACCATTGGCACGGCACGGCCCGGCCCGGATTTTTTTTCAAAAATTTTTTTCGGGCCGGGTATATTTAATAAAATTAAAATCCGGCCCGTGTAACCGGGTGGGGTTTAGGATCGGCATTTCAATTAAATAGATATTTTAGTTTTAAAAAAAATTTTATTTATCGTGATTTTACATGGACATTTTGACACTCTTTATCTAAACAAATATTCCTATATATATTTTTTTTTATTTTAATTTATTTAATATTAAATATTCAAAATTTTATTTTTATAATGGATGCATTATCATTCATTAGCCATGAGATCAACTTCATTAATGTTTATGGCATATCATTCAATGAGAATACAAGTTAGGAGTATATTAGATAGGAGCTCATGTTAGCCAATCACATTTTTTTCGCCCACCTAACCTATCGAGGGTTAAAATTTTTTTGTACATTGGGATGCGGGATTGATGGAATTTTTAAATTCGATGAATTCCAATTTTAGCGTATGTGAATTTTGATACCAAAATATTCCAATATACTTAATTTATATCGCGATGCCGGTAATGTACATAATCATGTACAATGACATGTAATAATACCCAGACTGACGGTGCATTCATAATAATACATTTCAAAGCGTCGTTGAATGCATATCAGCTGGACCCGCCATTTTGGTAACCCATATGGTAATTATTCTCGTGTTTAATAAAAACTTTTAAATTGATAACTTGCTTCATTAATATCTCGATGATCAGGCAATTCTTCAATAGAGTTTTGCGTCAAACTTAGGAATAAATTGACCTCTAGTTTAAAATTTTTAATGACGATATGGGTAACCAAAATGGCGTCCCCAGCTGTTTTTATTGATGTACACTTTTAATGAACGCATCGTCAGTCTAGGTATTATATGTCATCGAATCATGAAATACGTGCGCATTGCCTGTTTAATATTTCAGTCCGTACAGTTTTATCATATTAATTAAAATTAACTTTTGATAAGTTTTCTTACACTACACATCAAAGACGCTGCGGAGATACCATTTGTACGGTTCTCCCGCGATTTTTTCTATCCGGCTAGTATTTTTAACAAAAAAATTTTTAGGCCCGGTAAGGGTATTTTTAAATAATTAAAATATGGCCCAGTTCGTGTATCCGGGATTAGGGCCGGGCATTCAGGTCTCTGATACATCTTCTGGAAAACATTTTCAGCAAAATCGGATATTTATTTAGATGATCTCCAAACTTTAAACCACTTATTTTAGCTCATTTGATAAGAGGCGATTTTGGCAGAAATCTGTATTCCAAGATCTCTGTAGATATGCCTAGAATTTCAGACGATTTCATAAAGTTTATAGACTAAGAATTTTCTCAGATCCTGAAATCGGATTCCTTAAATCAAAAATTGCCGTCAAGCAAGTGATTCGAAATTGAAGTGATTTCGAAATGCTATACGCACAAATATATATATATAAGGTCTTTTCACATTACTCCCTGGCTCACATTTTCTGTTATGATATATTGATAGGTGCCGATCTTAAAGAGAGAGCTAAAATGCCTCTCGATTCGATTGCTTCCCATGTTAGACGTTTGAGGGATTTATTTCACGCTCTTTCCAAACTTCCTATACCTACTATAGCTGCTATAGACGGGACGGCATTGGGAGGCGGCTTGGAAATGTGCCTAGCATGCGATATTAGGATAGCCAGTGTGTATTTAAATCATTATATTTCGTTACAAATTAAAGTTCTGATTCTTAAAATTTCGTCAAAAAATTTGCACTGAATGATGGCTAAAAGAATTATCAACATTTAATAGGGTTAATTATCATTTTCGATAACCGGACCCATATCGGTTAATTGAAAATATTAACCGATATCTTAAGTATCCGCCAGATACCGATATCGTAGGAATCTGCCGGATACCGTTAAATATCGGTATTGGTGCATCTCTTGCTCTAGATACTGATATTTAATCAGCTGTGACTATTTTAAGTATCCTCATACGCGCTGATTCCTTTCGATTCACTTCTTTCTACGATCCCTATTTAAAACACATTGTAGGTTAAAGTGGTTGCTGGGACAAAAATCTTTAAATTAAAAAACAAATATAATTAACAAAATACAAAACAATTTTCTTAAAAAAAAATACATCTTTTTGTTTAAGTAAATATTTTGTAATTCTTCAAAAAAAAAGTATTAATTACATTATAGTTTGCTTAGCTACCACCAATGTTGTTAAACGGCTCGCTCGTTCTGAGCCGATTTTTAAAAACGGCTAACTCAATATTTTAGCCAGAAAAATATTGACTAAGCATCGAAATTTCGATACTATATGTCTAGGCCTTTGCTCCTTCTATGAACAAAATTTCCAGGCTTGCATAATATTTTTCTGGATAAAAAACTGAGTTAGCCGTTTTTAACAACACTAGCTACCACCACTAACAAACACTAGTATTAGTTTAAGAATATATTTTTAAAAAAAATAATGGTTATCTTTTCTAATCATAAATTTTATATTAAATAGAATTAATTTTTATGCACGATTTAAATTTAATATTTTTTTAAAAAAAAATATATATTAATTTAGCGGCACAAGCTAAGATGGGTTTAGTTGAAGCCAAGTTGGGAATAATCCCTGGTGCAGGTATAGCATCCTTTTTTTAAAAAAATATAACATTTTGCACAATAATTTTGTTGTTAGAGAAAGGGGGTAACAAATTTTGTATCTGGGTCTCAATTTTGTATTTTTTTAAAAAAACGCGATACTAAGTGATTAGTGTTGTTAAATAGCAGAGACCTGCAGGCCCTTGTCGTAACCTTTTCTACCCATGTGGCGGGTGGGCATGATTCACTCAGGAAAAAGTGTAATTAATATATAATTATTCCCATATTTCTGTGATAATTTTACGTATCTACTCTAATTCCTTTTCTGGGAACGGTAATTAATTACATGAGAAGATCCCGATTTTAAAGAGTAATTATAATTACAATTCCTTTTCCATTTTAAAATATTATTTTAAAAAAATGAGTAAATATTTTATTCTTTATTTTATTACAATTCGTTATTTTTTTATCCGGGACCTTGAAAGAATATATTCTTGTTTCGTTTCATCCAGAAATTGTGTTCCATGTTGCTGAACGTAAATTCATACGTGTTTTTTTAATTAAGACTTTCTTTAAAAGATTATCATTTTATATTTGAGCGATTGCTATAAATATTGGGATAGAAAAAATAAATAGATAATCATAAAAATTATATATTTTTTAATTGTAATTTTTTTATTGTCAATTTTGCTTTATGGCTGTGCTCACCCAAAATATCGAAAACTTTTGAAAATTAATCAAGTAAATAAGTTTTTTTTAACACAAAAAAGTATATGTCCAAAATGTAATTTTGGGAAAATTTAAAAATTTAACATTACTATTTCCAGTAAAATTTTAAAACTTCTAAAAATTATAAAACTTTTAAAAAAATGATTTTGGACATAGCTAGAGAAATTGGAACCAAATAACATTTTCAAAAGAGAAGTGTAGTGTTGTTTAATTTAAAAATTTAACATTACTATTTCCAGTAAAATTTTAAAACTTCTAAAAACTATAAAACTTTTAAAAAAATGCTTTTGGACATAGCCTAGAGAAATTGGAACCAAATAACATTTTCAAAAGAGAAGTGTAGTGTTGTTTGATCACCCAAATTTGGTCATCTTCAGAACGGCAAGCCAAGTTTTTCCTGAAAAGAATTTTCTCAAGTTGAGAATCTCAATTTTCTTGGCTAAGCTATATTAAAGAAAGTGAGTACGATTAGGCGATTTGACAAACACTACACTACCATTGGGCAGGCCCAAATTTTTTTTTTAACTTTCTAATAAAAACAATTTATTACTCTTCCTTCATAAATGTACAAGCTTGTTCGGGTTAAAATAATCTCGAACCGGGCATGGGCCGAAAATAACCTTAAGAGCAGTGGCGTAGCTAAGAATTTTTCTTAGAGGGGGTCCATACATATAAAATCGTGGTTTCGCCCCCAGACCCCTTTTAACTGCCCTTCGGCCGGGTTTATCTTAAAAATCATAACCACATCTTCGACAATATATAATAAATATATTTTTTAAATGCATGAATAATATGTTATTATAATTTAGTAGATTATTCTCAAATGACTTTATGATAATACTACCAAGAATGATTTCAATATTATAATATCCTTCCACATACATCAAAACCAGAAAAATATAAATATTAATGGTATTTATTTGATATAAAGTCACTTTTAAGTCTTTTGAACGTATAATCTAAAAAAAAATTTTGCTCTGGGAGGGGTCCAAACCCGAAAACCACCCCCGAGGCTACGCCACTGCTTAAGAGTATTCTAGTTTTGGTCATGCTGATCTGTGATACGGATACCCCCGAGATGACATCATTTGCGCATAAAAAAAAAATATCAAATATCAGATAAGATTTACGGTGCCATCTGATGGAGGATATATTCTCTTAATAAATATATTATATATAAAATCATAACCTAAAAAATAATCCTAAACATTTTCTCGTAAACGCCAGGCGGTACTCAAAGATTACCTCGTTTGATAGGAGTCGCCAAGGCCAAAGAGTTAATATTTAAGGGGTCAGTTATATCGGGAGCCGAAGCACTTAAATTGGGTTTGGTTAACGAAATCGTTGACGGAACGGACCATTCGCCGAACTCAAACGACCCCGAAAATGGCGACGATAGATTTCCAGCCTTTAACAGGGCTCTACAACTAGCCAAGCAAATGATAAACCAATGCGTAAATTTAAATTCTTTATTAAAATAAAAATATTATTCCGAATGTTTAGTCACCATTAAGCTTGAGATGCGCCAAACAAGCGATCGATGAAGGATATGAAGTATACTCTTTTATTGAAATTTATTTCCGTTCCAACTAAATATTGTTTATGGTAAATCTATTCTTAGGATTATCTGATTTTAATTATCAATAAATCTCAGAGTTTGGAATTTGGATGAGAAGGGGTTCTCATATTGGCTCCTAAATTTTACGTGCTTAGAATTATAACATATCGCAAACACATAATTTTGATGTATTAGCTAACAAGCATAGGAGACAATTTTTAATAAAAATATTTTCTTCCATCTAATATATTAGTTAAATAAGATGTAGGGGACATGGAGGCTCTTCCAGATACTCTGCCAAAAGTATCTTGTAAACATCATAATAACTTGGTGGAACTGGAATCGGTATATTCTAGTTCCATGCCATCTCTTCAGAAATATATATTTCTCCAGTTGCATTTATCAGTAACGAACGATGTTCATTTTAATAAAATAAGATGTAGAGGATATGGGAGCTCTTCCAGATACTTTGTCCTAAAGGCATCCTATAAGCATCATAATAATTCGTTGGAACTGGAATCGATATCTTCTAGTTCCATGCCATCTCTTCAGAAATATATATTTCTTCAGTTACATTATCAGTAATGATGAACGTATGAACCAGATAAGATCTTGATTCTATTCTCTAACAAGAAACATAAAATATTTAAGGTATTAAATTGTGGATTTTTACATTTTATAATTCAATTTTTTTAATATAATCTTTAAAAAAATTTATAAATACTATTTATTTCAAATCATAATACGAGATATTTTTTTAATTTTAAATACAAATACTCTGTAAATTATTGAAATATAAATAAAAATTAATTTGTATTTTAAATGCAACCCTACCACTAAGGCATCATATAATTTTATTTTTTCGTTATTTGTAACTTATATCAAATTTTGTGAGATATTATTTTAAAAAAATGCTAAGAATGAGTATTTTATACATTCTAAATGTTTATTACAGTGATATAAACCTTACTTCTATGTTACTGTACAAAAAAAAGGAAGGTACTTTCTCTTCACTACTTTACTGTTTATTTTTTGCCAGATATTATGTATAAAATTCAGTTGTTGTAAAACGGCTCAGGCTAATATTTTAGCCAGAAAAATATTGCCTAGATAATATATGTCTATACCTTTGTTCCTTCTAAGAATAAAATCTTCAGGCTTGGGTAATATTTTTCTGGGTGAATTAAGTTAGCCGTTTTTTTAAATCGGCTCAAAACGAGCCGTTTAACAACACTAATAAAATGGTATAAAAATACAAAATTTGAAATAAATAAATATGTAAGAAAATTCAAAATTTGCTTAATAATAATATTGTATTCTTATTTTATTTTTTATTTATGTATTTTAATAGGAGAATTATTATATAATTTATTAAGTTAAAACACTAAAAAAAAAGCTTATCTTTTTAAATTACAAAAAACCTTATTGTCATTTTCTTTTAAAATCAATAGTGTGGAACGCTTTTATTATGCATTTAGTGAATGAATTGCCAAACTAAAGTTATATGTATATGTCATTGCGTGTGACATGGATTTAGTAAAAATAACTATATATAAATATAGTGCCATTATTATCTATAAAAAGTAAATAATATTTTTAAAGAATACAAGGCGGGGCCTGAAAATACAAAACACGGGGTAGACTCGACCTGAAGAATTATGATAGGTATGAGGTTGGCGCAATTCTCAACATATCCACCTTTTTCTAATGTTATGCGTGATCCCTAAGTATTTAGGTTGCCTCTCGACTCTGCGAGACATTCTCTTACACTACCTCTCTCCGACTTCTAATTTCGTTCCTTTAACAAGTTATAACTTATTGTCTTTCAAGCCCCTTCACTGTCTATTGTATATTTCACCGGGGTTTTTTTCAATCATCCTGACCCACTCCCCCCCCCCTCTTTCCAATTTTGTAATGACGTTGGTTTCAGATTCATACCAATACGAAGCGCAGAATAGATTTCAATTTATTAAAAAAATAATAGTTTTGTATTCATTTTATATATGTTTATATAAATACTTTAAATCGAATATTTTTATTAACTATTTTAATTACTCCAATTTAATCGAATATTTTTAATTAAAAGGCAAGCAGTTGTATTTTTTGGCTTGCTCTAGAAGCTGATAAGCAATGTAAATACTTGGCTGATTCACCTCTGTTTGCAGAACGCTCTTTCGTTGGATAAAAATTCTTCCCCATTGTCTGAAGCTAAGATTTCAGAATTCCTTTTTGCAAATATTTTTGTTGCTTTTTCTATTGCCACCTTTATCATTATCCTTTCTATTTTGACCTACTGAGTCTGAGTGAACTTGAAGCTGATACATTTCTTTCGATTCCAGATTCAGTAAAATTCCTGAATTCCACATTTGCCACAACCATTAATTATATGAACATTTAGGTGGCATAATTATAATATATAGTGCTGTAAATAAATAATAGTAGAATTGGAAAATGATTATGCTTATTGGCCAGAAATAGAAAATCAAAGAAAAAACTGTGCTGAGTTTAGTGTTGTTAAAAAGCTCGATTCGAGTCAATTTTTTAAAAATGGCCCGATTAAGGTTGTAACTAAAGTAATATTATGCAAGCCTTGAGATTTTTCTCATAGCTGGCAGAAAGGTCTGGACATCTATTTGTCTGAATCTTGAGGTTTATATAATATTATTTTGGCTAAGATTTTAATCAGGCCATTTTTAATAATCGACCCAAATTGGACTTTTTAACAATACTAGCTGAGTCTAATGAAAATGTGATGGGACCAAGGAAATCTCTTTTGGCAAGTTATATGGACATTATGGGTCCTATGCAAATTAGCTTATCAACTTTTCTATTGTAAACAAATTAAACAATTAAAATTTAATGATTTCTTGTCCATATTTTAGCCATGTTAAAAATTTTATAGGGTGGAATAAAATATTATTTATATTTTACTATCCAACATTTTAGACACAGTATAAATTTCATATAAAAATGCTAATATTTGGATTTGCTAGATGATACTTTATTTTAAAATATGATATATGCACTATTGAATTAAAAATATATATTAAAAAATTAAATTTAAATAGATAATAATTTTTATTTAAGTGTTTTTGTTTTAAAAATATATATTGATTTTTTAAAATTATATATGGATATTGTAAGAATATTTTATTATGATAAAAATGTTTTTAAATGATATAAAATTTAAACAATTTTGAGATAATTCCTCTGAAGAAATAAATCTTAGAATTTGATATCATTTATTTGCAATTTATCTTTCAGTGAAACAATCAACCTATATTTATATTGTCTGTTGGTTGGTTTATACATATCCTTTGTACGTTTGTTAGTTCACACACAGTTTTTATATCATTTGTGGGAAAGTGATGATGGTATTAATTTTTTTGTGACCTAAAGGATTTCTTGGCCTCTTCTACAATTTTATGGCTTATTTGTGCAGAATGAATAGATAAAAAAATCATAAAAAGTAATTTGTATCTGATACTTTTATTTAGCAAATGATTCTATATCTTTAGCTTTTTTATATTTTAAATAAAATATTTGTCCTCTAGGTAAACCCCCCCCCCCCAAGAGCTAGAACAAAAATTACTTTTAATTTTATTATTATACTAACATAAAATACAACTGTTCTAGGTGTTTATTATGTAACAGAAGATAATAATTTATTGCTTTAATTGAACTTTATTTTCAAATGATTAACCTAAACAATTAATTTATTCCTCATCAAAAATATGTTTTGTTATCAAATATGGATGAAAAATTTAAGTCTATAAAATTATAGATTTTAATGTTTATAATCTTATGCCCAATTTATACTGTAATGTTAACATTAAATATAATTTAATTTTCCATTTTATATTTGTTTTTAGTTTAATTCATATGAAAAGAAAAATATTATAGATAAATGGTATTTAAGATTTATTAAAACATCAAGATAATAAAATATCTTGAAACATATATAATATTTTTTGAAGGCAGAGCAAGGAATACAAATATTTTAAAAATTAAAATATAATAATTTTTAGGGTCAACCAATGCCTATTCCTGCAGGTGCCTGTGGTTCCTGAATTTATACCAGTTCCAAACTCTAATAAATTATCATTTAACTGATATAATAATAGGAATCACAAAACTAATTTTAATTTTTTTTTTCCCAGATATCAATACAAGAGGGATTAAATGTTGAAGATAAAGAATATGAAAAAGTTTATAACTAATATGTATTAAATAAATCTTTTATTATTACAGGTTGTGAATTCAAATGACAGAATTGAAGGTCTAAAAGCATTTTTAGAAAAAAGGCAACCAATATACAAAGGAATTTGATATATTCAATTACACATAATTTCTAAATTCAATGATGACTCAAAGAAGTTTTTGGTGGTGCATCTATAGTTTTCTTCTTTTTTCCTGAAAATAAATAAACGAATAGCATAGTCCAGCCAGTCAAAGAAGCAATTGCCACCTTATTTATTATAATTTAATTATAAATAAATATTATCTTACATTTTGTCTTCCTCTCCTTGTTATTGTATTAAAATATCTAGAAAATCCTTTTAAATTAGGATCATCAACTAATCCACCACCACCTCCCATTTTTTTATTATTATAAAAATGATATGGTTATTAGAAAAAATGGTATACTGGTCTTTAACCCAAAAATCTTAAAATTGGATAACTTTCGAGATTTTTAGTTTTTTTTTTGCTTTTAATTTTTATGATTAATTAATTAGTCATATTTCTAATTTAATTCTAAAATATTTATTATTTGTAAATCTATATCTTAGATATTTTTTTTTAATATATATTATACTAATAAAAATGCGCATATATTAGATAATCCATACCCTTATATATTGGCTTATTTGTAAATTATTGATTATATAATTAATTTTTTTTAACAGGCGTTTTTTCATAAATGTTTAAAAGTGTACCGCTCAATTACGTATGCCACTGGTGCATCCAAAGTAATCAGCTATAACGTCATTTATGGTTTGCACGTCGATTAAATGAGCGTCTACATGAGCGGGAGGGGTAGGAACAGTTTGCATCCTATTTTTAGGGGGTATGGGGTAAGCTTCTTTAATGGGAATAGGATAAATTTTTTGGGGGGGTTAGCTATTAAATTTTGAGATGAAATAGGACAAAATTTATTGCTGTAAAAATTAATACTTTTATTACAGTATTATTATAATACAATTCATCGACCAAATCTATATATTGCAAACAATCATACACATTGTTTTCCAAATAAACTATCCTTTTAAATTATTTAAAAGGTTTATATATTTCAGCAAGCTCATAATGCCATAATAATTAATTCATAATAATGGAGGTTTTAATTGAATTTATTATCTAAAAAATAAATTCTTTATATTCACAAAATATCGATAGTTGGTAGTAGAAATAGATTAATTTAAGTTATTCTTTATATATTCTTTGAAAAGGGTATCAATAAATAAATAGGTAAAAATATTGATAAAAAGACACCGCCGCCGAAGGCGGCGTTAATTTTTTATGGAGGTAGGCAAAGGTTTTTGAAGGGGGTTTGCATCCAATGATAATCCTGTCATGTAGACGCTGTCTATAAGGAAATTAGTATATGTGCAAACCACAAAATGGCGTTGCAGTTGACTCCTATACATGTACATTTTTAATTAATTAAAATCAGTACATAAATATCATTGGCTTTGATAGAGATAAGTTTGCCCAGGTCTATAATAAAGACGAGGATTAAAAAGCCAAGCTTATTTAGAAAAGGCTTACTATGAAAATAATATAATATCAGCAATTTAAATGTTATTTACTCAATGCTCAGACTGCAAAATAACGCCTAGTAGTAGTGTTGTTAAATGGTTGTTTTTTTTCAAACCAGAGGTAGAAACCCAACCCTAAGTCAGGGTCGAAAAATTGACCACGACCCAACTTAATCTATAGGGCCTGTTGAGCCTGGGTAGGTTTGCTGTCAGCTTGCTGGATCAACAAAAATATAGAAAATTAAACTAGTTTGTTTCAATTCGTATTGAAATTTTTTCATATTAGAAAGCTGTTCTAAAATCTTTGTCTAGAAATAAATCGGCACCTCATTATATTGCGTTTCAAAAAATAAAAAATTTTAAACTTTGTTATCAACTTAGTTAAAAGTTTGTAATACTATACTAGAAATGTGTTCTAAAACTTTTAGGCCTATTAAAAAATTAGCACTGCTATTATATTTTATTCCATGAGGGTAAAAAGAAGTTCTAAAACCTCTGGGTCTAGTGATAAATAGTACCTTTATCTTGTATTCTACAAGGAAGAAAGGAAATTTTTTAAAACTTTGTTTTAAACTTAGTTAAAAGTTTTTGATTCTAAAACTTTTGGGTCTAGTAATAAATCGACATGCCTTATATTTTACCCCACAAGGAAAAATATTGTTAAAAATTTGTTTTTATCTTAGTTAAAAGTTTTTAATGTTAGAAATATGTTTTAAACTTTTATGTTTATAAATTCCTAATTTCAATTTCTTTAACTCTACACGTAAAATGTAGAAATATAAAAAAAATATTTATTTACATCTAGAGCCCAGTTAAAGGTTTTTGATATTAAAAATATTTCCTAAAACCATTGATCTAGGACTAAGGTTTAAATGCCAATATATTTTGGTCCAGACACTGGGAAAATAAAATAAATATTCCGTAAGATATGCCTAGCATTAATATTTATTTATTTTTAGTAAAATAATTTATTTTATTTATATTTAAATATTTTATTATTATCAACAAAAAACATGATATGATTTAATATTTTTTATTTATATTATGAATAGGAATGAAATATGATTATATTATGAATTAATTTATTTGTTTTTTTAATAAAGAAAATTGATATGCTGTTATTGTAATATTATTTTTGTTACAATTTATTAGTGATTTTCAAGTAAAATTTATAACAAAAAATTTTTTTGAAATTAAAAAAGATTTTTGAACATATTGATTTGATAAGAATTTTAAATCTTTTTTGTGGAGTTGTTTTGTGATCTTTTATATTTTTTTATAATCATTTTTTTTTAATTATCTATTTTTTAAGTATATTAAAAGAGGTGGTTTTATCTAAGTAATTTTTATTTAAATATTTATATTAAGCTTTTCTATGTTATTTTATGTTTTTTGACACTAATGAGAAAAAATATGTATTTTTAACATGTTAAAATAAAAAATAGGTGGAACTATACGAGGGTTTGATTTACATTTTAGACATAAAGAATCAAAATTAAGAAGAGCCATCTGAGGAACCTGTTTCTATGGCTCTATGGATTTAAGAGAGGGCAGAAAAAAATGCATTTTGGATATGACACTCATACCATAACTATTATAATATTAAAAGTTAAATGGTATTAACTAATTTCATTTTGTAAGCCACTTATTATATGAATCCTGCAAGACAAGCTTAGATAAAAGATATAAAGTTGAAATATTGTTTACAATTTAAATTTAAATTATATTTTATTTATATAGTTGCGAACATGAATATATATTGTTAGCAATAATTCACCCACTATTTAAATCAGATTGGTCCTTATAAAATTAGATGTCAACGAAAGGAAGCTAGAACTTATTTCCTTTTTGAGAAAAGATCTTGACAAAAAAAAGGCAGACTTGATTCCTTTATAAAACAACACACTTACAGATGTTTCCGATAAAGATAAAAAAAATTAGATGAGGAACTCTGAATGAAGATTAACCAAGCTTTTTTATCAAAATACAGATTATTCTTTAATTTTTACAAATTCCCTAAATTGAAATCTTTATTTAGCGCAAACGGGGAACAATAAATATATTGCCGGTAGATTTGTTTAAAGGAAAACAGCATATTCATTATTAATTTTACCACAAAAGTTCCGAAAATCATAAACCAGTTCATAACACCGCCACCCCCCCCCCTACATGATCTTCCTCACGATTTGAAGTAATGGAGATGATTAACAAAACAGTGGAAATATTTTATTTTTATTTTAGATTAATGTCGAGAAATTATTTTATCATTTTTATCCCCCCCCCCTTCCTCTCCAAAATTTAGCATAGAAACATTGAGATGAATAACAATGTTAACATACTTTATTAGCTCTCATTTGATACCCATGTGGAAATATTTGCTAAAAATATTTTACCCTTCCCGTCCTCGCAACCATACTCATACTTGAAACTAAGTGACTAACAGTGAATTAAATATAAATTTTTTAAATTAACTTTCATTTAATACTCTTAAGTTTCAAAGTAAGTCTCCTACCCGCTTATTAATAAGCTAGATTAAAGAACCTAGAGGGACATTATTTGGTTTGATGTCCTACTCTGATATTTATTTGTAAAAAAAATTTTGGTACGAGATCCAGGATAGGGTGATGGATAATTTTAATATTACTCAAAATCATTTTTTTGGTTTCCATTTGATACCCTTGTCTAAACATAACAACTAGAAGATATAAAGTAATGATTAATTTTAAAACTCATAAAATCATGTTTATGCACTTAAAATTAAATATAATAGTAAAATTTTATGAGTGATCTAATTATATTTTTTAAGAATTCTATTCTGACAAAATTAAAATTTTTACTTAGCAAATTCATTTTTTGGGAATTCAATGAAATTACTTTAAGTAGTTTTAATTCTGAGTAATTAAAAAGGAAAACATAATATACTTTGAAGAACTAACTTACACATATTGTAATTATATATCAGCTTTAGCTTCATAATGCTTGCCAAAGTTTAGCAATCTTTATGCTTATGGCTGAATCTTAATATTAGATTCAGATTCCTATCAAATTTTTTGAAAATATAACTAATATTTTATTTCTAAGAAAATAATAAATATATAAATATCGTAAAATCATAAAATTTAAAAAATATTTTGACTATGGGAAAATCCCTTATTTCACATATACGTAATTTATTTTTAAATCGCCATTTAAAATTCGATAAAGTCTAATGAGTAATTGTATATTTTTTATTTAGCTTATAACTCTGTATTTTGTTAGTGAATGAATAAACTGATTGATAAATTTATAAATATTAAATACAGATGAAAAATATTGTCGAAACCTATATAAATTTCGCCAGTAAAGATCTAGATTTGCCTAATGAACTAAATGATTACTGTATTAATAAAGCCTGAGCTCTTTGTCATGCTTCTTGATAAGACTTCGAGGAATAGTTAATTGGTCCATGATATCAAGCATTGTATAATAATAGATAAAAAAAATATTAATTACAGCAATAATACATCGAAAAAGTAATGTCATTACTAACGGGGTTTACTTTTTTAAAAAAAGGGAGGCCATTCGTCAGCTTCTACATGACAGGATTTTCACTGGATGCAAACCCCTTTCAAAAATCAACGCTTAACCCCCCCCCCCCCCAAAAAAAAAAATCTTATTCCCTTCGGCGACGATATTTCCATATTATTACTTACTTTTTAATTATAACGGTACTCCCTTCTTATTTTAAAAAGAATAACTTAAATTATTTTAGTTATTTTTTAAATTATGAATTCAATTAAAATCCCCCTCATTTACAATGAGTGTATTATTATAGTATATTGTTTGGCATGAATATGAGATAGCTGAAAATGTCTAACCCTTTTAAATTACAAAAATGGATAGCAGAAAGTTTTATTTGGAAAATAATGTCTATGATTGTATGCAATATATACATTTGGTCGATTAATATCAATATAATTGCATTATAATAGGAACAAAAGTATTAATTTTTACAAAAATATATTTTTCCCTATTTATTTAAAAATTAGATAACCAGCCAATAAATTTATCTCACTACCTTTAAAGGCGCTTACCCTACCTCCCCCCTTTTCCTTAAAAAATTGCAAATTGTTTCACCGCTCATGTAGGCGCTGGCGTTCATAACTTCTTCATCGCTTCTTTTTTTTTCGAATTTCATATATTTCTTAAAAAATTGGAAAAAACATATTTTATTATATTGTATTATATAATTATTTTTATTTATTTTTTTTAATTAAAATAATTCAAACCTATTTTTTAATTGATTCCTTCATTTATATTTTAAATTTTAGTTGCTATAATTTGAATCAAATAAAATTGAATCAATCTAAGTGTTAATTTATATTCTTATTCTCTAATATGATAATTTATTTTATAAAAAATATTATATAAATTGTACATTTTCTTCAGATGAAGGTAAATTAAGCCTGTTCTGGCTCCATTGTGAATCACTTTTTAGACCAATAAAGAAAACTAAGGGTACAAAAATTATAATTTATAAATGTAAATTGCGTCCCAACTTAAATATTATTTTAACCTCAATTGTGTAATAAACGTGGGCACAAACTGTGCAGCTATTAATAAGGAAAAAAATGAGATGATGTCTGATTAAACTTGTTATAACAAAATGGAACTCTTTTTATAACTCCGTGAAATTAATAGAATAGATAGCTTTATTAAGAAGAATGGCAAAACAAATTACAGAGATTTTTAAATAATGAAAAGTCGTACATATAAATATAATGAATGAATATATATATGACTTTATAAGTTATGGAACCTGTTCCTAATGGCTCTATCGATTCAAGAGAGAGATGAAAAAATAGATTTAGGAAATCACACTAATATTAAAAATTAAAGGGTTTTAAATAATTTCATTTTGTAAGCCACTTATTAATGCAATATTGCAAGACAAAGATAAAAGTATAAATTTTGTTATTTTGATAATATATTATAATAGGTGCGAATATATCTATAAATACTAAATAAATATGAATATATATTATCTGTAATTCACCTGCTAGTTAAATCAGATTAGTCCTGGTAAAATTATTTGTCAAAGAAGGAAAGAAGCTGGAACATATTCTTGACAAAAAAAGACAGACTTGATTCTTCAAAATATCACACGTATAATAAAACGACTACGACTACTTATTAGTTATTTTTATTTAAATATAATCACATCAAATTTATTAATTAATTTCGAATGTTCCCTTCTATTTTTTATATAATATCTATAAATAATATTTTAAAATAATTTATTACATTTCCTTCACACATTTTAAAATTAGATTTCCTCAATAAACCTCTTTATAAGTTTACGGTTTCTTGATGAACAATATAATGTGGTATTTGTTTCATTCACTGGCACAATCATTTCTGTAACTTCCGAAGAACTTTCATGATTTAAAATAACTAAACGATTTCTTAACTGATCTGCATGTTTTCGTAATGTTTTCCAGGAAGTTTCAACAATATAAGAATAAAGTCCTATTCTTTCTTTAATTACTCCCTCTCTCCAACTATTGGTATTCTCATTATTTAGCCACACAAGTTGTGAGATTTCAAATTCTCTTTCTTTTGAAAGTAAATTATGATGATGGCTTTGTCTATTGGCCTTTTCTATTTCATGTTTAGCATTTGGTCGGATGCAATCCAGACTTGTTTTCAATTGCCTACCAAACATAATTTTGGCAGGAGATCTCCCTGTGGAGCTATGCTCTCCCAATCGGTAGGTTGTTAAAACTGTGTCATAGCTTCTTCGGGATCGCTAATCGAATCTCTCGTCGCATAATACCGACCTTTCAAAGTTCGTATTGTACGTTCAGCTAATCCATTAGATTTTGAATGATAGAGTGCCGAACGTATATGACGTATGTTATTCAAATTACAATACCTATGGAATTCCTCAGATAAGAATTGTGGTCAATTGTCTGACACAATGTACTTGGATATTCCAAACCTAGCAAACCAATTTTTAATCGTTTTATCATAGCATCAGCAGAGGTATTCTGCATTAGATCAACTTCTAACCATTTGGGAGAAGGAATCGACACCAATTAGCCAATATCGCGAATCTACTGGTCCAGCAAAATCAATATGGATTCGCTCGATTCCTTACCAGCAGTCCAAGATAGAGGTACTTCTTGAATACTAGGTCTATTTTTCTGGCATCCAGAGCATATTTTGATAAAATTTTATATATCAACATCACATCTGGGCAGTGGCGTAGCTACGGGAAGGGGGGGGGTTCGGGTTTGGACCCCCCCCAGAGCAATTAATTTTTTTTTAGAATATTCGTTTAAAAGACTCAAAAGTGACTTTATATCAAATAAATACCATGAATATTTAAATTTTTCTGGTTTTGATGTTTGTGGAAGGATATTATTACTTTTAATTTTAAATATATATATATATATATTATTCTGTATATTATTTTAAAGTCATTGATAATAATCTATTAATTTTAATAATATATTATTGATGCATTTTTAAAAAAATATTTATTATAAATTATCCAAGATATGGTTCGAAAATAATAATATGAAATAAAAAAGTGCATAATCTACCCCCCCCCCCCCTCAAAGCAATTTTTTTTAGATTATTCGTTCAAAAGATTCAAAAGTGACTTTATATCAAATAAATACCATCAATATTTATATTTTTCTGGTTTTGATGTTTGTGGAAGGATATTATTACTTTTATATATATAAAAATTATTCTGTATATTATTTTAAAGTCATTGATAATAATCTAATAAATTATAATAATATATTATTTATGCATATTTAAAAAAATATTTATTATAAATTATCCAAGATATGGTTCGAAAATAATAATATGAAATAAAAAAGTGCATAATCTACCCCCCCCCCCCCCCCTCAGAGCAATTTTTTTTAGATTATTCGTTCAAAAGACTCAAAAGTGACTTTATATCAAATAAATACCATGAATATTTATATTTTTCTGGTTTTGATGTTTGTGGAAGGATATTATTACTTATATATATATATAAATTATTCTGTATATTATTTTAAAGTCATTGATAATAATCTAATAAATTATAATAATATATTATTTATGCATATTTAAAAAAATATTTATTATAATTTATCGAAGATATGGTTCGAAAATAATAATATGAAATAAAATAGTGCATAATCTACTTTCTCATGCTTTTGAGGTTAAAAAATATATAATCCAGTGTACTAATTAATATCTTATGCATTATAGGCTCTATTGAAAATAATAAGGATGATGTAAATACACCAGGTCAAAATAACATTTAATATAAAAAATATTTAAAATTAATAGCTAACTATTTTTATTTTAGAATTTAAAATTATACACCTAGTCATAGTTTTAACTAAATTAAAATTGCCAGTACAAACCACTTTGGGTAATTTATTATTTTAAATAATTTTGGCTAACCAAAATATTTTGACATTTATAAGATATACCCAAACGTAGGAGGGAAGAAAATGATCTTGATACACTCATTTATATACCCAAAGACCATATAAAATCACTACCTAGTACAAGTAATATAATCTATTAAGATTTAAATATTTTTTATTATAGATTTAGATATATCAAGTATTACATTTAATAAAAATGATGATAGTCAACAAAATGAACACACCAAATCACTAATTAAAATAGAAAATCAAAATTTTAATGATGAACTTGATACCATAAGCAACAATTTACCACCCACATCAGGTATTTTATAATGACCTTATTTAAATGAATCACTAATTAATATAGAAAATCAAAATTTTAATTATGAACTTGATACCATAAGCAACAATTTACCACCCACATCAGGTATTTTATAATGACCTTATTTAAATGAATCACCAATTAATATAGAAAATCAGAATTTTAATGATGAACTTGATACCATAAGCAACAATTTACCACTCACCTCAGGTATTTTATGAACTTATATGACCTTATTTAAATGTATTCATTTAAATTTTAGAAATACCTAGATACTCTATAAAAAATTATGATAAAAATAAGCTAAATACACTTGATCACTTCAAATCTCTACCTAGTAAAAGTAATGTTAACTATTACCTTTAAATATTTATATCATAATTTTAGGTATATCAAGTATCACATTGAAGAAGAATGATAGTAGTCAACAAAATATTATAGGCTGTATCAATTTAGAATTTAAAGGTTATCTAATATGTTGTTTTATTTTAATTTATTTTTATAGGAATATCTCAATTAATATTCACACCAAGGGGTAAAAAAAATAGTGATAACAAACATAAAAATACACTAAGTCACAACAAATCACTATCTAATAAATGTAATGTAATCAATTACTTATTAATATTTACATTAAAATTTTAGATATATCTAAAAAATCTAGGGAGAATTTAAATGGAAATGAAGTTCCACTCATGTCAGGTATTAGTCTTATTTAAATTATATTTATTTAAAATCTTAGCAATTCCCACATACTCCAGAAAACTAAAGGATAATAGACAACCAATTATACTAGATCATTTAGAACCATCACCTACTACAAGTGATATAGTCTATTACTTTATACTTATAATAATCAGAAGTTGGTTCCAAAGCTAACATGTCATCTATGATTATTAGCCTAGGTTTCTCAATATTAATTTTAAACATCTATCATATATTGGTAAAAAAATATTGCCAACACAATTTTGATTTTTTCACTTTGAAGGATATCGACTTAAATTTACAGTTTAAAAAAAACATTTATTTTTTAATCTATATTTTTAATGTGTTTACTAATTATAAAATATATCATTTATAATTAAGGCAATATAATATTTATAATTAAAGCATTTATATGTGTAATACTAATATTTATAATTAAGGCAATATAATATTTATAATTAAACAATATAATATTTATAATTAAAGCAATATAATATTTATAGTTAAAGCAATATAATATTTATATTTAAATCAATATAATATTTATATTTTAAATAATCGCTTTTTATTTGTAAATAACTTCTAAAAGTATAATAAAATGAAACGTATATCAATAAAATTGTGTCAATGTGTTATTTTAATTAAAATTATGTCAATGTGTTATCTTAATTAAAATTAGTGGTTAATGGCTCAATTTTAGCCGATACAGTTAACTCAATATATTAGCCAGAAAATTTTGCTCATGGAGATACAAGTTTTATATTATTCGAGAAATCTCTAGGCTTGAACAATATTTTTTGGCAAAAATATTGAGTTAGCTGTTTATAAAAATCAGCTCAAATCGAGCCGTTTAACAACACTAATTAAAATAATTAATAATTCTAGGACTATAAGAAAAACCAATATGATTTTTAAAATAAGGGCCGAAGGCCCGTTAAAGGGAGGGCTGGGGGGGCGAAGCCCCCCAGGCTTTTATATGTGGACCCCCTCTAAAGAAAATTCCTAGCTACGCCACTGCATCTGGGCTACCAACAATAAAAACTAAAAATAGATTTCATTACATTTTCCCCAGGATGTCCCCGGTGAATCATTTCTAACACTGCATTTCTTAATTTATTAGGAATAATCAATTTCCCATTCCATTCTATAATATCACGATCGACAAAAAGCTCTTTCCGTCGAAGATTTACTCATTAGTCAAGGTATTATGATATGTTATTTATAAATATTTATTTTTAAAAATTAACTATTTCTTTATCTTTATGACGATCAAAGTTTTGCCAACTTTGCTGAATATGTATTGCTACTTTTTTAATATTAAATCTTGCTTTGACTCTTTTCGTAGAATATTTTTGGACAATTGCATATCATCCAAAGTAATACTTCGAATATCCAAAGCATGTTTAGAATCTTGATTCACTTCCGTGTCTAATATCGGAAGCCTTGATAATGCGTCGGCGATTACATTTTTATTACCTGGTCTATATTCTATTGTAAAATTATAAGAAGCCATCTTTTAAGGCCCAACGTGTCAGATTATTAGAAATTTTAGGTAAATCGCGTTTCTCCCCAAATAATCGCTCTAATGGTTTATGATTAGTTCGAAGTAAAAATTTTCTACCATAAATAAATGAATGAATGAAATTTTTCAATAAAAGTGCTCGAGCTTTTTTATCAATCGGAGTGTAGTGTTTCTCTGATTCTAATAAAGTACGTGATGCGAATGAAATAGGTTTTGTCCTTCCGTCTACTAATTGATGTAACAACACAGCCCCTTATCATGAATCATATGCGTCACATTCCAATATTATAGGCAACTGCGCGTTATAAGAAATTAACGTTTCCTCGGATGACAATAATTTCTTAATCTCATCGAAGGAATTTTGTTAATCTTTCGTCCACCGCTAAGGTACTTTCACGCTCGTTAATCTATGTAATAGCGCCGCTTTACAATGTAGATTACGAATAAAATATTCATGATAATTCACGAGTCCTAGAAAAAATCTAAGTTGTATATTTTTAGGTTATGGTGCATTTCGGATAGCCTTCACCTTTTCTGGGTTAGGATGTATACCGAATTTATCAATAATCACCACTAAAGTGAAACCGATTTTTGTAAAAATCTCACTTTTGTCAATTTCGCTTTAAGACCTGCCGTCTGTAATCTGTCTAACACGATTCGCAAATTACTTATGTGCTCCTCATCATTTCGACCAGAAATAATTACGTCATCTAAGTAGACACCAGTCATTTGGCAATCTTTTAGCAACTCATCTATTATCTCTGGAATATAGTAGGTGCACTAGCCAATCCAAAAGGCAATCGTCAATAACGGAAATACCCATTATGAGTCACTATCGTAAGTAATTTCTGAGATTCATATTCTACTTCCATCTGTAAATACGCATCTTTCAGATCTATCACGGGAAATTTATCACCACCTTGGATTTTCTCTAATAAATCATCTAAGGTAGGAATAACATGATTATCATACAATAAACACGGATTGAGTGTAACTTTGAAATTAGCACAAATTCGAATATCGCCATTACTCTTGCGTATTTACGGTTGGCGTTGACCATTGTACCCTAGTTATAGTCGAATCAATCTTTTGCAGCCACTAGTCGGTCTAATTCCATTTATATTGCTTTGTGAAGTGGAAATGTTACCCTACGGGCTGGAAACGATTTTGGTGCAGCGGTATCCTTAAATGTATTCGCACTGCAAAATCACTTATGTTCCATATTATCAAAAATTTATTGATGTTTATTAATCAAATCTCGAATTCTAGAACCTAGTGTTATGCAACATTTTTCTTTTTCAATAGTGTTCACCAAATTGCGTAATTGTTTAATCATAATCTGACGAGGCATTTCTAAATTGAATGCTATAATCCATGGTAATCCGAAAAGAGGCATCCCAGTTGTATTCATTATTACCACTTGTAAGGTCCTTGTCTGTGATCTAATATTAACATTGACTTGGGTCTCGCCCTTAATGTCTAACGGATGATCACCATATGCAGTCAATGGAGGTTAATGATGCTTGGTACCTTAAGGTACCATCTATCAAATTTGAATTTTGTTTATTTTCATTTGGATAGGCACTACCAAATATACTTATAATATATATTTGAAAAATCGTTATTTTTGGAAAGCCTCTATGGCCTAGTCGGTTAGAGCTTCGCTTACTCATCCCATGGTCACGGGTTCGAATCCCGATAATAATTATGTTTTTTTTCTTATTCTAACTTGGTGGTTCCATCCTTGGGGGTATGATATATAGGAGGCCGGACTCGACCACGTGATTCCATATTAATATATTAAATAATAAGTCTTATTACATTTAATAAATTTTGGTCGGTATTTAGCAAATTATGTTGGTATTTAGAATATTTCCATACATTCACTTGGTAGTAAGCATCATTAACCGTCAATGAACTGGTTGGCCTAAATTTTGGTCGTCCAATACTTGTTCATATATCAAAATTCCTATCAATGTACACTGCACCAGTGTCAAAATCAAATTCAACATCTAACCCATTTATTTCTGCAGTTAGTTTTGCTAGATTCTCTCGATTTTTTTGAATCTTTCATATATTAAAATAGAATCACTTGCTGACACTCTTATATAATTTAAATTCTTTGATTTACAGCAAACTGCAAAATGACCAATTGCATTTATTACATGCCGCATTTATAGCTGGACATCTCACTTCTCGGTTATGAATAAAACCACATTTATAACATTTAAGTTTATTATAATCTTTATCATTATTATATTTGTATATATTATTCTCTTTATCAAATGTATTATTATACTTGACTTTATTATAGTATTATTTCTTTTGTTATTATAAAATATCTTATTAACAACAGGCATATTTTTATTTGCCATTTCTTTATCTGCTCGCTCAGAAGCTAATGCCAGATAAAAAATAAATTGGAAAGTCAATACATTATTATCTCTATCAAGACCGTCGGGATATAGAGCTCTAAGATCTCTTTACAATCCCAGTATTTCCATGCCAACCATAAACTGAGCACGTAAACCCCCTTCATTGTTCTAATTTAAGTAGCAAATTCAGTTATGGTTTCAGTTGTTCTCCGTAATTTAATGAAATCAAATCTAGGAGCAAAAACTGTTGACGTCGGTTTAAATAATTTAAAACATATTGACTTAATTTCCTTAAAAGATAAAGTTTCGATCGAATCAGGATAACAAAAATAGTCCACCAACTCAATATTCTTATTGCCAAAAAATGTTAAAAATATATCTATATATTGACATTCAGATGGGCTTACGTTTTTTACCGAAAACTGGCTTCCCATTGAGAAAAATATCTAGAAATTGAAGTATCGTTATCAAATTTAATCGTAGAAAAATCCGCCAATTTTTTTGAATCGCCATTTAAGGAATTATTTTCTCCGTTTATGGAATTATTTTCTCCATTTAAAGAATTATTTTCTCCATTCGTCGCCATTTATAATGAAACGGCTACGATTATTTATTAGTTATTTTTATTTTAAAATAATCACATCTAATTTATTAATTAATTAATTCGAATGTTCCATTCTATTTTTTATATAATATCTATAAATATTTTAAAATAATTTATTACAACACGTACATATTATTCTGATAATGATTTTAAAAAAATGGATGAGGAACTGAATGAAGATTCTTTTAATAAAGTTCATTCATTAATTTTTATAAATTCGCTTAATACAACCCTCCCATCCTCTGCCCCCGTTAAATGTATGTTTAGCACAGCGAAAGCTGATTGAGCACTGTTTTTGGTTACCTGATCCAAATTTAAAAAATCAATTCTTGTTAAAAATAAATAAAAAATTATTACAAAAATATTTTATTGATAACCCCAGCAGCCAAATATATGCATCCTACCCTATAAATTTTCGAAGCAAGATGCTCTTCTTAACACCCCTCCCCCCTCAAGTAACCACTGTACCTGACCTATAAAAATATTTTGTAAATTTTGTGTGTCCCATATATCTTTTTGTTTTAGGTTGCTGTACCAATCTCTACTACTAATAAAATTAATAGAAAAGAGATATCAATGAAACTCACTGAACTAAATATATTATCGATCTTTAGATGTATCCTGGTTCCAAGTATCTTCAAAATTCTTTTTTATAACATATAAACCTACTAAAAATAAAATATAAGTTACTTGTTAATTATATAAATAAGTTAATTTTATTTTGTTTGAATTAAATTATAGTTTCTTCCTAAAAATATGTAGAATTCTGGTAATGAAATATCAACAACTCAAATAAAGATTACATTCAAATCAGATATAAATGTATTTAACGAAGATTCTCTTAAGGATTTAAAATTTCTTATTAAATTAGTGTACACCAATGATATATATAACTATAGATTGACGATCATGCATAAAAAAACGTCCACCTATTGAAATCAGCTGTAGCGCCATTTTGTAGCTTGTACGTTGATCAAATGCCTCAATAATGATAATAATTTTTAAAAATTTAACAATTTTACTAATAATTTTTAATGTAATTATGTAAAATAATCAAATGAATCCTAACCTCAACTGATCTTCAATTAAATTACATGGGTATTCTCTAAAATAAAAAAACTCAACATTTAATCCAATAGTAGTACATAATATCATTAAATTACTTTCACCCAGAAATTATTCAGAAACATAGATTGCTACAACATCACTGAAACAAAAATCACCAAAATTATACCCATACAAAATATTCCATACTTATATCTAATACACCCTCAAATATTCAACCAAATAAGGTCCACTGCCTATATATAATTGCCAAAAAAACTTATCACACAGATTCCTTTGACTCAGTCAAGAAAATACATCTTTCAATCATAGTTTTAAGTTAATTTATCTATTTGATTAATATTATTATAAAAATAAATTTATTTTTAAACATTCCTCAATTATTTAACCCCCAATCATTTATTAGAATATCTAATTTATTTTATACATATTAATTGCAAATATCAAAATCATTTATATTTTTATATATATTTGTTAATTTTTTTAATAAAATTAGTTTTTATAATTTTATCAAATTCACTTGATGTTTCATTAAAAATCTTATTATCCACTTATTGTTCATTTATGGAATCCTTATTATTAAATATAATAATATTTTATGATTCATATCTTATTAATAAATAAAAATGATGTACTTATATTTATTGTAGTTGCTGGTACTTTTAATTTTAGGTAAGTAATTTATACCTTAAAATAATAATCAAAATTTATACAAAAAAAGAGATCTGTATAGATATAATTAAATAAAATCTACAATACTCTAAAAGTAGATGAGGATTAATTAATTATGTTAAGAAAATAAGATTTTATAAAAAAATATCCTGTCAATTAAAAATTATTTTGGATTATGTGTTCTAGATGAAATAAGTTAAACTATCTTAAAAGATGGGTTGAGAGCTCATCTTACTTAATTTTTATTGTAATAATCATTTATAATTTTTTTTGTTTTAATTATTTCATCTTAATTATAAATGACAAATGAAAACATCTTTTATTTTTTTTTCAATAAAAACATAGTGTAATAATAACATTTTTTGCATGAGTTTAAATTATTATATAAATCATTTAAATAAGGTTTATACAATAAATATATAAAAATATAGAGTACACTTTAAAAAACAAAATGTATTTTTAACAATGTGATGATTCACATTCATATTATCTTTGATTATAAACATTCATCCTTTTTGATTCTATCATCACCTATAAAAAATAAAATATATTTACATTAGCATAGATTATATATAATATCATAATTTTTATAATATGTCTTATATAAGGCCTGTTCTTTATACAATATAATTTTTAAAAAATAAAAGAAGATATAAATATTAATTTACATGACTTATTGATTATTAAATTGTATTGCTTTTGTAAGATTTTGCCTCATACCAGTTCTCAATTCCTGGTTTCTCAAGTCAGCAAAATGAAAAAATCTAATATTTAAATATCTTTAAAAAAATAGTATAAAACTAATAAATGATTACCTTTGAACAATTAATTTTACAAGAATTTGAAAATGGCTGTAACCAATCTCATGTTCATTAATATGTTCAGTAAGATCAATAAAAATATTTGTACCAATTATTGTGGAAAAAACCAACACTTCCATTTTTTTAATAATATTTTTACGTTTAATATCATTTTGATAAGTTCTAAATGAACTTTCACAAATTCGGCATAATATAGACATACTAGATGAAGGAATCACTAACCCCCCATTATTTTTAAAATTTATGAGCATATTATTTATATTATTATCAATATATGAATCACTGACCATTGCATTAATGCAAACATCACATCGTACCTTTTTTTCTTTAATAAGTTGTTGTACTATATATCCCGAAATATAAGTTGTTACATTATCTAAATATAATGATAATTTTGGGATATGAGGATTTGTTTGGCTAAAATAATAAGATAATGCCTGGGGTATTATTGGATTTGAAATAGTTTTGATAGAATTAAAATCATCGTCATGATTATTTTGAAAATTTGAACATATTAATTGAGTATTATCTAAGGAAATGCAATTTCCTGTAATTGTAGCATCCAATTTTGCCATTAAGGAAATGCGAACAGCAGATCGAACCTGATATGCTGATGGATTATCATTAAATCCACCTCTGCTACGAATACTACAAAAATATAATTCTAGGTGGTCTTGAGAGGTTTTATATGTTAAAAAGAACCTTAAAAAATTGTTATATTATAGCTTTATGAATAACTCTTGTTATAAATTAAATATAATACTTCATTTTTGGGGTTTCCCCAGTTAATAATTCCTTCCCCATTTCCAGGATGCTTTTCATAGAAAGAATTAACCCTTCTACACATGTTTTTTTATTAGACTTATAGACATAAGTTCCATTTGTTAACTTGAGTGATTTTAAAGTTTTAATGCACTTGTCAAAATGATTTTCATAATCTGCAATTGTATTATTATATAAAGGGGCTTTATATCCTTTACCAAGACAATTTCTTGTATTAAGATAATCAAACATTCTATAAGTTATTCATAAATTTATATCATAATTTTTATTTTACTGATCTATCATCAATATAAAATTAATTGTACCATCACAATTTTCAAATCCAGGAATCTCCTGATGCTGGGCAAAAAGAAGGCTATTTGCAACAGATGCACTAAAAACTTGAACAGCAAGTTTTACCTTAAAAAATATTTAATAATTATATATTTATTATCAAACTTTCATTTTTTGTTTTTGGAAAGCAATATGTGCTTTGCGCAATTTATTTGCAGCACGTAAACCTTCGCACTCCTGCAATTTGTGTAAATTTTGTATATGCTTCCAATCTATTAACTATAAATACAAAATAAATATTTAACCAAATTTAGCTAGCTACCTCTCCATTTGATTCATTTATTAAAATTTCCTCCTCCGCTAATAGATTTCTAAGTAATTTGAGCATATGACAAACATCTAGTAACATGTATATTTTTTCTGATTCATAAAATTCCAGCTCAATATATGGAATGATATTATCAGGATCCATACTAACACCAAGCAGTTTGCTCATTTTTTTATTAACAGCACAACCATCACATACTATGGCCTTACAGATAACTCCTGTTTCATTTATATTGAACAATGCAACTCTCACTAAATTAGCTAGGATATCTGAATTCATTTGTGAAACTAGAAAATAGGCTATTGGCATTTTCCAGCTGCTATTAAGACATGTAGCCATAAGAAACAGTGCCTTTGTTGCTTCTGGACAAGATTTATCTTCCTTTGTTGATTTTGTCCCATCACCTAAATCAACATAACCATGATATTCTGCTTTGTGGGGGTCATAATCTATTTGTGTTTTAATATGCATTTCATCAAGGCTAAGTACACAATATAACTGCTTTTCTGATTTTTTTTGGTAGCTTTTAATTTGGGTAAATGAAATAGAAAGGAAACCTTTATTTAATTTAATTTATTTTTTTTAAAATTATTATAATAAACCTGGCATGATTTCAATCTTGCTACTCCATGCCCTTAATGTGGATTCCGAAGGCATACAAAAGTGTGATTTGAGATATCTGTAAGCCTTAGGTGAATAAAAATGCATAGTCAATGCAAATTGACGGAATTCACTTGTATATATTTTTTTTTGTGGGTTTGAGATGCCTCCACTGTGTATATGTGTTTTAAGGAATATAGCAGATGTCCCTGTAAAGTGCCTGTCTATAATATTTTCGACATCATCTGATAACAAATTTTCATCTTTTAGTGAAGTGATTATTGTTTGTAAATTGATTATTTTATTTTTTCCTCTTTTTGAGCTCCTATAATAAGCATGTGCTCTTTTTTTAAGCGTTTAATTATAGCCTCTTGGTAAATAATTTTTCTTTTTAATGTTTCATATGTCGCGGAATAATTATGATCATTTGTTATATGTATAATTGGATCTTTTTCATATAATATATCACTTTTTAATGGTGTTTGTATATTTGAATAAACATTCGTTATCTAAAAAGTATATATTTTAAAATATTGTTTTAACTATGTAATGATATTGTTAACATACATCATGAAGTGGCTTAGATATACTAAATATCGATGGAATAGAATCTTCCTTCAATAAAATCTTTCCAGATATAGTTTGAATGAAACAAGTATTTTTAAAATGCCTTCCACAAATAATACTATATTTATTAGGCATAAAATTTTTTCTATTTATAGCATGTAACCATTTTTCCAATAATTCTTTGGATTTTAATGGAAATCTATATTTAAAAATAGGTGAATAATAATGAGTAAAATATAAGATATATTTATGACATTGATACAAAGATAGATAGTATATAACAATCAATATTAATATCAGATCAGTTATTAGTAATATAGTATTGAATCAGTGAAAATTTGTTGATTGGCAGAGCCTCTATTAATATATATATGGTTTACATATTTCTTACAAATATTTAAAAATGAAACTGTATCATAGTAAATATGTATTTTAAAAATGGCTAACTTAATATTTTATCCAGAAAAATATTTAGGCAAAGTTCAAAATAGAAATCTTATCAACTCAAGAGGAAGAAGCATTATTTGTCCTAGCAGTAAAAATGAGAAAACTTTATATTTTTACTAAATAAGGATTTTTTTTTCAATGTTTGTAGCTTATTAATGCTTTATGTAATAAATATGTTGCATATAAAAAATAATATATATACTTATGATAAGAAATATGTGTATTAGATTCCATTTTATTTGTTTTATTACAATTATGAACACAGCACACTCCCATTATCTAAATAAAATAATAAATGATAGTGATATTAAAAGATCTGTTTTGCATGTATCCTAAGATGCATTAACATAAGATTTATAAATCCGTGCAGAATTAAGTTAAACTATATTTTAAAAAATTAAAAGGTGGGTTAGTCTTAGATTCATTTTTTAAATATAATCACCTAGTCCACATTCATAAAAAAAGTCTTAACTATAAAATATTATATCATAAATCGAAACCTTTAAAACTAAATTATCGTAGTAGACTTGTTTTCTATATATTAATATTTCTTGCTGACAAATAATGGATAACCAAACTACAAAATGGCGCTACAGCTGATTACAATGTGTGGACACTTTTATAATGCATTGAATGAATGAATCGTCAATCTATAGTTATATATATCATTGGTGTACACATATTTATATAATGAATACAAATTTAATTTTTTTATTGTGATTGATTAGCAACAGTTATGTTAATAAATTTGAAAAATACAATTTGATAAATAATAATCGTTTATGAAAAATAAAGCAGTTTGTTAATATAAGCATTCAAAATTATCATTGTCCTTTAATGAGAGTCTTAGTATGGATCCAATCATTAAAATCTTGATTCGTTTCTTTATAATAGGGTAATTTTTTCATTACATCAATCCATGCTTGAATTTTTGGGTAATTTGCAAAATTATATTTTGACATCCATAAAAATGAAACATTACAAAATATTGAAATGTCAGCTATTGTCATTTGATCTCCTATAATATATTTTATATTTCGATATATTATTACTAATAACCTGCAATGTATTTGCTCTGACTCAATAATAATTCTAAATTATCTAAAGCTTCTTTCATGTCCTTTTCCCTTTCAGGATTCGAAGGCTTATTGTGCATAACTTGAGGGTACTATAATAAACTATTGAAATTATTATTTAAAAAGTTATAACAGCATATTCTTTCAAAGCTGGCCAAAATTTTCCTATATCAAAATCTAATCTGCTATCAACCAAAGCTCGTTTTTTTGCATCTTTTGGGTATAAAGGATCACCACATTTATTGGCAAGATATTTCATAATTGCACGACTAGCAAAAAAAGAAAAATTACAACAAATAATTGCCAAAATACCTTTCACAAATAATAAATCCATTATCATCAATTGTAGGCACAGTATGGAGTGGATTTATCTTAATTTTAATTAAAATTTAAATATTAAATAAAATTTACCTTCTTATATTCAGGTGTGTTTTGTTCTCCTTTCTCTAAATCAATAGCAACAATCTCAAGAGGCATATTCAAAGCCTTTGCAGTCATCCATACAGCTCTTCCTGCACACTGCTGTGTTCTTGACATAACATATAATTTTACAGTTTGAGACATTTTTAAATTTTAAAAATAATTTAATCTTGCAAATTCACACAAAATTGTGCTTTATATTTGAATTTTAATTGTATTCTAAAATTATTATTATCTATAATTTAATAAATTTAATTAAAATGCAATTTTATCTTTAAATAAAATATAATTGTGATGGTAAATGTCCTTGGTATTAAGATATAATTCTATTGTTAATCAAAAAATAGGAATCGTAAATAGCCTTTATTAAAATGTAATTTTATTTTAATCAAGATATAATTAAACATCCATTGTTTAGTGGCCACATGTGTTTTATTACAATTTTGTTGTAAAATACTCAAAAATTTTATATTACAATTTAAAATCCTTTACGTAAAATTAATTAGTCCAAATAATTCTAATTATATTTAAGACAGATATCCTTTAAGAAATTAATTAAAATTTCATATTTCATAAATATATTTACGATATATTTCGTTAACAAATAATTTCTATATGCAAAACCATTAATATGGGTGAAATGACAATGCTAGTAAAGCCTTGTAGGTAAATGTTTTATAGCAACCTCATTTTTATTGAGGCTTTGCTCCCATATCCCTTGTTTGCTCACTTTTGCATATCCTACATAATAATATTAAACATTTTTTTTCTTCTATTTCTTATATTTTTGGACAAAAACATGTTTAAAATGATAGGTTAAATACTATATTACAGTTATCACATTTTTATTAGAAAAAAGGCCCATACGGAATTGTTATCACATATTTTATTTTAAGAATTGCATATATAAAATTATTTCATATAATTGCTTTCTATAGTGGGGTAGGGGGGGGCTTCCTCCTTTGGCAAAATTTAATTTTTAAAAAATGTGAAGTTATATTCTGAAGTTTTGGGGCTTCAGTTACTGGTAAAATAGAAGGTGACATTTTGGTCATGTGATTTGGTATGTATCATTTTAGATTATTAAAAGAAACTACTTAACACTTATATTTTAAATTTAAATTAAAAAAGTAAAAACAAAGATTTATTCTCTAAAATAATATTTTCCAACATAAAAAAAGTACAAAAATTAATTCCTTTTATAGGGAAAATAAAACGTGCGAATTAAAATAAAATTGGCTCTAAGTGAAAAAAAAGGAACGTTTTTTGCGAAAAGGAGCTGTGTTAGTTTTATCTTACATAATTGGGGATAAAACCTACCCCCACCGCCATACTTTTCGAAACTCAAATTATACTTCTGAATGCAGGGCTATCTCCCGGACCTATATATCTAACTTATATTGGCTGAACATTTTACTAAGGATTCCAAAGGTAAGAAAAAACCCCTAAGTAAAAGAAAACACAAATATGTTTTACTTTTAACTTAACTCAAAACAAATGAGAGACCAAAAAAAAAATTTATTAAATTTTTATGTACTTACAAAACAAAAGAGGGGTGTATAAAGAAACTATTTAAAGTTTAAGTGTATTAGATTAAAATAACATATTCTGTTCTAAATATTAGTGAAATGTTAAAATTGATTTAAATAATATTTTTCTTTTACACAACAAATTTATACAATAATTTTTCAAAAAAAGTAATGATATGGATATGGCTGAAATTATGAAATTCGTGAATAATTGTATTATAACTAAGAGAATATATTGATCAAGAATTTTTTGAGGTTTATGTCATTTTTGAGACAAAAGCAAAATGACTTTGAAATTTGTTTGCCTCAACTCTCACTGACAATCAAATCGGTACAATATTAACGTTGACTCAATTGAATATCATCATAAAATAACCCATTGATTCCTCTCAATGAACAATTTGTGATTCATGAAATGGTGTAACCAATTTACAAATACCATGTCTTATAAACTCCTTCTGATCTGAGCATACATTAAATCTTGATTATTGAAAAAATTAAGTATTTAGCTAAATTTTATTCAAAGGATATAAATTAATCCGAAGTAAAATTAATTTTTTGGTTTATTTAAGCATGGACAAGATACAGAGATGGAAGCTGAGGTAAATGAGTTGTCTGAATTTATGATCGGACAGACATTGTGAGCCAGAATATTTGGAGGAACCAGGAAATGGGTGATAATAGATTGGAATTATGTTGAGTGAAGTTTACCAGAAGGAAAGTTAGCCAAGGACCAGATACAAAAAGATGTAGAATTCGGAAGATAGAGATCGTTCCTGCCTGGGTATTGTGAGGGGTAATGACTTTAAATCGTCGTAAGTATTCAAGAGTTTTAAAAATTATATTTAGTAAAAATCTAATTGAGCGACCAAACCAAAAACCTAACATATTGCTGCAAGCTAAGAATATGGTAATGATCAGCACAGGTACCAGTGGCAGCTAGCCTTTACAATTCCAGGGGGCTCAACCAAAAATTGGGCGTCACCTTCCTTACCCCTTTGATAATTATTGTGCATACACACTAATACTAACCTATAAATGATGAAAGTAAACTAATACAAGGCTTTTGGCCCACAAGCCCCATCCGATATTTTAAAAAAATTTTAACCCACCAACCCAACCCACTCATAGTGATTAAAAAAATATACCCGCTCACCCATGAGCCTAAAATTCTTTATCCCCTCGCCCCCTCCCCACCTGTCCATTAGTCTAAAAATTCTTTATCCGTCAGCCTATTCAATTTTTTCGACCCATTGCCGCCCATAAAATGTAAATAAACTCATAATTTTTTTTTTTTCAAATCTAATTTTTAAAAAAATGATTCAGTTTCAGCAGCGCTAACGCCTACAAAAATGTTTTATAATTTAGGAAATTGCCATATTTAACAAAAAAAAGTATTCAATTTTAAAATACGGATAAGGAATTTATTTGATTAAAAGATCCATGTATAATTCTCCTTTGTAACAGCCAAATCCTTCCATCAGTTGTTGTTTAATTTTGTCGTGGATACTAACAATTTCAAACATTGCATTTATAATTTAATACCTTTAATTGAATTCTCTTCGCTTTTGGAGAAACGGGTAAAATCAGATTTTCATCCAGGTTGATGATATATTCTTGCACGCAAAAGCAAATACAGTTTTACGACATCAACACATCCTCTGATATCGATTGGTATCGTTGAAATTTATTGGAGCATTTTTTTTAAACGTTTACATATTTTAAATAACAAATAAAAGTTGCAAATTTTTTAACCCGCTCGCCCGCCCGCCCACTTAGATGAACGGGCCGGATAAATACCCGCTAAATGCAGACCTCTAGCCTGGATTCGACATTTGGCGCAACCATTAATTATATGAATCATTTAGGCGACATAATTATAATATAACTCAAATAGTATTAGAATTGGAAAATGATTATGGCTTATTGGCCAAAAATAGAAGATCAAATAAAAAGCTGTGTTGAGTTTTTATAAAAATGTAAAGGTACCAAGGGAAATTTCCTTTGGCAATATATATGCATGGACATTATGGACTTTTCTATTATAAGCTTAGACACTTAAATTTTATGATTTCTTGTCCATATTTATATTAATCATGTTAAAAATTTTTGGACACAGTAGAGATTTCATATAAAAAGGCTAATATCTGGATAATTTTTTATTTATGAGTGTATTTGTTTTAAAAATATATATTGATATTTTATGATTATATATAGATATATAAATGGTATTATAAAAATATTATTATTATTATAACGATTAAAATATGTTATATATATAAAATTTAAGCCATTTTGTGATAGTTCTTCTGGAGAAATAAACCACAGAATTTGATGTCAATTATTTGCAATTTATCTTTCAGCTTGTTGAAACGACAACATATAATTATTGGTTGGTTCATACATCTCTCCTTTCCACTTTTGTTGGGTCACACACAATTCCTTAGAAGTTTAGTGGGAAATTGATGGTCTTCATTTTTTTTTGTGTGACTTAAAAGGATTATCTTGGCTCCTCTACAATTTTATGGGTTATTGTGAAGACAGGAAAGATAAAAAAAAAGGTCATAAAAAGTATTTAATATCTAAGATACTCTTATTTAGCAAAAGATACAGTATATTTAACTTTTTTCATATTTTAAATAAAATATTTGTATCAAACAATCTGTATCTAAATTCTACTTTTAGGGACCTTCCTAACTTTCTAGGTATAAGAGCATGAACAAAAATTATTACTAATAGAAAATCATCTGTTCTATGTGCTTATATTATGTAACAGAAGATAATAATTAATTGCCTTAATTAATCGTTATTTTCACTCTAAAACGACTAATTTATAACTGATCAAAAATATATTCTGATATCAAATCAAGATGAGAAATTTGATAAATACATGTAGATACAGATGAAAAAATGTAAGTCCTAAAAAAATTATGATGGATCTTAATTGTTTATATTTTTAAAATAAATTTATATGACAACAACTTCATAGCATAACGATGATAATATTAAAAATTTAGATGGTTTTTACTAATTTAATTTTGTAAGCCACTTATTAATGCAATCCTGCAAGACAAAGATAAAAGGTATAAAATCGAAATTTTGTTATTATGGTAATGTTTTAAACATATCTATAAATACGAAGTTTATATTTTAAGCAATAAATCATCCTCTATTAATATCAAGATTGTTCCTGGTAAAATTAAATGTCAATGAAGGACGGAAATTGGATCTTATTTCCTGTTTGAGAAAAGATATTGACAAAAAAAAGACAGACTTGATTCCTTTTAAAAACAACACACCGTACACAGATTATTCTGATGAAGATTTTTTTTAAAAAAATAAAATTGGATGAGAATCTGAATGAAGATTCTTTTGAAGATTGAAACTCTATTCAAAATAAAGATTATTCTTATATTTTTACAAATTCTCCGAATTATATATTTTTTTATTTGTCAAGTACAATACAACCCTCCCATCCTCTGAGCCAGCTGAACGCGTGTTTAGCACAAAGAAATATCTGTCGAGCGCTGCTCTTGTTTATCCGATTATAATAAAAACATTTAATTGTTAAATCCCCCCCCCCCACCTCCTCCTCAATAAATTTATCCTAGCCCCTAAATATTTGGAAGCAAGAGGCTCATAACTCCCCCCCCCCCCCTTCCTTTCATAGTATATAATTTTAGAAGTTCTGACATCTGTTTAAGATTTATAAAAAATAAAAAATATTCTCGCAAATTTGCAAAAAAGATTGTGCTTGATGGTAAATGTCCTTGGCATTAAAATTTAATCCTATTATATTGTTAATGAAAAAAAAATTATTAAATTGTATAAATGACACTTTGTATTAAAATGTAATTTTTAGGGATGCACCTAAATTTTTTATTTATCGGTTCTTCTTTTTTCAAATATCGGTTACCGGCCGATATTATAAAATTTACCGATCTGATAAAATGGGGTCGTAGTTTGTTAGTTAGTTGTACGTTATATTTTTAGCAGCTGAGGCTTAACCGAACTGGATTAAGGTTTCAGATCTGACATATGACTTATTAAATTGATTTATCAATAAAAAAAATTTTTTTTTTATATCCTGTGAAATGATTATCACATATTATATTTTAAGAATTGCACATATAAAATTATTTACATATATTGCCTTCTATTGTGAGAAGGGGGGGGGGCTTCCTTATTTGGAAAAAAAAAATGATGCTAAATATTAGCAAAATATTAAAATTGATTTAAATATATTTTTCTTTTACACAACAAATTTATACAATAATTTTTCACAAATTGATTTGGATTAGGTTGAAATTATGAAAATCGTGAATATTATAATATAATAACTAAGAAAACTAAGAGATAATATTGATCAAGAATTTTTCTAGGGCTTATTTGAACTTTGAGGCAAAAGCGAAATGAATTTGAGATTTATTAGCCTCAACCTGACGATCAAATCGTTACAATATTAACGTTGACTCAATTGAATATCATCATAAAATAACCGTTTGATTCAACTCAATGAATAATTTGTGATTCATAAAATGGGTCTAACCAATTTACATATACTATGTCTTTTAAACTCCTTCTGATCTAAGCATATATTAAATCTTGATTTGAAAAAAATTAAATATTTAGAGGAATTTTATTCAAAGAATATGAATTAATCTGAAGGTTAGCTACTTTTTTGGAATTTATTGAAGAGGCCAGATACAGAGTCGAAATCTAAAGTGATTGAGTTGTCTGAATTTATGATGGCACAGACATTCTCAACCTGAATATTACCAGGAAATGGATGTCAAGGGTGATATTAGACAATTGGACAGAAATTATGTTGGGTGAAGTTTATCAGAAGGAAAAGAGCTAGCCACCAGGGCCAAATACGAAAAGATTTTGAATTTGGAAGATAGAGATCGATCTAGGGTATTTGAGGGGTAATGACTTTAAACCATTGTAAGTATTCAAGAGTTTGAATTATATTTAGTGAAAATCTAACCAGTGATTAGATATGAATAATATTAATATTATTGCAAGTTATGAATAAGGTTATGATCAGCACAGGTGCCATGGGTGGCACTAGCCGTGATGATCCCAGGCGGCTCAAATAAAAATTTATAGGAGGGGGAGGGGCTTTACCTCACATACCCCCTATTTTACGGCGCTTCGTTTAACTTTTCCTCGGTCTTTGGTTTATATTTTTTTAAAAAAAGATATATTATACTTTTTAAATTGAAATTTGTAAACCCTGAACTAGTATTTGAAAGTTTCTGTTATTTAATTTGCATACATACAAAATATTAGCATATAAATAATGAAAGTAAAACAATACAAAGGCACAGTCACAATTTTTACAGACATTATATTACCATTTTTAACCTTATAATTGTTGTAATATGTGCTTTAATTTCAAATCTACTTTTAAACAAAATCAAGAAAAACGAAGTCATATTCAAATCTACTTTTAAACAGAAAAATGAAACGAATTATAATATTATTTGTGTTCAGACGATGTAAATGAATATTATAGAAAAGGATATATAATTGAGGATATTTTTACTTGTTACGATTTTATGTTTTATTGCACAAATTTTTTATCTTTTAATTTTAATTCTTTTTTAATTTTTCTCTTATAATTTTTACTTTTATATGATAATAATAATTAGTATTTATAGTTTATGGTTATGAATAAAATTTTAAAATATTAAACTACAACTTCTCAACCACAACAATAATGAATGACTAGAGATAAATTGAATCAAATATATAAATAAGGGACATACAGGCCTGGCCCTTGTATTTTAATATTTTAAATATACCTGGCCTGGGTCAAAATTTATTTTTAAGATACCCGAGTCAGGTTGGGCCTATTTTTAAAAAAATACCCAGGCCGTATTAAATATTTTTTATAAAAAATACGGGCCGGGCCCTGAAAATCTAAAACCATATCCGGGCCTAAATTTTTAAAAATATCCGGGACATGCAAATGTTATCTCTGCTGGTCTCTGATATAAATATTTTACATACAGTATTGTATATGACACATCAAAATATATTATGACTCATCGTGATCCAACTATGAAGTGGCACGAAGGAGCAAATCTTGAGCGTTACTAGAAAAGAAACCACCCTCTAAGAACTTAATAACAATTTATCACAAATAAAATAACACATATAATTCTAATGTATGTTTTTGTATACAAAAGTGTTCAAGCGGTTTTTAGAAGTTTGAACCGAACCGATGTTTTTTACGAACCGACTCTTGAACTGTTAATTTTATCTAAACCGTGAACCGATATTCTATTCAAAAATTGATCGTTCTTTTTGCTACTAAACCACATTTATAACATTTAAGTATATTATAATCTATATCGTTATTATATTTGTATTTATTATTCTCTTTATCAAATGTATTATTATACTTGACTTTAATATAGTATTATTTCTTTTGTTATTATCATATATCTTATTAACAACAGGCATATTTTTATTTGCCATTTCTTTATCTGCTCGCTCAGAAGCTAATGCCAGATCAAAAATAAATTGGAAAGTCAATACATTATTATCTCTTTCAAGACCGTCGGGATATAGAGCTCTAATATCTCTTTCCAATCCCGGTATTTCCATGCCAACCATAAACTGAGCACGTTAACGCTCGTCAATATCATTAAGATAATGACAACGCTGGCCAATTGTTCTAATTTAATTTGCAAATTCAGTTATGGTTTCAGTTGTTCTTCGTAATTTAACGAAATCAAATCTAGAAGCAAAAACTGTTGACGTCGGTTTTAATAATTTAAAACATATTGACTTAATTTCCTTAAAAGATAAAGTTTCGATCGAATCAGGATAAAAAATGGTCCACACTCAATATTCTTATTACCAAAAAATGTTAAAAATATATCTCTATATTGACATTCAGATGGGATTACGTTTTTTAACCGAAAACTGGCTTTCCTTGAGAAAAATATCTAGAAATTGAAGTATCGTTATCGAATTTATCAAATTTAATCTTAGAAAAATCCGCCAATTTTTTCGAATCTCCATTTAAGGAATTATTTTCTCCATTCGTCGCCATTTATAATAAAACGACTACGACTACTTATTAGTTATTTTTATTTTAAAATAATCACATCAAATTTATTAATTAATTAATTCGAATGTTCCATTCAATTTTTTATATAATATATATAAATATTTTAAAATAATTTATTACAACACGTACAGATTATTCTGATAATGATTAAAAAGAAATTGGATGAGGAACTGAATGAAGATTCTTTTGAAGATGAACTAAGCTTTTTTAAAAAATAAAGATTATTCATTAATTTTTATAAATTTGCTTAATACAACCCTCCCATCCTCTGCCCCCGTTAAATGTGTGTTTAGCACAGTGAAAGCTGATTGAGAACTGTTATTGGTTACCTGATCCAAATTTTAAAAATCAATTCTTGTTAAAAATAAATAAAAAATTATTACAAAAATATTTTATTGATAACCCTTGCAGCCAAATATATGCATCCTGCCCTCTAAATATTTGAAGCAAGATGCTCATAACACCCCTCCCCCAACAAGTAACCGCTGTACCTGACCTATAAAAATATTTTGTAAATTTTGTGTGTCCCATATATCTTTTTGTTTTAGGTTGCTGTACCAATCTCTACTACTAATAAAATTAATAGAAAAGAGATATCAATGAAACTCACTGAACTAAATATATTATCGATCTTTAGATGTATCCTGGTTCCAAGTATCTTCAAAATTCTTTTTTATAAAATATAAACCTACTAAAAATAAAATATAAGTTACTTGTTAGTTATATAAATAAATTAATTTTATTTTGTTTGAATTAAATTATACAAAATTTGTAGAGTTCTGGTTAATGAAATATCAACAACTCAAATAAATTACATTCAAATCAGATATAAATGTATTTAACCAAGATTCTCTTAAGGATTTAAAATGTCATATTAAATTAGTGTACACATATTTATATAATGAATACAAATTTAAATTTTTTATTGTGATTAGCAACAGTTATGTTAATAAATTTGAAAAAGACAATTTGATAAATAATAATTGTTAATGAAAAATAAAGCAGTTTGTTAATATAAGCAATCAAAATTATCATTGTCCTTTAATGAGAGTCTTAGTACGTATCCAATCATTAAAATCTTGATTCGTTTCTTTATAATATGGTAATTTTTTCATTACATCAATCCATGCTTGAATTTTTGGGTATTTTGCAAAATTATATTTTGACATCCATAAAAATGAAACATTACAAAATTGAAATGTCAGCTATTGTCATTTGATCTCCTATAATATATTTTATATTTCGGTATATAATTACTAATAACCTGCAATGTATTTGCTCTGACTCAATAATAATTCTAAATTATCTAAAACTTCATGCATGTCCTTTTCCCTTTCAGGATTCGAAGGCTTATTGTGCATAACTTGAGGGTACTATAATAAACTATTGAAATTATTATTTAAAAAGTTCAAACCGCATATTCTTTCAAAGCTGGCCAAAATCTTCCTATAAAAAATCTAATCTGCTATCAACCAAAGCTCGTTTTTTTTCATCTTTTGGGTATAAAGGATCACCACATTTATTGGCAAGATATTTCATAATTGCACGACTAGCAAAAAAACAATAATTACAACAAATAATTGCCAAAATACCTTTCACAAATAATAAATCCATTATCATCAATTGTAGGCACAGTATGGAGTGGATTTATCTTAATTTTAATTTTAATTAAAATTTAAATATTAAATAAAATTTACCTTCTTATATTCAGGTGTGTTTTGTTCTCCTTTCTGTAAATCAATATCAACAATCTCATGAGGCATATTCAAAGCCTTTGTAGTCATCCATACAGCTCTTCCTGCACACTCCTGTGTTCCTTTCATAATATATAATTTTACAGGTTGAGACATTTTTAAATTTTAAAAATAATATAATCTTGCAAATTTACACGAAATTGTGCTTTATATTTTAATTGTATTCTAAAATTATTATTATCTACAATTTAATAAATTTAATTAAAATGCAATTTTATCTATAAATAAAATATAAATGTGATGGTAAATGTCCTTGGTATTAAGATATAATTCTGTTGTTAATCAAAAAATAGGAATCGTAGTCTTTATATTAAAATGTAATTTTATTTTTAATCAAGATATAATAGTTATATTAAACATCCATTGTTTAGTGGCCGCATGTGTTTTATTACAATTTTGTTGTAAAATACTCAAAAATTTTATATTACAATTTAAAATCCTTTACGTAAATTAATTAGTCCAAATAGTAATTAGATTTAAGACAGATATCCTTTTAGAAATTAATTAAAATTTCACCATATATTTTGTTAAACAAATAATTTCTATAAGCCATTAATATGGGTGAAATGGCAATGCTAGTATAGCCTTGTGAGTAAATGTTTTATAGCAACCTCATTTTTACTGAGGCCTTGCCCTACTCCTTGTTTGCTCACTTTTGCATATCATACATAATAATATCAAACATATTTTTTTTTACTATTTCTTATATTTTTGGACAAAAACATGTTTAAAATGATAAGTTAAATACTATATTACAGTTATCACATTTTTATTAGGAAAAAGGTTCATACAAAATTGTTATCACATATTTTATTTTAAGAATTGCACATATTAAATTATTTCATATAATTGCTTTCTATAGTGGGAGAGGCTTCCTCCTTTGGCTAAAAATAATTTTTAAAAAATGTGAGGTTATATTCTGAAGTTGTGGGCCTTCAGTTACTGGTAAAATATAAGGTGACACTTTGGTCATGTGATTTGGTATGTGTCATTTTAGATTATTAAAAGAAACTACTTAACACTTATATTTTAAATTTAAATTACTATAAGTCAAAAAAGTAAAAACAAAGATTTATTCTCTAATTCATAGAATATAAATTAATCTGAAGGCCAGCTACATTTTTGGAATATATTTAAGAGGCCAGATACAGAGATGAGAATCTTAGGTAAATGAGTTGTCTGAATTTATGATGGCACAGACATTCTCAACCTGAATATTTGGTGTTAAAGTATCTAGATACAAGTGTTTAGATACTGTAACTAGAACCTGAAATTTTGTTTACCACTCTTAAATGCCTTACTTAAAGGATTTGAAGATAGGTAAATTAATCAGTATTTAATAATTCTAGGTTTATTAGGACAATTTTTGAAGATGAAAATATTTTGGCAACTATGCTTCATCCTTTTTTTAAACTAGATTGGACATGGTTGCAAATGGATGAAAATTTTAATTAAAAAAAACAATTAATACAAAGATTAGTTGAGGAATTATCAAAGTCTTCAAATGAGTGCAAATTAGCCTGTAAAAAAAACCAATAATTTAATATCCGATATTTTTCAGTATCCCACAGCAGGAGATATGATTGTTAATGATTTAAATTCTGATAATCAACAAATTTTAAATAGTTCTTTCAAAAATGAATGCCGAGATTTTAGTATTTTTAAACAATATCCTGATATAAAAATGTTATTCATTAAATATAAAACCACAATCCCTTCCAGCGCTCCTGTTGAAAGACTTTAGTATAGCTAAAAATGTCTTTACAGATAAACGAGGATGTCTTAAACCAAAATTTTGAAAATATTTTACTGAAATCTAATAATTATTTATAATCATTTAATCATATATTATATTATTTTATTAATGATATATAATAATTATTTTTATTAATCATATATTATTAATATCTAAAAATCATTATTTTAGTTATATTTTGATAAATGTGATATCGAGTCAATAAATTTTTCAGATAATTTCATAAATTTTCACAATAGAATCCTAATTTAGGTTTATTCAAACCTTATCTAAGAGTATAATAAAAAATGTATCTGTACCTAGATACATTTTAAATTGTATCTGTATCTAGATAACTTTTTAGAAACTGTATTTGTATCTAGATAAATTTTTAGACTATGTATCTGTATCTAGATCTATTTAAAAAGCATCTTTTAACCACTCTGATTTGGAGGAACCAGGAAATGGGTGTGAAGGGATAATTGACAATTGGACAGAAATTATGTTGGATGAAGTTTATCAGAAGGAAAGGAGCTAGCCACCAGAGCCATATACGAAAAGATTTACAAGATAGAGATCGATCTAGGGAATTGTTTAGGGTAATGACTTTAAACCATTGTAAGTATTCATTTGAAATTATATTTAGTAAAAATCTAACCAAAGATTAGATATGGATAATATTAATATTAGTGCAAGTTATGAATAAGGTTATGATCAGCACAGGTGCCATGGGTGGCACTAGGCTAGATAATCACAGGTGGCTCAAATAAAATTTTATAGGGGGGCTTTACCTCACATAATCCCCTATTTTGCGGCACTTCGTTCCACTTTTCTCGGTCTTTGGTTTATGTTTTTTTTTTTAAAAATATATATTATACTTTTTAAATTGAAATGTGTAAACCCTGAACTAGTTATTTGTAAGTTTCTTTGTTATTTATTTTCCATACATACAAATTACTAACATACAAATAATGAAATTAAAACAATACAAAGGCACAGTCATAATTTTTATAGACATTATAGTACCATTTTTAACCTTATAAGTTGTAATATGTGCTTTAATATTCAAATATACTTTTAAACAAAATCAAGAAAAACGAAGTAATATTCAAATCTACTTTTAAACAGAAAAATGAAACGAATTATTATATTATTTGTGTTCAGACAGACGATGTAAATTAATATTATAGAAAAGTATATATAATTGAGGATATTTTTACTTGTTACGATTTTATGATTTTTCGCACATAATTTTTAATCTTTTAATTTTTCTCTTATAATTTTTACTTTTATTTGATAATAATAATTAGTATTTATAGTTTATGAATAAAATTTTAAAATATTAAACTACAACTTCTCAACCACAACAATAATGAATGACTAGAGATAAATTGAATCAAATATATAAATAAGAGACATGCAGGCCTGGCCCTTGTATTTTAATTTTTTAAATATACCTGGCCTGGGCCAAAAATTTATTTTTAAGATACCCGAGTCAGGTTGGGCCTATTTTTAAAAAAATACCCAAGCCCAGGCCGTATATTTTAAATCCTCATTGACTATAAAAATTATATTATTTTTATAAAAAATCCGGGCCGGGCCTGAAAATGTAAAACCATATCCTGGCCTAAATTTTAAAAAATATCAGGGACGTGCGAATGTTATCTCTGCTGGTCTCTGATATAAATATTTTACATACAGTATTATATATGACACATCAAAATATATTATGACTCATCGTGATCTAACTATGAAGTAATTACCATAAGAAACAATCAGTTAATGAAATGGGCTTTGCCCACCATGCCTCATTAATAGAAGTGGTATCTAATAATTCGTAGTACTACTTCCTCAGAAAGAAATTGGTCGATTTGGGTTAGTACTCTCGCTGAAACATAAATCGATATTAAAGAAAATGATTATAAGATATGAATAGGAACAAGACTCTGCCATGGAGAGCAAAATATTAGTTATTGAATGACATTACATTTAAAATCATGTTATAAAATTACTAATATAGATTTAAATATTGTATACAGAATTAAAGTTAATATTGTCTTAAAAACATTTATTCAAATTGAACGGTCAAAAACGCAAATATCTTTGAAGGTATTTAACCTAAAAGCCGAAATTAAATATAAAATTCTTAAATAAAAAAAAAAGATTATATTCTTTTATTTATAAAGAGAAAATTTTCATATATAATACAAAATAAAATTATACAAAATATAAACATAATTCACAATGCGACTGGATGTCCTAGGTAGAGGAAATGCCTAAAAATAATTTGAATAATGACTTGGATAGAAATTTGATTCAACCAATATAAATATAAAACACATATTAAGAAGGTTATATTTGTACAAAACCTGGGTATAAAAAGAATCGGATAACAACCAAGAGTTTAAAATGCGATCTTAAGAAGACGAGAATCATAGATATTGGGTGGGACGTGAAGCTCCCCATAAAAGATTTATAATTTCAAAATAATAATGCTTGCAAGTCTTTCCTAAGATGGATATTTTATTTTTACGAGATGTTATTTTTTTCTTCTTCTAATCTAGCAATTTAAATGGTTTATTATCAAAGGGTTATTATCTTAATCAATTGCAAAAATTAAATAGTACATTTATTTTTTTTTAATGGTTGAATATTTTTATTGCAAGTTACACGAGAGGGAATCAATATAAACGTGGAACTTGGCGAAGCACCGAGGAAATGGATTTCGGGAACGGGCCAATCAAATTATAGATGGGGTTTTATGGGCCGGATAGCTAAAAAATTTCCACCAATCCCATGTCGATCTCGGATACAAATATTTATCATCCGCAAAATTAATTATTCGTAAATATAGATATAAAACGCGAACGTTGAATTTAAATAAAATTTTTCTATTAATTTGATTTCGATCAAGTGATACACCATGATTAGAATTGTATAATGTTAATAATATATGTCATGTCAGTATATAAAATATTTAAAATTAGGCTTGAAATGATTTCTTTGTTATTTTAAGTACAATGAGATTTCTGTGAATATAATTTGATTTGTAACTATAATTTAAATATAAATATTATGTATATAAAAATAATAAATACAGTTATTCGAGATTTTTAACTTGATGTGACCAGTAAATGTATCATGATACATTTAAACTGATCATCTTCAAGAACAGATACTCTCCTTTTTTTTTTCTTTTAAAAGAAGTCTAAAAAGGTAATGGATTCTAGTTCTATATCTTCAAATTTTTCGAATAATCCGTGTATGAATTTCAGCGAATTTTGGTCTCTGAAAAAAGAATTTTCGGTATAAACTGAAACCGAGAGGGGAGTCTGAGCTATCAAGCGTATGTAATGATGCAATAAATGTTGTCTAATTTGATATATAATTTTTAATTAAAAAAAAATATATAAAATTAATTTAAAATCATCAATGAAAAAAAAAGGTAGAGTGTAATTGAGATAAGCCTATTTCAGTATAGTTTACAAAAAAATAGTGGTTATAATATCTTAATCCATATTTTGCAGATTTATTATCATGTCCGGCCAGTGTTTACGTGAGAGTGAAAATATAAGGAAACAGGATTAACATAATATTTTTTACTCCCTACCCATTATCCCTCTCAAAGATATATAGAGGCAAATGCCGCCTACCTCACCCCATTCATGTTATGGCTTTGCCCGGTAACAAAGCCATGGATCCAATAAAAGATTACGACACATATAAATTGATATATAAAATAAAATAAACCCGACTACCAACTTCTTTATTCTTATAATCAACCTTAATTTTATTTTTACATTTCGTAACCATATGTGTGTTACAAATGCAACTTTTGTCATGCACTATTTGGCATATGACGCCAATCAAAAAACCCTTACGAGAATGAATATAACAAGGTTTAAACGAACTAACTTGAACAGCTGGCAAATAAAGGCCGTGAATTTGGTGTGTTTGTCGCGTCTGTTAATAACGGTACTACCTTTCTCCATTTTTGCGTACATATTCAATATGCGGGACACGTTATGTTTGGTACACGTGTCCCACCCTTCGCTATGGAACGCGTTCAATTTGGTAAAATATTCGTTGATTTTGCCTTATCAAAATTGAAAAAAAAATCAGTTTGTATCATTTTATTTTCCTTTAAAAAGAGTGCAAATAAAGCGGTCCGGTTCGTGGCGCGATATGCAATTTAATCATTTTTAATTAAGGAATTGCGTGCAAGATTGGGTATAGAAATGATTGGAGCGGTAGTGCGAAGTAAATAGACTGAGATGGTTTGGGCAAGTGGAACGTATGATCAAAGATGACTGGGTAAAGTGATGCACCTTGATGGAAGTAGGAGGGTCAAGACCTAGAGGAAGACCCAAGATGACGTGGACAAATGTGATAGCGGCGGATATGAGAAGCATGAACCTTACAAATATTGAAGCTCAGGACCGTCAAAAATGGAAAAGAAAAATCAGAGGAAAAACTGGCCTACCCGGGTAAACCTGGAAATCGCCATAAACCGGAGAAGAAGAAAAAAAAATAATTTACTGAAATGATAATTTTAAAATATGTTATAGGCAAATGGAGATATCAGCGCTTATACGGTTGGGTGTATATCGTAGCAGTGAAGAATTTGTTAAGCACGCGAGCTATTGTTTATCACTTTTACGTTATTTCGTTTTTCAAAATTAAGTCTTTTACTCTCGGCTATAAATCTTTGCGAATAAGGGAGAGCAAATGAGGACTTTTAACGTCGTAATTTGAACAGCGAAACTGTAAAAACTTTTTTCTAAGATTTATTTTATCCAGTCTCGGTCCAACTTTTTTTTTAATAATTTGATCAATACTAAGATGAAATACTTCAACTCTATGCTATTGAGGGAATCGGATCTTGCTATCGTTCGTATTTACATTAGTCGCTGTATGTCATCTTTGTTCAACTTATATAGTTTTTTTTATATTCCATTCTGTAGCTAGAAGCTACCTGGCAGCATTGAATATGAAACTTCATTTAAATTTGTAACTATTTTCTTTTTGAAAATGACTTAAAATATTATAAAACATGATGGAAGAAAAAATTCTGAAACTGGTATAATGAAGTCACTTCTCTTTGCCGTCATTTTGATTTATGTTTGATAGTTATGCCTTATTAAGTAAAGGATTTTTTTTTAGAAAAAATTATATTACTACGTACAATTTAAATTTTAGTATTAAAGTTAGCTTCGCAAATCGGGACTTAATTATATAAAATTGTGTTTTTTTTTATAAAATCGTAACTGATTATTTTTTAAGAAAATGGTAATATAATTGCAAAACGCTATAATCAAAATGGCGAACCATCAATTAAGTCTTCTTTTTAATGCGCTGTCGATTGTCAGTCTAGTCGCGATCAAATATCGTCATGTCGTAAAAATTAAAAAAAATTTAAAACCTATAAATGACCAGATATGTTCCATGGGCTTAAAAAACTTGGAATGCGATCTTTTGCCATATAGAAAAACGTTTTCGATCCCGCTTATCAATCCATCGTTACCGCAAAGATATATAACTATTTGGGAAGATGCCTGTTTTGATAATTAAGCGTCAATATTCTGTATAAAGCTATATTTATAGGTTACCTACCATGAATTGTATTTGTTTTTCTCTACCTTACTCATTTATATTAATTCATTCATTATAAAGTGAAACCTTATTATCGTTGCCGTTCATATCGTAATTTCCGTTGAGCGCGATTATGCTCGCGTGTAAAGCGTTCACGCAACTGACCAGCGACGCTTTGATGGAGTCGCTCGTCTCCCCGATATTAATCTCCAATTTATGAGAATTAGGAAGACCGAGATTTTCGTTCCGACGAATATTATTGAGATGATCAGCTTTATCTTATTTATTATTTTTTAAAAAATAGGGATCTGGCGACCTAACTCTTGAAGAGTGCGTAAAATGATACGATTTTAAAAATCTAAATAAATTGAACTGGGTCGTACAATGACATATAATAATACCTTGAAGGCCGATGCATTCATTTTAAAAGTGTACATCAATGAAAAACAGCTGGGGAGGCCATTTTGGGTTACCCGTATCATTATTAAAAAATTTTAAAACGAGAGGCCAATTTATTCCCAAGTCTGACGCAAAACTTTATTAAGGAATTGCCTGATCATCGAGATAATGAGGAAGCAAGTTTATCAATTTAATAGTAGTTCTTAACATGAGAATAATTACTATATGGGTTAACAAAATGGCGGGTCCAGCTGATTTTGCTTTCAACGATTCCTTCAAATGCATTATGAATGAATCGTCAGTCAGGGTATTATAATATGTCATCGGGTCCGTCACTTAAAAGTGTTCATATGATGCATGTGGTATCGCATTATCGAAAAATAGGCATTTATTATAAATTAATTGAAATGGACGAATGAAATATCCACGATTTACTTTATCTATCAAAAAAAATTTGAAAAATACTTGATGAAGATGATAAGGGACCATATATATATATACACACTACTAGATCAACGATTCATTAATTAAAAGTGTCCATATTAGTGATCTGATCTGTATCGGACCTAATTTTTCAAGCCTGGCCTGGCCCGAATTTATTTAAATATAGAAATTAATTTTTTATAATTACTCAAAAAGCATATATGTTATGTGGCGTGGCGTCTAGTTTCTATAAAATAAAATAAAATATTTTTATTTTTTAAATTAAAAATTCAACATAAAAATTGATAAATTTAGATATATATATTTTAAAAAAGTTTCCAAAGCCCTACCCGGTTTTTATTTAAAAATATTTCGGGCCGGGCCGAGTCGAGTTTTGCAGATCTCTAAGAAGTATATTATTTTAAAAATTTAAATAAAACGCGCGATTGGGTGGTACTAAGTTGAGATTATTAAAATCAAATACTAGATAATTGAGCGATTTATTTGAATAAACATGATATATAAATAATGTTAATATAGCAAAAAAAAATTAGTTTTATATAAAAAATTTATTATCATTTAAAAATTTAATTTATTTACTTAAATTTGACATATTTTTAATTTGAATATAGATGAAATAATCATCAGGAGAAAGTAAATAGATGATATTAGTTGTCATAAAAATACAAATTTTTAGCAAAATAATCTTTAAAAATTTATAAAAAAAAAATAAATGTATTCGCAAAAAGGTGAAATAATATTATTTCAATCATCAATTGTTTAAGAATTTAATAATTTTAATGAATGTGGAATAATTATATCTATTATATTGAACAATTTTTTATAATAATTTTATATTGAAAGATTAAGCAATATAAATATATCCGCAAGATGGAGTATTTATTTAAAAATTTAATATACATGTATTTTTTTTATTATATAACAAAAATGCCAGTTTAATTTACGATAAATCAAAGACCTGCACTTGTACAATTTGAGCTGTCTGACCCGATCTTTATTTTCAGCCGGCCCGACCCGGGTATATATAAAAATTGAAATTATTCTATCAGAAGAATAAGCAAGCATTATATTTAATTTATTTTTATATTAGTTAATTTTGCATGTAGCATGAATTTTTTTTTCCCAGCAAATTATAAAATAAGAAAAAAAGGATCGTGTTTGTGATCGCGATACTTTCTCTTTTTTTTTTTTTAAAAAAAGGATCGATCTTGGATTTCGTTCCCTTTTTTTTTGAAAAAATCTATATCAGGATTCGATCCTTGTAAATATTCTAGAATAAAATTCATGAAAAAAACAAGTCGTCTTAGAATATATGGTAAATGATCTAAGTTTGACAAAATTTTTTAAAAACAATTATGCACAAAAGCTCTTGCACAAAATATTGTACATCTTCAAAAACTGTGTCTTAAATTATAGTATGATTTACCTCTCAGCGAAAATCCCCATATGGGGATAGAAAAGATAGCAAAATAAAATCTGATTCTAGATCGAAATATCGGTAGTAGAGCACACCCTTTAATATTTTACGTATTTTACAACTACTTTTATCAATTAAATTTTTGTATAAAATTACATTACGCGGGTGGCGGGCGGGTTAATGCGGCGGGCGTGGGCGGGTAAAATTTTTGATAATTGCAGACCATTGTTGTTAAATGGCTCGTAGGCCCAAAAGGATTAGGCAAGCTTCGAGATTTAGTTAACAGATGTCCAAAACTATTCCGCTTTCTATGAGCAAAATCTCCGGGCATGCGTAATATTTTCTGGCCAAAATATCGGGTTAGCCATTTTTTTTAAAAAAAATGGAGCCGTTTAACAAACGCTAGTAATGATAAGGGTTTCGCCATTTAAAAAAAGAAAGAAAATTGTATGTTTATTCATATGTTTTTGACATGTGACAGGAGGTTTCTAGAACCCTACCCAAGCCAATAAGGATATTACCACTCCCTCCACTCATTTTTACCTCCTATTCCCTTCGAAATTTATTAAAGTAATTGAGATATATTGTATCAAAGGGAGCGAAATTTTTATAATAATTATTAAAAATATTAGTTGTTTTGGTAATTTGCAGAGACCTGCAGAGGCCCCATTTTTAAGGCCCGGCCTGGATTTTTTTTAAAAAACATAGGCCCGGCCCGAAGCCCGTTAGAGCCAGGCTTACTTTTGCAGATCTCTAGGAATCAGCTGTAGCGCCATTATGGGGACACTTCGACAAATTGTCTTTATTTATTTTTATATGAAAAACACATTAATATCTTTCCAATCGACTTGCAAACCACAAAAATGGCGATTCAGTTGACTTCCGTGTATGGTCACTTTTAAATTACATTTAACGTCTAGTAATATATATGTATATCAGTGGGCAGAAATGTGACATGAAAATAAGGGGAAGGGTGTAGATATCTTTAAGTATAATCTTACAATAAATAAAATAATAGCCCCGAACATGTTTAATAAAAATTCATCAAATATATTTGTACCGTGCTGATGTAATTTTGTTTGAATGATACTATCCGTGAGATAGTTTGATTTGTCGGCATCGAATTCTGTAACGAAATACGAGAAGAAAATGCCAAAAAATATTATTAGACCTATATCAAAATTCTATATATACAATAAAACCTGGTATAATTTGAGCACTCTTGGGCGCAAGATTTTTGATACAACTCAAACTTGTTGTGCCTCAATTTAATGTTAATAGAAATTTGATTGGGGGGGGGAAAACTCACAATTTTGGTAAAATTAGAGAGTCGCCTTGAATTATCAAAAGCCCAAATTAGACAAGTTTTACCGTATGTAACTAGTGTCGTTAATCGGCTAACTCAATATTTTATCCAGAAAAAAATATTGTGCAAGCCTAAAAGATCTTGTTCAAAAATGGCACATAGGATTGAACATCTGTTGGCGAAATGTCGACGCCTAAGGCAATATTTTCCTGGTTGCAATGTTGAGTTAGCCATTTTTAAAAATCGGCTCGAATAGAGCCGAGCCGTTTAACATCACTAGTGGTTATAATGCGACCTTCGTATTTTTTCAAACGTTAATAAATAAATAAAAAATACCTTTAATTAAATTGACATCGTAAGGTAATACTTGGGAGAAGTAAAAGAAGAGATCGTTTTGGATGGAGTACATGCCACTTCCGACGAAGTTATTTACGAACCTGAGAAAATTTAATTTATAAAGATACATAAATTCGCTAGCCCCCCGTGGAACCGGGCATCGGTTTATGCGTGGCTCGGGCTGTAGAAAATCTTTACAAAAATTCTCAACGAATAGTGTTGTTAAACGGCTCGGTTTAAAAATGGCTAACTCTGTGCCAACCTATGAGCGAAATCTTAAGGTTTGAGTTAGCGGTTTTTAAAATCTGCTCAAAACGAGCCGTTTCGGTTTTTAAAAATCCGCTCAAAACGAGCCGTTTCGGTTTTTAAAAATCCGCTCAAAACGAGCCGTTTCGGTTTTTAAAAATCGGCTCAAAACCTAGCCGTTCAACATCACTACAAACCAGTTTGGGCTGATGTCTGAATATACGATCTGAACCACTTTATATTTCTATCTATTTCTAGGGTAAGCCAACAAATCTAAGACGAAATAAACCACGTGACACATAATAATTTACTTGTAAATCCTTCCAGTGATTTCGTTCCTTACCAATATTTTGGATATTTTGAGGATATCGTTATAATGACCCTTGTTTTTGGCGAGATTACTGTCCACAATTTCATCGTTCGAGATAAGATTTTCTTCTTTAGCCATCAGTCTTATAGCGCTCAGTATGCCCAAATTTTGGTGCTTACATTGTTGTTAATAAAAAAAGAAATTAACATTTCGATATATATAAATTTACCTTTTACTACGATTTTAAGTTTTAATTATTTTTTATGATCCCCCCCTCCCAAATGTAACTATAAATTTTTATAATGCTATATCCCCCCCCCCCCATTTTTAATGATTTGTCTAGTTTTGTTAATTTGCTTGGTCGTAAAATTTACTACCCAATTTTGTGCTCAAGCCTGCTCTGAACACAGACCCGGGGTACCTGCTCAGAGTTGGTTACTAGACCCAAACCCAGGGTCTGGGGTTTACATAACCAACCAATTAACAACACTAGCTTTGTCAATAGAAAGCTGGCAGGCCAACATATCATGCAAAAAATTTAAAAAACTTTCTCGCTAAAAAAAAAAATAATTTTGAAGAATATCACTTGAAAATCATATTCTAGAGAATTGTTAGGCACGTGGATAACGGGAGTTCTTCTAAGGCTCCCGACCAGAACGAGGTTGGGCAGATTTAGCGTTCGATAAAAATTGACCGGTTTAGTCGGGAAAAACAATAGCCTGTAGGTGATTACTTTGGAAAGTAAAAATAATTGTGTTAGAAAATAATCATATCAAGGATATTTCTAACTAACTTTTAAGTAATATCACATTCGTTTTTTTTAGTACACAGTGCCATCTTTTCGACCACATGGCTCGTGTGGATTAAACGGCACGATTTGAGCCGGTTTTTTAAAACCGGTCAACTCGATATTTTAGTAATAAAAAAATTGACTATAGGCCCTCGAGACTTAACTAATGGATCTCCAAAACTTGGTGCCATCTGGGATCTAAATCTTCGGGTTTGGGTAATATTATTCTAGATAAAATATCGGTCAAACCGAGCCGTTTAACAACACTACGACATAGCATCGAAAAAGGTTCGCTAAATCCCCTCAAATTTTATAGCGAATCCGTGAAGATTAGCTAAGGAAGAAGTGTTTTTTTTTCGGTATCTGAAAAAGAATACACAAATACGCAGACCGGACCTAGGTCCTCCCTTCTGGTCTGAAGAATAAATTCTTAATAGCATTTTATCTTCCTAATCCAAAAAAAACAAAAATAAATAGAGAGATTCAGAATTTTTTTTCCCTTGATTTATCACATATATAAGAAACAAAGACTGATTAAAAACTACTAAAGTCATTTTGCTATGAATGGAAATCTTACCATTATAAATTATATCGAAAATTAAAGAATAAAGGTCGACGCCATATTGATTATTCAAGTAAATTTTATTTTTGAAGACATAATAAATGCTCCATTTTACGGTAACAGTTTTTGTACATTGATCAAATTCTGAGACGCGCGTGCGCGGGTGCCATATTAGTATCGATCGATACTTTTAATTTTGAACCGACACAAGCGGACGATACCCCCAAAAGATGATAATTAACCTTCATAACTTTCAAGTTTAGAATTTGGGAGAAAGAAACGCAAATCTTTTTAAAGAGCATTTTTCGACTCCACCAGACACTTCAAATTTTTAAACGTATATATATATATATACAAACTTGTGTTAACGAACGTGTTAGTGAAGCTGTAATAGTCGACGGCCTTTAGCGATAGAACGTGAAATAAAAATTGTTCCTTCTCCTCGTCACTTCTGAGAAAGGCGTACCTTTTATAATTTTTCCTAATAAAAAAAAAAAAAATTCTTTCTTTAAAACCCGTTACTTTGATCATCGCGATAAAAAAAAAACCTGAGATATTGATCGGCGTGAGGGGCGTCGTATATGAGCGCGTTCAAATGAGAGTGCAGCGATTTCCGCTCGAGCGCCAGTTTAATGAAACACCTTACCAATCCTATTTGACTTTGGATATCTTTAACGCGGGTTTGTATGTTACTAAGGGTTACATTGAAAGATATTATATAAAATATTCCAGATTATGGCCACATAAATTGGCGGTAAGGATGATAAATGAAATGTAATAGCGAAACAGATGGGGAATATATAAAAAAAACCTCAAATCGAATTCGATGGAATTGGGTAATTGCCAATTCCTGTAGAGAATGGAATCCTTGACGTTCCTGATATAGATTTGCTTGGGCCAGATGGACTTCGAGAGTATGTCCTGACTCTTGCTCACGAACAAGTCCAAAAAATTGGCTTTATTGTCCGCGAGGCTCTCTTTGTCACTTTCTCGGTGATCGCGATTATTTTTAGCCCCGGTTATAGCTTTAAAGGGCGGACTAAAGGGGGTAGATGTTAGCTTGCTATTCAGGGTTGATTTTAGGTTGGATAATGAGGATATATCTTTTAAGGATGGAATAGTTAAAACGTGTTTTAGAAAAGCTGTTAAATAAATCTAACTTTCAAATAATTCCAATGCTTAGCCATGCCGCCTTTTAACCCTTAAAAATTGATTCAACTTATAAAAACTTGTTTTACGCGATTTGCAGTAAGACCAACGTTATCTGATTTAATAATAGGTGATTAGATACCGGAGTCCCCTTTTCTTTTAAAAGAATAACAATGTTACTCTTTGTCCAAGGATAATGTCTAACAGAATTAGTTTTAAATCGTTTATACAATCACGGTAAAACTTTATGTTAAATAAAACTCGAAAAAAATTATACCTTTTAAAAATTTATATAAAGAAAAATTAGACTCAGGCTATTGATGCGATTCCTTATGATAGCTTTCGCGCCTCCCAAAAGATTATCCTCGAGATCCAAGGACTCGAATCGGCCATCGCTTTCGTTATTACTCGTGCTATCGGTACAGCCCAATATCGAGTCGGGAATGTTCAGGTTTAAAATTGGAGTCGCGGATAGTGGAGGCGAAAACGTGAGGTTAGGACAGGACAGCAAATCACGCCTATTCGAATCTCGGGGAGGGTTCCTATCTTTGACAAATGTCATCATGTTGTGCCAAAGGGCTGATTTGACTTCCTTCCATATTAATATTATAAATATTTTTTAAAAAAATGGTATAGAAAAATAGTGAAAGAGAAAGAGGTTAAAATAATTTTATTGTCAATTTTGTAATATAAAATGGTGGCGGCTAAGATCATTAGAATGGCGGACGTAAGTGTTGGGATGAACCAACTCTGAAATATTTATTGATAGGGGGAAAAAGGCAAAGGGGATGAGATAGAAAAAAAAAATACTAGCATAAACAGAAAGACCGATTCAAGTGGAAATTCCAAAAGTTTTTAGTACCGGTCCGCGTGGTCTCGCCGGACCTATTTTTTTTGTTTTTATTTAATTCTATATATGACGCCTTCCTTACCTCCAAAAGGTTTCCGCACCGGGTGTACCCGATTGGTCGGTTTTCCATATCACCCATTTTATCGCCAATTATAAATATGTTCATGTATACCTCTTGTAACTTGTAAGGCGCATCAATATATCTACATAATTACGCCATTTTATATTTACGCTTATCGATTATTTACAAAATGGTTGCAGAAAATTGTGTCACTAGGAAACTATATCTCCACATCAACCAAATTCGATTAGAGTCGGTTTTAAATTATTTAGTGTATTTTTAATTTTTCCCATTACATTAAAAAAATATATGTATCTAATTATTGTGTAAAGTAATGACTATGTTTTTGCGCCATCTAGAGACACTTATAATATTAACATTTTATTCACTCATGCTTATTGTTATATTGTGTATTTTTACGTTACAGTGTGTGGGAAAGGAGATGCTAGAAATTCTATCCAATGCACCAGATTTCAGAAATGGGCGCATAATAGATGTAGCGGGGAAAAAGGAAGTTTGATGTTAGCAAGAATGACCTTTATTCGTAAAACTTGCATAAAAGAGGTACATAATAATGATAACGTAGAAAATGGTGGTATGGATATTGGCAATGAGTTAACCCTGGGAAAAGTGGATAAGTTTTGTTATTTGGGTGATGTGCTAAACGCAGATGGTGGTGAAGATTCTACCTTTGTTGCAAGGAGTCAGACAAGTTTGGAAGAAGTTCAGAGATGTCGTCTATTCTGATAAATAAAAGAGTCTCTCTGAAGTTAGGAAAGTTTAAGTAAACTGTGCGAGTGTTTAATTTATGGTGGCGAAACATGGACAATGAAAGCGGCCCACGAAGCCAAATTAGAAAGAACAGAGATGAGGATGATTAGATGAATGTGTGGGGTATCTCTGAGAGAGAGAAAAATTGGCAAGGAATTGCGAGCAAGATTGGGTATAGATAAGATTGGAGTGGTAAAGCGATGGAATAGATTAAAATCGTTTGGGAACGTGGAACGTATGACCGAAGATGAATGGGCAAAGGGATGCACCTCGATGGAAGTAGGCGGATCAAGGTCTAGAGGCCCAAGATGACGCGGACAAATGTGATAGGGGCGGGTATGAGAAACATGAATCTTACAAATATCGATGCTCAGAACCGTCAAAAATGGAAAAGAAAAATCAGAGGGAAAACTGGCCTACCCGGGTAAACCTGGAAATCGCCATAAAACGGAGAAGAAGAAGAATTTAGCAATTAAGTTTGTCTATAGTTTTGCCATTCAATTTTTAGATCATAAATTATAAATTACAAATGTATAAGAAATTGTAGGTAGAATTTTTATTTTATTTAGCACGTAAGGAAAACTTATTAAAATACCAAGAAATCCTTTAGAATTAGTGATATTTATAATTAAGTTCCAAATATTTGTTCATACTGGAAGGTACGATAATGGAGAATTTCAGAATCACCTCTCATCAAAATAGAAAGGTATGACGAAATAAACACATTTTTAATGGCACCCATCAGCATATAGGAGACATTAAGACATTTTTGCTTCGCCCATCATTTTTTTGACAAGCTGCCCGTTAGAAATAATATAATACAAGAAAATTAACTTGTTGTTTGATAAAACCGTGATTCCAAATCCGTTCCAGCATATCGCAGAGATTACCTGTCAACGTATTTTCGGCGACGTTCATTTCGGAGGTAATGGATTTTGGGTCCTCGTCGCAAATCGCGTTCAATGTTCCCAAATCTTTGCCAACCAAATCGCGATTTTCGCTGGTCTTGTTTTCCTTGGTGAGCTTATCTACGAGCATCCTCTTGGTCTTCAGAAATATGTTTTTGAATACAAAAAAAAGGATGTAAAACCTAGGTTTATCTTCACCGAAATCAATGACTGTAGCTAGACCCCACTGTGGTGACCTTTTAATGTATTTAAAGATTAATTTCGTGATTAAATACCCTAAACTTAGATTCTTTTAACAGGGCTTCGACGAATTTCCAATTGGTATGAGCTATCTCCGCCGGTGATGTAGCGGTATTCAACTTGAAGTATTGATGAGTATGTCCGTTAAACTAATATCGACCAGAATATTTAAAAAAAAAGATTATTTTTAAAATATCAAAATACCAATTAAATGTGTTAAATGGCTCAACTTAATCCATATTTTCTTTGGGAGGGTTTCAAATTTAACAATATACATAATTAAATGGCGCGAGATAATGTATCGAACGATACATTATCAAAGATACAATGATTTGAGAATAAGTATATATATATATAATTTGATAGACACTTACATTATCGTGCAATTTTTTCAAAGGACCTTCTTTTCCGTGTGCCCTGCAAAACAAGGAAAAAAAAGTGAATTAAGATTATGAATGAAATAATTTTTATCTTTCAAAAATTTAAAATCAAATTCTATTGATATTAAAAATTATAAAGAAACAAATAAATATTATTCTGGTTCTAGCTTTCGCGTTTTCGTGTATATTTTGAACACTAACAATTGATACTTTTTTTAGCGGTGGGTCTATTTATCGCTCGGCTGAAAATTGCTCGGCTAGGAAATATCGCTCGGCTAACCACATAATAAATCATTTTATTACTAAATATCGCTCGGCTGAGAAATATCGCTCGGCTAACCACATAATAAAACATTTAATTACTAAATATCGCTCGGCTGGGAAATATCGCTCGGCTAACCACATAATAAATCATTTTATTACTAAATATCGCTCGGCTGAGAAATGTCGCTCGGCTAACCACACTATAAATCATTTATTACTAAATATCGCTCGGCTGAGAAATGTCGCTCGGATAACCACACTATAAATCATTAATTACTAAATATCGCTCGGCTGAAAAATGTCGCTCGGCTAACCACACAATAAATCATTAATTACTAAATATCGCTCGGCTGAAAAATGTCGCTCGGCTAACCACATAAAAATCATTTATTACTAAATATCGCTCGGCTAACCACACAATAAATCATTTATTACTAAATATCGCTCGGCTGAGAAATGTCGCTCGGCTAACCACACTATAAATCATTAATTACTAAATATCGCTCGGCTGAAAAATGTCGCTCGGCTAACCACACAATAAATCATTTATTACTAAATATCGCTCGGCTGAGAAATGTCGCTCGGATAACCACACTATAAATCATTAATTACTAAATATCGCTCGGCTGAAAAATGTCGCTTGGCTAACCACATAATCATTTATTACTAAATATCGCTCGGCTAACTACACAATAAATCATTTACTAAATATCGCTCGGCTGAGAAATATAGCTCGGCTATAAATAATCCTGTTGTATTAGGATGATAAAAATTCATTATATTTTATAAGGATTATAATTAATTTATATATTTACGAACCTGTTGTTAGCCATGTATTTGTTTATTTTTGTGGAAAAAGAAAAATACAGTGGCAACAAAGGAAAAAGATGTTTATTTTTGTTTTGAAAAAGAGAAATTTATGTATATACTATCACTTATTATTTTTATGGAAATTTATGAATAAAGAAATATTTGAGAAGAAAAGATTCATTAAGTAATAATTAATGAAGAAAGATAGAAAAGATCTATAATTAATATTTAAAAATTACCTATAATTAATACTTTAAAAAGGAAAAAGGTAAATAAATATATATTATTTAGTTATTTCTTTCTAATAGAATTTTTGTATTTCGTTACTTTCATTTTAAATCCAGATTTATTTTTTCAAAGTCCTTTTTGACGACGACGAATTATTTAAAATAAAAAGATTAAAATTATACCATGCCTCTGAAGAAGATTGAAGAACATACTCAATTTCATATTCCAGAATTTGTCAAAGAAAAAGTTAATATTCAGGATTACCTATATGATATAGAACTCATTTTCAAGGTAAAAAATATTTTCGTTGAAAATATTTAATTGAAATTAAAAATTTTTATTTTCCAAATATTTTAAATAATATAAATTATTTAACTTTAATCGAGAATCTAGAAAAAATTTTTAAGGATGTCTCTAGCATTTTACTTTATAGGAATGATTTTATATTCTAAGTGAGCTTTCATTTTCTTAATATTAATTGAGAATTATTAATTTTTATAAATAAAATAAGTGTTTAGACAGGTTTAAAAAATTTTCTATTAGATATTTCATCTTCAATACTTTTATAAAATTAAATTTAATCATAATCCTTTTTTTTTTATAAAAGTAAAAAAAATAATATACTATCCGCTAGATGGCGTCAATATTATAATTTTTATTAAAAATATATTAATAATGAATGTGTTTAATAAATTTTCTTAATGAGATAAATTCTAAATACTAATACAAATATTAAAATTTAATTGAAATTTTATAATATTTTCAAAATTCCATAATATTCTAAACAACTTCTTAGTTCATTTACGCCATTTTTAAAAATTTATTCTCAAAGATTCCTATTGGAGTATTTATAACTTTTAAACAATAAAATTCATTTACGCCATTTATTTTTAATTTATTCTCTAATAATATAAAAAAAAGTAAATTAAAAAGATCGAATCGGTTTTTCTAATCCGAAATTTTTGGAAAACGCCAAATATCTGTGCCGATCCTATCCGATATTTAATATCGGCACAGCCCTATTAATGATTTATGTTTTCCCCATAATTTCGTTAAATGAGCTCTGGCAACCTGTTCCTAATTAATGGTTAATAAGATTTGATATCTGGGTTCGAGTATTATTTAAATAAGTATCCTCTTTAAATCTCATAATTGGAAATATCATGGTCATGAAATCTTTTATTAATGAATATTGTATAACAAAATTTATTATAAAAAAAGTTTGGACCCTGAACCAAAATTTTTAAAAAGGTTTTTCCCGCGAAATATCGAGTTGTTTAATAAAAATAATAATTAATTTCAGGAAATAGCTAATTTTCGGAATGAGATAAATAAAAATAATTTTCAGAAAAACTTAAAATAAAATATATCATTTGAAATGACAGATGCGTCAAACAAGTTTATTTCGAAATAAAATAATTTATGACATATCACCAATTTTCCAAAAAATTTAAAACAAATTTATAATTTAAATTATAAGCTTAAAAAAGATACAAAAGTACGTCTAAAAAACTTCGCGGATAATATTTTACACATTACCAATGATATACATATTTCGCAATTTATCCAATCAATCATTCATATCAAAGACAAAACACCATCGATAATTTGCTATACTCATTTTATCATTAAAACTATAAAGTTTTTGTCAAACCAAGCTGACTTCTGTATATTAGACGTTGAAAAAACATTTAATTTGGGTGATCTATACCTCTACTGCTACAGTATTTAAACATATAGCAGTTAAGAGATATAAAACATACGAATCCCTAATATTTTTAGGACCAATATATTTGCACGGAGATTCTGATATGACCACATATACTTTTTTTTCTCATTTACATTCTGCAATTTTAAAAAATAAAATAAATATTAAAAAATATCATATTTGGTAGTGACCAAGAAAAGGCTATAGTAAACCCGATTCGGGAAATATTTATATTTAACACTCATTTAACATGCACTCGTCATTTAAAAGACAATATAAGAAAATATTTGTCGGAAAAACAAGGTGAAAATGGTGTTATGTCTAAAAAAATTATACAGGATATTTTTTTCTTTTAATGGGCTTGTATTTTCTCGGAACGACCAAATATAATAACGAAAAATTAAATGATTTATATAATTATTGTGATAATCAAAATTTAAATATATTTTTGCCATATATAAAAAAATAAATTTCAAAAAGTAATTTATGAAACATGTTTACATTCCCCTAAAAAAAATAAAATAATAAATTGTTTATGGACAAATAACAACCGTGAATCTATCGCGTTTTAAAATCGTATATAAACTGTAAACAACGTCCTTTGAAAGAATTAATCGAAAAAAATTAAAGATATAACAATGTTACGAGAAAAAGAATTCGAAATATCCTTCTTAGGAACAGGAGAATATTTTTTAAATAATGAGTATCATAACTATTTAATTCCCGAATCGATAGAATGCCATGATACATTTAAATAATTTACTTAATAGTAAAAAACAAAGATAAATTACATTCATTAGATAAAAATTTATCCGTTTTAAAACCAAAAGGCTCAAAAAAACCACATCAGAGACGTAGAATTAAAGCAGAAAGGACTCGAAAAAATAATATCAACTAAATTATATTTATCTAAGGGAATTAATGTCTTTTTAGTTGTACAATGATAACGTTTTATCTTTACATGATTATTAAGTGAAGTATTATATCATAACAATCTACTGATTCGCGTATTAGAAATTAGGATGATAATTATTTAATAAATATTCTTCCCACTCTCTGAGATTTATCTTTCAAATTCATTATCTTAGATCATTGTAATATCTTTAATTCTGTCGTACAATTTCTTAGGGTTTTTAAGTAAATATATTATATATAGCGAATAATTTTAATTCATTTTTACAATAGTTGCATAAATCACGTAAATTTTTTATTATGGCCATCCATTAAAATAAAAATTATGTTGTGTAATTTTTTTAGACATAATAGCATTTACAATTTTTTTATTGGAATATTTCGCGAATCGGGTTTACTCGCTTAGGGGCCCTACACTTATATTTTTCCAATGCTTTATTTCTTTAATTTATTTTATTATTTCAGTTCATTAATGTATTTAGAAATGCATTTATGAACTGACTACTTAATATTTTTTAAATTTCGTAATTAAGAAAATATTATAAATTTTAATTTCCCTATTTTTTCCTGATTTTCGCATCCCCTTCGCCCATTAAAGTAACAGATATTTCATCAACATACATAATTAGGTTTATAAAATAGTGAAATGAACTTGTTTTGTGTTGATTTAGGACAACGTGGTAGTGAATTTCATTAAGAAAAATTTATTAAACACATTCATTATTTTTATATTTTTGGTAAAATTATAAATATTTACGCCATCTAGCGGATAGAATGTTATTTTTTTTTAATTTATAAAAAAAAAGGATTATGATTAAATTTAATTTTATGATTAAATTTAATTTTATAATTAAGTATTGAATCTAAAATATCTAATAGAAACTTTTTTATACCTGTCCAAACACTTTATATTTATAAAAATTAATAATTCTCAATTAATATTAACAAAATGAAAGCTCACTTAGAATATGATAGTAAATCTTTTTAAAAATATAATAATTTGCAAATTACCCTTATGTAATTGAAATTAAAATAAAAACAATTTTCACCTGAAAACAACACTCAAGTTATTTTTTTTTACAAAAATTTTTCACTTTTCTTAAATGAAGAAAATCTCTAATTATCATTTTTAATAATCTCTCTTTATATTAACACATAACCATTTTCACAAAAACACCATTCGTTTATTTTCTTTTAATAAAAAAAATATTACCTTTCACTTTTCTTTCCTTAAAAGAAAAAAAAAATCAAACATGTTATTTAATTTTATCCTCTTTTCTTTTAAACGAATAAGTGATAATCTTCTCTTTATCATGATCCAATGATTTTAAATAACTTTTGATATTTATAACTTGCGTCTTTATAATATTTCGATTTTATTTTTCTTTCTCTGAAACAAAAACACACAAAACATTTTATTTAATTTTATCTTCTTTTCATAAATTATTTATAATGTCTGTACATTCCAAGATTTTGAAATACTGTTTTATCGAATTAATGATAATCTTCTCTATATCACTATAACATGATATTAAATAAAATTAAATCGAATTAGTGATAATCTTCTCTATATCACAATAACATGATATTACTAAAATTTCTTTTGAAATACTACTGATATCAGATTGATTTTAAATAACTTACTTTTGGCTCCCATAGCCTTATATTAATATTTAAAAACTGATACAAATATCATATAAGATTTCTGTCCTAAGAATTATGTCCTAAAAAATTATAGGAACCACAATTCCGTTTTTATGGACTAATTCCCCCTTTATCAGTTACCCTAGTAAAATCATTATGACGTACTCCCACAGTACCATCATCAAATCGTATTGTACATAATTTATTCCCAATATTATCTATAACACAACATTTCTCCCATTTTTTTTATGGTCAAAAAGTCTTCCCCAAATAATTTTCCCCACAGGAAATTTTATATTGGTTTTTTCAAGATAATATATTGTCAATTTCTTTTGACTTAATAAAATCTAAGGGTAATTTGGTTCTTCTACCCAAAAATAATTCAACAGAAGTAACTCCCTCCTTATTCCTTGAATTATTATAATATAATTGGGCTAACCAGACGTCATTTTTTTCTTGTTTAGCCTTTTTTTATCCAATTTTTTACTATGGCTACCATTCTTTCAGCCTGGCCATTAGAGCTAGGATGATAAGGTGGAGTCAAAATATGTTTAATTTTAATTGAATTACAAAATTGCTTAAAATTTTCACTTATAAATGCCGGACCACCATCCGATACAATTATTTTAGGAATCCCGAATTTAGCCCACAATTTTTGTAATAATATAATAACAACTTAAGTTGTTAACCCTTGAACCTCTTCAAATTCAATCCATTTGGAATATGAATCCACAACCAAAAAATATGATTTTTTATCCCAATTCAACTCATTAAACAATCATCCACAACGGATAATTCTTTTTCGAATTTTTGATAAATTTTATAATTATTTTTCCATGGTTTTTTCCCCGTTAAAAATAATTTTATTTGTCTCAATACTTTATCTTTTAAAGTATATGATTTGAGATCTTCCCAAGTTGTAGGACCTTCCTTTAACATATATGATAGAGTACGCACTAATGCATCTTCTCTATCAATAATCATGTTATCAATTATTTCAGGAGTAGCACAACCTGCCCCTAATCTCGATAATATATCCGGCAAATGATTTTCTCTACCTCTCCATGCGAAAATCAGGAAAAAATAGGGAAATTAAAATTTATAATAAATATTGAAATTTAAAAAATATTAAGTAGTCAGTTCATAAATGCATTTCTAAATACATTAGTGAATTGAAATAATAAAATAAATTAAAGAAATAAAGCATTGGAAAAATATAAGTGTAGGGCCCCTAAGTGAGTAAACCCGATTCGCGAAATATTCCAATAAAAAAATTGTAAATGCTATTATGTCTAAAAAATTACACAACATAATTTTTATTTTAATGGATGGCAATAATAAAAAATTTACGTGATTTATGCAACTATTGTAAAAATGAATTAAAATTATTCGCTATATATTAATATATTTACTTAAAAACCCTAAGAAATTGTACGACAGAATTAAAGATATTACAATGATCTAAGATAATGAATTTGAAAGATAAATCTCAGAGAGTGGGAAGAATATTTATTAAATAATTATCATCCTAATTTCTAATACGCGAATCAGTAGATTGTTATGATATAATACTTCACTTAATAATCATGTAAAGATAAAACGTTATCATTGTACAACTAAAAAGACATTAATTCCCTAAGATAAATATAATTTAGTTGATATTATTTTTTCGAGTCCTTTCTGCTTTAATTCTACGTCTCTGATGTGGTTTTTTTGAGCCTTTTGGTTTTAAAACGGATAAATTTTTATCTAATGAATGTAATTTATCTTTGTTTTTTACTATTAAGTAAATTATTTAAATGTATCATGACATTCTATCGATTCGGGAATTAAATAGTTATGATACTCATTATTTAAAAAATATTCTCCTGTTCCTGAGAAGGATCTTTCCAATTCTTTTTCTCGTAACATTGTTATATCTTTAATTTTTTTCGATTAATTCTTTCAAAGGACGTTGTTTACAGTTTATATACGATTTTAAAACGCGATAGATTCACGGTTGTTATTTGTCCATAAACAATTTATTATTTTATTTTTTTTAGGGGAATGTAAACATGTTTCATAAATTACTTTTTGAAATTTATTTTTTTATATATGGCAAAAATATATTTAAATTTTGATTATCACAATAATTATATAAATCATTTAATTTTTCGTTATTATATTTGGTCGTTCCGAGAAAATACAAGCCCATTAAAAGAAAAAAATATCCTGTATAATTTTTTTAGACATAACACCATTTTCACCTTGTTTTTCCGACAAATATATTCTTATATTGTCTTTTAAATGACGAGTGCATGTTAAATGAGTGTTAAATATAAATATTTCCCGAATCGGGTTTACTATAGCCTTTTCTTGGTCACTACCAAATATGATATTTTTTAATATTTATTTTATTTTTTAAAATTGCAGAATGTAAATGAGAAAAAAAAGTATATGTGGTCATATCAGAATCTCCGTGCAAATATATTGGTCCTAAAAATGTTAGGGATTCGTCTGTTTTATATCTCTTAACAGCTCTATATGTTTAAATACTGTAGCAGTAAGGGTATAGATCACCCAAATTAAATGTTTTATCAACGTCTAATATACAGAAGTCAGCTTGGTTTGGAGTACAGCAAATTATCGATGGTGTTTTTGATTGGATAAATGGCGAAATATGTAGATCATTAGTAATGTGTAAAATATTATCCGCGAAATTTTTTAGACGTACTTTTGTATCTTTTTTAAGCTTATAATTTAAATTATAAATTTGTTTTAAATTTTTTGGAAAATTGGTGATATGTCATAAATGATTTTATTTTGAAATAAACTTGTGTGACGCATCTGTCACTGTTATTTCAATTGATATATTTTATTTTTGGTTTTTTTCTGAAAATTATTCATCTCATTCCGAAAATTAGCTATTTCCTGAAATTAATTTTTTATTTAAAAACAACTCGATATTTCGCGGAAAAAAACCTATTTTAAAATTTAGGTTCAGGGTCCAAACTTTTTTTAAAAATAATTTTAGTTTAATTTCAAAAAAATATAAAAGAAATCATGACCATGATATTTCCAATGAAATATTAGGGCATATGAGATTTAAAGAGGATCACTCTTTACTCGAATCCAGATATAAAATCTTATTAACCATTAATTAGGAACAGGTTGTCAGAACTCATTTAACGAAATTATGGGGAGACCATGAATCATTAATAGGGCTGTGCCGATATTAAATATCGGATAGGATCGGCACAGATATTTGGCGTTTTCCAAAAATTTCGGATTAGAAAAACCGATTCGATCTTTTTAAATTTTCTTTTTTTTATGTATTATTTGAGAATAAGTTAAAAATTAAAAATAAATGGCGTAAATGAATTTAATCGTTTAAAAGTTATAAATACTCCAATAGGAATCTTTGAGAATAAATTTTAAAAATGGCGTAAAGGAACTAAAAAGTTGTTTAAAATATTATGAAATTTCGAAAATATTATAAAATTTCAATTAAATTTTAATATTTGTATTAGTATTTAGAATTTATCTCATTAAGAAAATTTAATACACATTCATTATTTTTATATTTTTGGTAAAAATTAAAAATATTGACGCCATCTAGCGGATAGAATATTATTTTTTTAACTTTTATAAAAAAGGATTATGATTAAATATAATTTTATAAAAGTTATTGAAGATAAAATATCTAATTTCGCGTTTTTTGAATTTTCGCTTTTCGTGATTTATATTTTGAACACTAACAATTAATACTTTTTTAGGGGTTATGACCTGCATTGAAAGCAATTAATCATAATCTTATATAATTCTTCTATAATACACGTTTACTAGCTTATTACAACTCAAATATTTTATTTACCAATTTTAAAATTTAACGAAAATATATCCAAAAGAGGGCGTTAAATGCGTAAATATGAAAAATATTATTTTACTGGGACATTGGCGTACGTAGCGGGGGGGGGGAATGCCAAAAAATGCAGATGCCAAATATATTTTTCGAAAATATTATTGTTTATATTAATTTATATTTGTTAATATTTATTCGTATCTCATAATAAATATATATTTAATTACATTTATCTACTTTATTTTATCAATTAATTTCGATTTCAAGTTTTCCGGCGTAATATTTACTTATTATTTTCAAATTTTTAGTGGCGTAATATTTATCTACCATTTTCACATTTCTAGTCAAATAATAATTATTTCTGAAATTTCTTGTCCAACAGGGAAAAAGAAATAGCAACCTTGTCCAACGAGATAGAGTCTCTGCCATCAAGCAGTAACAGCTTTTAGGGAAGAGCCAATTATTTGCTATTACTGAAATATCACATGGCCTGAAATAAATATTTCCTCAGAAGCAAGAAAATTATTGGATTCAATGCTTATTCCAAATTTTATTTCTCATTAGAATGTATTATTTAATTATACAACTATTTTAAATATTACTTTTTAAAAACATGACATTGATTAAGAAGATGAGAATAGCGGAGAGCATTTTAGAACTCAAGGAAATTAGGACTAATGTTGATGAAGAATTTCATATTTTATATTTGTCCCATCACAATGACTTTGCAATAATTAACTTTTATAAATCTAAAAATAAAATGTTAGCGCGATTAAACTAAAACATAAAATTATAAAAATAAAAATGTCTCACCAAACGCGATACATACTGACTTTACCAAAAATCAGATTTTACAAATCAAAGTCTCCCAATTATGACAGGCATGTATTGCTATCGGTATTGATCAAGATCTCTGAATTTTTGTTTCCCAAAAACATAATCTCTAAAATATATTTTTCTTTGATTCAAATTAAGCGCTAAACAATAATCTAACTGATTTCCCTATAAAATAATATTTTTCATATTTACGCATTTAACGCCCTCTTTTGGATATATTTTTGTTAAATTTTAAAATTGGAAAATAAAATATTCGAGTTATAATAAGCTAGTAAACGTATATCACAGAAGAATTATGTAAGATTATGATTAATTGCTTTCAATGCAGGGCATTAAAACAATACCAGAAAAATAGAAAACGCTAACAATATAAAGCAAAAAAAAAAAAACTAAACTGGCCAAGATTCAAAAATAAAAGATATAACTTACTGAAAATCCACAATCTAAATAACCCACAACGTCAATATAATTGACGATATTTATAACTAAGAAATGAAAAATATAGGGTAAATTATTTTAAAAAAAAACAAACAATTAAAATAAAATTTATTTTTGCACAACCCTCAAAAAATAAATGACAATCAAATATATAATATATAACAAAACAGATTTAAAAATACATACGGTAATTTTTTTGCATTTTACAATTTTTATATAACTTAATTTTTTTTATAAAATAGAGTTTAATATTTTTTTCAAATGTTTAATATACGACAAATTTTATCTAGTAATACAAATTCATTTACATTAAATCCTGATCCTGTTTTATCTAATTCAAATTCAATACCTAATATTACAAATAATTTCCATATGATCAATTCTTCCTCTGTAAGTGGTGATTCTAACCGAGTGATGCAGTTATTGTTATGGACAATGCATCCATCCATAAAAGCCACCTCATTGATTGTTTTAGAGCGCGAATAGAATATTTGCCACCCTATTCGCCGCAACTAAACCCGATAGAAAATTTTTTTGGAGTGTTAAAAAACAAATATAGGTCGATCAATCCCCGACCAAATACTCGAAACGAAATAATTAATAATTTAACATCAATTCTTAATGAATTTACTATTCCTTTTGATTTTTCAAATTATTAATGCATCAATTTTTGGAAATTGGTTATCGAGGACAACCAATGAATTAAGGTAAATTTATATTGAAATATATTTTAAAGGAATTTAGAAAAAGGAGAATATATATATAAAGAAAAAACGAAAATTAAAATATCCAATTTTTAATGTATTTTTTAAATCTGTTTTGTTATATATTATATATTTGATTGTCATTTATTTTTTGAGGGTTGTGCAAAAATAAAAAAACATATTGTTGTTAATTTATTTTAATTGTTTGTTTTTTTTAAAAATAATTTACCCTATAAATAAAATAAAACATTTGCAATTTATAAAAAAAATTGAATCAATTTATATAGTTTATTTAATTAAAGTTAAATAACTTTTTAAATAAATGTGTTATTTATTATAATTAATTTTACAAACAAAAATTTTTATCTCAACAAATGGGTTTTATTTATTAAATCGTCACGCACAAGTGCAAGTCAAAAGCAAGACAACACAAGCACAACAAGAACAACACTGAAAAATAGTGACTATTTATAAAATATTGGCAATTTCTAAAACACAAATTCAAATATAAATTAATGATAAAATATTAAATATATATAATATTAATATGGTTAAAGTTTAAATGTTACGTTAGCGTCAGTCTCAGTCAGTCAGTTAGTGTTGTTCTAATTTGCTATGCTAGGTCATAAAATTTAAGACCAAATTTTATGCTCAGGCTTGCTCTGAGCCCGAACCCGGGGTCGAGACCAGGATTGTGAATGTTTTAACAAATTCCAATCGAAAGCACCCAAAATTATAAATATTTAAATGGTAAGAAAAATGAGAATAAAATAAAGCTTTGAATTATTAATTTAGAAGGTATAATAATATTAATTTAATTTAAGATTAGATAATGAGATTTATTTTATCTTACTTTACATTTATCTGAACCCCGGGTCTGTGCTCAGAGCTGGTTTGGTCAATTTTTTAGACCCAAACACCTGGTCTGGTTTTATACAACCAACCAATTAACAACACTAGTCAATAATACTAAATTTGTAGACTATTAGAAACAAATTTTTTTTCTATTTTTATGCTTATAATGTTTTTGTATAGTAAATATATAAAAATCAAATTTATAAATATTAAAATGTAGTTAGTTTTGAAAAAAAATTTATGTAATAAAAAAAATATTTATGGTAATCTGTTGCATTAAGTTTTTACCTTGTGTTATGTGTCCAACTATCCGTGGTACATATATAGATGATATCTCTGATAACTCTACTATTAGAGCATCTTTCATCACATCTGCTATTTTATTAATTAGTGTCTGGCGACATAAAATGTACCAGGGGATAGTTTTAATCATCATGGTAAATGATGGATTATCAACGAAGGACATTGGCTGAAGTGTATCAATTATAAAATCAACAATAACTATCAGCCAATTTCTGAGAAATATTGGCATTTGTATTATTTATCAATTTGGTTTGAATTGAATTAGACTTTTTGGAGAGTCGCCTATACCAAAATTATTTAGTGTTTCTCCATTTCCTTAAACTATTGGCATAAACAGTCTTATAAATAAACACTATTAGAATGTAAAAATGACAATTTACCTTTAGGCGTTTCGTGAGGTTATAACTGGATTGATTTGAGGAAATATTTTTTTTACATTTGAAACAAATAAATTTTAAGCCATTTTTGGTTTTTATATTTATTTTAAAAAACAAATCTAGGAAATGGGAAATTTGTATTATAGCTATTAAGAACATTTTCTTCCCTGGCATCTTCCATTTCATTAATATCATTGTTTGAATCACTTTCAACGATTTGGATATCCATAGGCGATGACATTTTAAATTATTAACACGTGATTTAGGTTTATAATACAAATGAAAATATAAATTACAAATTGAAAAATATATATCAATTTCAAAATTAAATAATAAATCAAAAAAATTCTAATTAATTATGATATTGTATTTAAATTTTTATGTTTATACTTACCTTCATTATATTTTTTGATTTCAAAAAAAGTAGCGCGCTAATAGCTACCAAAAAAGATACAACTCTGCGAAATTGTAAATTATCAATTCATTTTTTTGAATTCAATTTTTTTTTAACAGTTAATTTTTTTCGTTTTAAAAATTATAATATTTTTTATTGGTTAAATAAAGAAAATTTGTAGTAAATTAATAGTTGCAAGCGGACAACGTCTTATAAATTTCCTGTCATTTTTCGATTCGAAATCATGTCATCTCATAAATTAAAATGTCAAAGAAAAACCAATCAATTTTTTTTTATGTTTTCCATACTTATCAACTATACCTAAATACAAAAAAAAGGGCTAACCAATTGTTATTTTTGAAAATCTATTCAAAATGTTAAGTTATATATTTTAAAAGGACGTTATTTGTGTATTATATTATTATAACTTTCCGACATGTAATATTATATTATCGAGGTTAATCAAATTGCATATTATTGGAAGTTAAATTGGATAATTATATAAATGTATATATATACAAAAGAATTACGAATAAAATTCATTATTGTTTTTAAAAACATAATCGATTTAATACCAATAATCTTTCGGTGTTCCTAAAATGATATTAACATATTTATGCATTGCTAAATTTAAAATTGAAGAATAAAATTTGAGTTGTAAATAGGTTAGTTAAATTTAAATATTTTTTTTTTTATTTCCACTTACCATAGTCAATAAAAATACCATTGTCATATAAATAGGATATTTAATCTCTATATTTATAATTTTATATACGAATGTATTAGAGCACGGCTAGCTCTGTCGGTAGAGCACGAGGCTCTTAACCTCAGGGTCATAGGTTCAAGCCCCACGTTGGGCACAATGAAGACAATTATGAGAAGAATCGCCATTATTTTTTTTTATAACTGACTTTAAGGTAAAATAATAAGAAATGATTCTTGCATTTTTCTTCCTCATAATTCGTAACTATATCTCACTCTACGAGACCATGCATGTCTTGATTACTGATATCTTCTATGGAAGGGAATTTTATTTAAAAAAATCAAATCGTTTATGTGCATGTTATCGACAATGTGGGTTTGTCAGGTTATAAGTGCAAAATATTATCGAATTTATCTGGGTAATAATTTACCCATGCTAGAATACAATATTTTTAAAAAACTCACTGAACAAATGATTTAAAGGTTGTCCTGGAGCACTTCTTTTAAGTTGTGCTTCAACGCTTTAAAAGATAGGTAACAAACTTAGGTTCTTTTGCCGCGTTTAAGTCTAAGAAAATCTTCAAAAACAGCTGTTCCTCGAATTCGGATATTTTTGAGATTTTGTGAATATTATAAGACTTTTTCAGTTTTTGTAAAGTATTTTTTTTAAAATTTTTATTTTAGCTTTTTCGCCTTTTAATTTTTATGACTTGTTTATTATTAGTAATTAAGTTGGATCATGTAATAAAGTCTGATTATTATTTTTTCAGTTCTTTCTATTTCAATCTATTCTCCGATCGTTACCTCAATCTTGCTTATTATAAAATCGATCTAATAATTCCTATTATTTTTTATCATAATCCAAAATGATTTCGAAAAAGTGTTTATCTAAAGAGAAAAAAAAATTTTAAATAAATTAAGGATGTTTAAAATTACAAATAAAATGATTGATTTTACATAATCAAAAAAAGAAAAGAAAAGGAAATGGAATAATATAAAAAAAACTTAAGGCTTATACTTTGAAAGGGTGTTGGGATGTTCATCAATATCGTTGGCGGAATAAATAAAGATATCGGATCTGATATTGGAAAAATCAAAAGGAAATTCGTCAGAGATGTCTGCCACAGTTTGAGGTACGCGCAGATCAATAATTTTTTGATTTTCGGGCTTGTAACGCTCTGCCAACATATGTTCTATCCAACATTTTTTATTTCAACGTTGATTTTAGTCAATACATTGCATAACATAAAGTTTAATATGATATCGAAAATTGAGTTAAGGCTGACATAGTATTGGTAGAAGTCCTTTACATAAATTAACTTTGAAAACAAAATCTCGGAAAAATTTAATTTATTTTAAAAAAATATATATTATTTTTTTTTTCCAATATTTTAATTATTATCATAGGGTTATATTTATTTAAGACTTTTTTATAAGTTATAAAATAAATTCGAGATTCAATAACGAGGTCTTAAAAAGGTTGAGGGGTTGCCACTTATAATCTTTAAGATAAGGAGATCTAGATTCTTTGTGAATAAAGAAAGATGGGAATTCTGGAATGAGCGGGTTTTGCTTCCATCGCTAAAAAAATGTATGTGGATGAGTTGCCGAATTTGAATAATTTCTGAACGAAATGAGCAGAATGGATTAAAATAAAAATAAATGTCAAAACCAATCAACAAATTATTTTCAAACATTGGGTGGAAGTGAACGGGTTAAAAATATTAAAATAATGGGTGGGCGGGCTATGGGCAAACCGCCCATTGCAGACCTCTAATATTGAGACATAGAGTCATATTCAGTGAGAATCATACCTTTATTCTCACCCACTCTAATTTCGTACACATTCCTTTCACCTACATTCATCTCAAATTCTTTATATCTTCTCTTTACCTAATATTTACCTCACGATGGATATTTTATTTTACCTTATTCCCTGGGCCACTATACCCTGGACCACTGCCCAAATTCACTTAACACCCCCATTGGATTTCTACAATATAGCTCTTCATCCCACCCATGACCAACTTGGGTATATTAGCCCAAAAATGATTATGATTATTTTTCTAAAAATATATCCTTTTTGTTATAGATAAATTAATGTTCCAGAATGCGTCACAAAGACATACATTTTTGGCTAGATAAGGGCATACCAAGTATATATTAAGGTAGTGATAATATATTTACAGGATTTAATATCAAAAATAAAATAAAACCTGTATATATAACAGCGTTTTTGAGAACATTTTCATTTATGTTACAATCCCGTAATGTCGAGGCGAAAACACCCTACAAATATTTATCAAAAAAAAAATTAAGAAAACTTAGTTATTAAAAAAGAAAAATGGCTTAAACTTTTGGGTTTCTATCATGTTACCAAAACAAGTGAATTTCGTTAAATAAGAATATGGAATAAGTAGAATCCTGAATAATAGGCTCGAGTCAGTCTTTAAGTCGACTCACTGAGACTAATAAAATGACGTACTTAGACCCCGGACTGCTAAACCCGGGTAGGTTGAGGGAGTTCTAGAAGGACGGATATATAAGAAGGAAAGAAAAACAAGAAAGAAATGCATGTATAAAAAAAACTACCTCTTGCATAATTTCTCCGTTCCCTTCCTTCGATCCTTTCTCGTCGATATGATTAATCGGGCAAACTCCATCCTCTTGTTCAAAATTGCTGTCTTCTATACATTGACGGGTCAGTGTTTGAAAAAATGAGAGATGCCACTCATCTGACTCACCTGTTACATTTTATCATTAAATTGATTTGTTTTGTGCTAAATGAAGAATATATTCATCTAATTACTAGGATCAAGCAATAAAAAATAATTAAGTGAACAGATTTAGCAAATTCTTATTTTTTATAAAAGACTACCTATCGGCTATCTTAAAAAAATTTATAGATTAGAATGCTTTAAAAAAATATGGTATTTTTTTTTAACCGCTCGTTCTATGCAGTCCCGTGAATGCCTGGGTATCGAGGAAGGCGGCTAAAAACGGCGCGAAGGAAGGATTCTGGTCGCAGATAAAAGCTTGGCAATCGAACGTTCCATGTTTTTCCACGAAAAAACTCTCGGAGTTTCGGAAAATACGCGCGAACCTGAGCGCGAAAATAGTGCGGATAATCGTATTCGAGACAACTTTAATTTAAGGGAAAAAAATTTAAAAAAAAAAAGGATAAATTTTTGATTAATCCATGTTTAATGTAATTTGTTGAACAGTCGTGTTAAACCTAAATCATCTTTAGATTTTTATTAAACTAGGTATATGGTGGAGGGGGGGGGGGGGTGCAAGAGAGGAGTATGTTCCTTCAAATCTTTGTGCCACGATGCCTTTTCTTTTAAAAAAAAAGAAACCCTCAAGTCATCTGTTTTGATTTTTTTAAAACTAAACTAAGACATGGTAGGGTGGGGGCAGAGGAATACGTCACTGGATTTAAAATCTTTGCCACGTTTGCATTTTTTAAAAAAAAAATTTCTCCGTTCTTGTATAAAAATAAGCACTTTAAAGTTCATATTTTTCATGTTTTTTTTTAAAAAAAATTATTTATATTAAACAATGTTAAATTTGTAGGTTATAAAAAAAATCAAAAATAATTTTTGCAAGCCTAGCTTTAATAAAAAATATGGAAATAAATACACGAAATTGTATTCAGCAAAATAAAAATAAAATAAGTTTAACATTTAATTTTCATCGTATTCCTTAAATATAATTTTTACATTATATTTACGCGTTTTAACATATCAAATTTGTTGTAAATATTAGCGGTATTTCTTCAAAGTTATACGAGTTTGTAATTTCATAGTTATTCTAAAGAAAAATTGATTTAAATCACTTTTAAATGACGATTTTTTTTAAAAAATAAAAAATTTGTTCGTTACTGATAGATAAAAATGATACGAAATGACGAGAAGAACGCCACTTAATTTATCTAAATAATTGATTAATTACGTTTATTTTTTACGAGGCCTTGACCGCACCTTAGAAAAGGAAATAGTTCTTTGGCGAATATTCTTTGATCCGGGAACTCTGGCAACGTATTGTCATCGTTGTCGGGAAACTTTACAAAACCGGTATCCAAATTGGCCAGGCATAAGTTAGGCATCTGCAATATATTTTTTGAGAAAAAAAAATTGGTATAAATCAGCTGTTACCCTTAAAGATGGCTCCCACCCCCTTTCGATGAATTTTTTTAAAAAATTTAAAAGCATTAAATATGTAGCCAAAAAAAATGAATTAGAAAATATTATAAAAAATTAACCTATCATAAATACTAGTTGAATCCCCGCCAATTTAAATATTATTTACAGTAATAGATGAAAATTATAAATTTCTATTTTATCTTTAACCAGATGTCTGCAAATGGCAAAAATTCTTAGGGCCCGGCCCAGTGGGAATTTAGTTGTTGCCCAAACTTATGGGGTTAAATTTTTGGCCCTGTTTTTAGAAAAAAAATTTAAATACATGACCTAAGCCAAAATATATTTTGAACACCAAAATAAACGTCTATAATCTTGGGATTTATCGCTAAAATGAAATATAAGAATTCGTACAAAGAATAATTTTGCCCGGCTCGACTTTTCAATCAAAAAAAAATTGACAGGCAATCTAAGTCATGTCAATAATCTCTAAATATTATTTTTAAAAAAATCATAAATAATTAGGTAATATTTTTACCAGTTTAATTTTATCCACGAATCCCGCGTTCTCGTCAGACACCGTGGAAAACAAATATCCCATTAAGAAAGGAACTGGGGCTTCGATAAAATGATGCAGACTAGATGGCAGTAATGGTACGTACACGTGGTTCCAAATAAAAGGGTACAACAGGGCTTTAAGAGTCTCGCAAAAATTGGCTAATTCCTCCGGACCTGATATATTATTGGTGTAATCATTAAAATATTTTCCGTAACGCTGCATTTTTAGTAAGCAGCTGCGATTCGCTCAAGTCATGCTAAAACTAATCGCTAGCAAAATCAAGGCTGATTGGCATATTATCGCATCGGAACATATGTTTTTCCTGCGATTTGGTCATTGAAATATACCTATCATTGGCTTGATAATGTAAATTACAGCGAAAAATTTGCCCGAGCGAATTGTGCTTACAAACTATAAATACAGCATAAGTTCTGTACGTCAAGCGTTTATAAAGATTAGATTAGACTTATACTATTACAAAAATATTGATAATGGTTTTGTTATATTAATAATTATTGATAATAAATATTGTATTTAAAAAAAATGTATATATAACGACTTGACTTTTCGAACAAATCAAAATTTGTTTTTCTATGAGCAAACAGGTGAAAATATTTAGGAACATTTTGATGTCGAAAATAGAGAGTGCTTGAACTATATCGTAATCGAAGAAGGGCAATTCTTGGTGACCTAAAAAGTTTGGTTAAATACTATATAAAGATTTTATAAAATGCTATTCAGTATAGGAAATTTTGAGACTGGTTTCTATCTTTATCATATACATATATATATCTCGATAAAACCTATTTTCCGCTAGTGTTGTTTTTCCTTTATAATCCCATATTGTACTTTCCCTCCTTTCCATTCCTTCTTGATTCATCTCAAAAATAAAATGATCTTAAATATTCGTTAAAAGGAAAATCAATTATAGCATTTTTAAGTATCATTTTTTAAACTTGAAAATACGATTATGATTAAATTATTCTAATTGATAGGTAAAATCAACGACATTAATAATACCTAGACTGAAGGTGCATTCATATTAAAAGTGTACACCAATGAAAACAGCTGGGGATGTCATATTGATTACCCATCATCATCAATATAAATTTTAAACGAGAAGACAATTTATTCCCAAGTCTGACGCAAATTTTATCAAAGAATTGTCTGATCATCGAGATAATAAGGAATTGAGTTGTCTATTTAATAGTAGTTTTTTTACTAACATGAGAATATTTAACTACATGGGCAACCAAAATGGCGGCTCCAGCTGATTTGCATTCAACGACCCTTGTTCGAATGCATTATTACGAATGCGTCGTGAGTCTAGGTATTACTTTTGCATCAAATTAATTATGAAAGATGATACCCGGGTTGTAATATTCAATGGCGTATTGCTCCCCTAAAAGCTCCGGAAAAATTTTCAGTATATTGTACGTTCCCGGATGAGGAAAACTTATGCGACACAATATTTCGCTGCAAACCTTCTCCAAAATTGTCGATTTATAATTTTGGGCGGAGGGTTGGTAGATCAAATTTTCCTCCTCTTCCGCATCGCCATTAGATGTCATAGAGCACGGCGCAGAATCTTTTGCGGTGTTTAGCAAGTCGTTGTGGTCGACTTGAGTTGGTCTTGTAAGGGTTATGATTGGCAGGGTGTCGTTCTTATTGGAATGGCGATGTAATAAATTCGTTTCCGCGTTAAGATTCGGCGAATTTTGAGTGACGTTGACTCTAAAACGAGAGATAAAAAAAAAGTATTCATATACAAAATTTTAGGGAAGTATATAAACCCACGAAAACAACTGATGTGTTTACGATATAGGAAAAAAAATAAATCAGGAAGATGATTGATGTAACATATGGTGCAATAATGACTTAAAATTTAGAGATTCGGTAGAAAATTGGGAAATTTGGGAGGAAATAGGAAAAACATACTGTGATAGAATACCTTCAAGGCATAATAAAAAGATAAAATGATGTATTGTATTCGATTAAATTAATGTATCAAAAAATAAATAAATATATATATTTTATATAAAAGGACATGAAAAAACGGATAAGGACATCATCGAAATAAAATATTGTATAATTACGACATGGCGCAGTTTCAAATGGAGAAATTTAATATGAAGAGGTGTGAGATGGAAGTTTATTTATCAAAGATGGAATTCATTTTTAGAATAGCCAAAATAGAAGACAAAGTCATTTTTATTAGCAATTATTGGACTTGAAGTTTATTCAAAATGATTTACGTTGGGTTTGCCAAAGACATTAGAGGAAATATCATTATGAGGATATAATTATACTATTGAAAAAATTATTATGCGAAGAAAACGAATTTTATGCTGGAGAGACATTATTTTTATTTAAAACGGAACAAGAAAGAAGGAGAAAAAAATTTACAGAACATATAAATAAATTAAAGATACGAGCAAAGACGTGTGAATTCAAAGAGATGTACATAATACAGTATTGCGGGACAAATTAGTGTCGGGAATTACTAATGGGAAAAAATATTAGTGAAATATAATCGACACACCGGACTTGACATGAAGGCTGTACAAATGGCTACTAAAATATTATCAGCAGGAAAGGAAATAAATAAAAATATGAACAGTAACAAGGGAACAGTATAATAAGTATAAACCAGTTTCAAAAATTATTTGTTATTGTTGTGGATTAGAAAATCACGTGAAACGGCAGTGCCCTAATAAAATGTGGTTATCATACTAATTTCTCTAACATTGCTTAAAAACTATATTTTAACGCATAAACAAGTCATTAAAATTAAATTACTATATTTAATTTTTTTAAAAAAGAACAAAAGTTAGATAATTATATTTTCATTAATCTATTTAATCGTCGAAGTAAATCTTTTAATAAAATTAAATTAAAAATTATTAAATAAAAATAATATTATTTGTTAAATTTTAGTCCGCTAGATGGCGCAATACTATTTTAAATTTTATTAAACTTTATCCTATTTATATTAACAATAAAACATATGATTGAAATTAAAAAATTATTTTAAATGGTTATATTTTGAATAATGGTAAATTGCGAATGGTATTCGTTTCAAGTTTTAATTTTTTTTAATATCAAGGTTTAACGCATCCTCAAAAGGATTTCTAGGTAATAGTATTAGCGAATAGGAATATAGGATCATTTGATGAATCACGAATTGTTGATTGGAATAAAGAATAATTATTTTATAGTAATCCACATTCGAATCCACGTTAATATTTGGACAATTTGTGTGCTGATCAGGTCCAGGCTTGTAAATAACAAAGTCATATTATATATTTTTTTAAAAAAACTATTATCGGGTAGGGAGGTTATATATTTTTTATATTACATTATATTACTTTTAAGTTTTTCTTTGGATGATAGATTTTTTTTTAAATTGATCTAAAATGAGAAAATAAACATTATAGTTTAAAATAAAATATAGGAAAAAGTTATTGATCAAATTTTGACAATAATCTAGGCAAAAATTAATATATTTAAATCTAGTTTTTATTTTTATATATATTGGGAATAAATAAATTATTATCCACTTCTAATTCAAAAATTTTGAATATTTAAGATGAGAAAATCAAAATTAAATATAAGGAAAAAGTTATTGATCAAATTTTGACAATAACCTAAGCAAAAAATTAATATTTTTTTAGTCTAGTTCTTATTTTTATTATATATTGGGAATAAATAAATTATTATCCACTTCTAATTCAAAAATTTTGAATATTTAAGATGAGAAAATCAAAATTAAAATTTAAAATAAAATATAGGAAAAAGTTATTGATCAAATTTTGACAATAACTTTGGCAAAAATAATTAATATTTTTTTATTTTTATATATATTGGGAATAAATAAATTATTATCCACTTCTAATTCAAAAATTTTGAATATTTAAGATGAGAAAATCAAAATTTAAATTTAAAATCAAATATAGGAAAAAGTTATTGATCAAATTTTGACAATAACCTAGGCAAAAAATTAATATATTTATAATCTGGTTTTTATTTTTATATTATATATTGGGAATAAATAAGTATATTATCCACTTCTAACTCAAAAAATTTTGAAAATGTGGAATGGAGCATTCCAATTCTATACCGACGATATATTAGCAGAATTTAGGTGGTTGGTCTGAGTCGAAAACCTGATTTTAAATTATTTATTTTTTTTATAAAAAAAATATTAATTTTTAAGTAAACGAGTAACGTTTTACGTTTTCCCTCAAACGTTGATGCCGTTAATTAGGCTAGATTCATGTTGAGATCTGATCAGACACAATATAACAGCTGATCAATTTCAGTTTATGCAATATAATTCTTAGAATTATTATTCAGGAATAGAATTAAAAGAGATAAATTGGTCCCCACAAATCTACTTTAGAAGTCGATCAGCTGTTAAAATAAAGACGGATCGGATCCCGCGATGAATGCGGCCCTTTTTTAAGCGTCGTTAAAAGCAAATCAGCTGGACCCGCCATTTTGGTAACACGTATAGTAATTATATCTCATGTTAAAAACTGCTATTAAATTGATAACTTGCTTCCTTATTATCTCGATGATCCGGTAATTCTTTAATAAAGTTTGCATCACGTTCAAAATTTTAATAATGATTAGTGTAACCAAGATGGCGTCTCCAGCTGATTTGCATTTGATGTACACTTTTAATGAACGAACCGTCTCAGTCTATATATTATATATGTCATTGATCTCACCAGAAAAAGGGAAATATATATTTTTTATATCCTTCTAAAGGAATAAAATAATAAATTTTTCAAACCAAATAACAAATGCTAAACCATAACCACGCAAAAATCATCGTATATAGAATGGGAGATTAAAAACGTCTTTTTAAAAGAATTTTCGAAAATATTTCTAAAAGGACAGAAAATGTGAGCAATAAAACGATTATTAAACCGCCGGATTGTTGTTAAACGGACCGATTTAACCGGTTTTAAATCAAGATTTTGGTCAAAATAAATATTACGAAAGCCACGAGATTGTCGATAATAGATGTCCAAACTTTCCTGCCACTCATGAGAAAAATCATCAGGCTCGCGTAATACCTTTTTGGTTAAAATGTTGGGATAGCGCCATTTTAAAAAAATCGACTATTATATTCGATGTCGCAATCGGGAGTTTTTTTTCACGCGCATTAATTCGGGTTTGTAACAATGGCGCGTGAATTTTGATTATATTATTTGCAAGACCCATGATGAGTCCTGTTGTGTATTTTTTTTTATTTTGAAAGAATTATGTATCAATTATTATTTTGATTATTAATGTGAGAGACCTGCAGGCCGCGGCCCAAAGCTCGGTCCGGGCCGTATTTTAATTTTCCTTATATATAACCGTGCCGGGCCTGAAATTATTTACCGTATTGGTCAATTATCTATCTATTTATTCTTTCTTTCTTTGGGCCGGACAGTGCAAATGGTATCTTTTACTGGTATCTCTGATTAATAAATTATTTTTATTTTATCTGTATTCACTCTTTAGAAAAAGGGTAAAAATAGCCAAAAATTATGATTGTTTTAATTTAGTTATGGAAAATAAAGTAGGCATTGTTTGAGGCTGCATTCCAAAATCTTAAAAATATAAATAAATAAATTTTGAAGAATAAAGCTATTTTTATTGTAAAAATAAAATAATATCCAATTTCTTTCGGTATTCATAACAATGTATTTATTTGTGAAATTTTTATAAAAAAAATTAGTAGGTACAATTTTTAATGCTATTTAATTTTTATAAATTTACTAATCCCAACGATTATAGGCTTTTATATTAATGTATTTTAGTGTCAGAAATTTATTTTATGGAAAGCATAAGAAGTGCAGAGGAACCAGGAATCCAAACCGAACCGGTAAACCGCTAAAACCCTTTATTTTTATCGAACCTGAACCGAACATAAACCGCTAAAAAAATTCATGCCGAACTTCAGCCGAACCGCTATAATGTCTCTGAACCAGTTTGAGCTTCATGATTTTATGCTTAAAATAAATATGTAAGTTATTATTAATATATTGAAAAAATTTCAATTACATTCAAATTATTTTAAAGATTATCATCAATCACATTTGATTGATAATTGTCGGTCATAATTTTTATAAACTTTAGTATATTAGTCAATTTTACAAAATTTTTTTAAAATATTTTAAGCTTATAAATTAGAGAAAAATTAAATCCAAAATATTATTATAAATGACACATCAAATCTGATATCATATTGGCAGTGCCGGCTATCAAAGTTAGTGTGGAAAGATGTTTTTCAACAATTTAATTTATATTATCTCCTTATAGATGTAATTTGAGTGAGACGAATTTTGAAAATATATTAATTGTGCGGCTTAATAAAAAAAATTTAAGTAAAAAAAAAGAGTAAAATATTGTTCATATTAAAATTAATCATTGATATATATTCTTATTCTTATTTTTATATTTATAAATTAAATATTATTTTATAATGTGCAATTAATAAAAATGAAGGTTTTATACATGTGTTTTTTTAAATTAATGATGAAATAAAAAAAATATTTTCCCTATACATAATTCGAATGTAGGTTTGGATACAAAAGTGTTCAAACCGGTTTTTAAAAATTTGAACCGAGCCGATATTTTAATTTTTTACGAACCGAACCTGAACCGTTATTTTTATCCGAACCCGAACCTGAACCGATATTCGTTTCGGTTTGGATCCCTGAATCTGCGTGTAATTTATCGCGCCGCTAGTAGCCTGGTGCAACCTACGTTATGATGATTTTCTTTAAACAGTAAATTAGAGCAGCGTATTACTTTTAAGACAAATTATATAAAAACTTAACCAATATTTCAAAATTAAATATAATCGATTATGAAATAACCAAAATATTTGGCCAGAACATTTAGTTATTACAAAAGTATTATACATTTTTTGTTCTTTGCAACCTAAATGATGAAGTTACGAGTATTTACTTTGAGGATGCGTGTCTCTAAGATTTAAATGAGAAATGTTGGATAACCGTTCAGGAATATTGAATCACCTTGGCAATGAGCCAAATAAAAGTTTAAAATATCGTTACATTTTTTTAGAGCCGAATAATAATACATGCCGTCGGTCTTCTTATAGCAATAACAGCAGCCAAATTTTTATCAAAATATATTGTTTTCCCCAAATCATGTGCTACCTTCTGATCTTCTATATACTCTGTAGCACTGAAATACCTAGTAAACATAGAGAAAAAATCGTTTTCCCTGGATCCGAGCCCAAATTGAGTATCAAGGTTGCTGATATCCTGTTATTACTCGTATCAATATATTTGAACAGGCATTGTGTATATTTATTATATCTCGTAGATAAATATGTCTTTTACCATCGAGACCTCCAGCGGAGTTCAATTTGAAGCGAATAGCTTTGGAGATTTCTCCGACTGTACATTTTATAATAGTCTTTCTAAAAGAGGACCCTAGCAAAATCTTCAGGTTTTTGTGAAATATTTTTTTGGATGAAATATTGAGTTGGCCGTTTTTAAGAATCGGTTCAAAATGAGTCGTTCGGGAACACTAAACAGAACACAGAAGTGAAAATTCTGATCGTCAACAAGATATAATATATGTATAATTATTCTCTAAGGGGCTACAACTTAATAAAATATGACATTATTTACTATAAATAACGAACTTTCTACAAATTTAAAGCTAAAAAACACATTTTTTAGAATTTTAAAGCTTTCAACTTTTTTTTTTTGATTTTTAAGAGCCAGGATAAGTGACTTATTCTGATTAAATCATTTATCAAAAAAAAGTTTCTAATTTCATTATCTTATATTATTATAAAATAATGACAAAAAAATAATTAAAGTATCGGTATCGGATCGGTATAAGTGCCGAACTAAATATCGGATAGGTAAAAAAATTGTGGATTTGTGCAGTCCTTTTACACATATTCCACTAAATATTCCTCCAAGATATCAATATCTTTCAATACTAACTTTAAGTGATTATGAATAGTAACTGTAAAGTAACGGCGATGAAAGTAATGTAGTTACTAACGGCGTTACCCTTTTTTGAGGAAAAGGAACTCGTTACTTGTTTCGAAAGGTAACGAGGTACCGTTTTTTTTAGAAGTAACGTTTATAACACTAATCAATTATAAATATACCTCTGAGTATCTTCACGTTTGTCGCTCTTTTGGAGTGATACTATATCGAAAATAAGGTTCAAAATCTTCTTGTAGGCACCAGCAATCGGATTTCTAGACAAGAGGCACACGCACTCGGAAACGTACAGCGTATCCGTGTCACTATCGTATAAGTTCATGTCATCAAAATCTTCGTTTCACATACATTTTTAAGTTTAAGGCGATAAATTAAAGGTATTTTGTTTTTTAAAATTGTCAGGCATTTTATCTATTTATCTTTTATGACAAATACATAAGTGTAGCCGGAGAATGTGGTGGAGGGAAGGGGGTAATGAAAAATCTCCTTTTCAGAAATTCCCATGTTCCCGGCGCACTATATTGAAAGAAAAGCAAAGCAAAAGTTATAAATTTTTTTTTAAAAAAATAATGATCCAAACTGAATATTTTAGTGTGATAAGCGTTTTTATATTTACAAAAAAAAATAAGGTGAAAAACACAAGCCCCCTCCCTTGGAAAAATCCTGGCGAGAGCTCTATGGACAAAATTAAATAAAATCGATTATATTTACTGACAATTATAATATCGCAAAAAATGGGAGTTGCTACCTAGTATACATATTATTATTTTTCCCCTATAATTTATTTCAAATGCGCACGCGCGTAACAACAATATGATCACGAAATCTAGAACAAATCACCTAAATAATATACATCTTCGAATCATCGAACATTTTTATTATTTGAATTAAGGAAAGGGGGGTGGAGGGTAATTTTTGCCATGACGAAAATATATCGGGCTATGGTGGACAATTTATGCAAACAAAGGTCGGGCCAATCACAGGCCAGATTAAGAAATTTTTTTTATTAAAATTCCATGCGCCATAATGCCCTATAAACAATGTGGCTATTTTATTATTATATCATTCCAGCTACATCTCGATCAATTTTATTTTAACTGAAAATCCATTCTTTGGAAGGAAAAATAAAGTAACACTACATCTGGTGGTTAACATTATGACAACTATTTACTAATGTAAAGGGGGGGGGGGTTAATGAGGTAAAATTTTGATTCCCAATTCAATTTCGAGAAAAAAAGGAAATAGAATACTTGATTCTCTAATAGTTCCATAGTTAGGAACATTATTGCCAAATCTATTCCAGAAAAAAGTGACCTAATCGATACTTTTATTAATTTTTAAAACTTATAATAATATCATAATTAATATTTTTGATTTTTTATTGTTGGGAGGGAAAAAAATTCATGAAATATTGAAAACAAAGAAAAATATGTTAAAATAAGGATATCGGTTATCCTTCCGAACTTAATTTGTCGATATCGAATCTCGAATCGATCAATATCGGAACTTAATTTATCGATATCGAAATTCGAATCGGTTAATATCCGAACTTAATTTGCCACTAACGAAATTCGAATATCCGAACTTAATTTGTCGATATCGCAATCGGTCAAATTCGATAATGGCGCCCTTAAATAGAGACGACGGCTCGTTTCGAGGCGATTACGGCCAACTCAATATTTCATCCAGAAAAATAGTACGCAAGCCCTGAAGATTTTGTTCGTGGAAGGAACAAAGGTTCAGACATGTACATTCGAAATCGGTTTAGGCCGCATTCATAGTGGATCCGATCCGACACGATTTAACAGCTGGTCGATTTTTAAAACCGGTTTATGAGAATCAATTTTTCTTTATTAAAACCAACATTTCTTAGGTTATTATCACGTATAGAATTAAAGATAAAATTAATGTTATTTAAAAAAAAAATTGATCTCATAAACATATTTTAAAAATCGATCAGCTGTTAAATCGTGTCGGCTCGGGTCCACTATGAATGCGGCCTTAAGTCAATATTTTTCTAGCCAAAATATTGAATCTGCCGTTTTTTAAAAATCGGCTCAAAACGAGCCGTTTAACAGCACTAGGAACGGCCTATAAAAGGAGAGGCTGGGGCCAAACAGAACAGGGGACACGTCAGAACACTTTATTTCAGTCGAGAAATTTTTAAGTTTAGATTCAGCAAAAGTTTTCCTGACATATAACGTTTAGATTTCTCAAAGTCAAACTGAAATACATAAATTTTATATCGAATAAATACTTAAACTTATAAAAAAAAACATGTGCATAAAATTGACTCACAATTGTTTTTCGAGGCATTCAATAGCAACTGTCTTTCATTCTGTATGCGTGTGTATATAAAAAGAGAAAGATTATTTGTAATAAAAAAATAATAAGATAAACGAAGAAGGAATACAATCATTTTTTGCTTAGAAATTCTTATAATTATCAGCACTGAATCTGATTTGCATTTTAAAAAAAAATAAAACTAAATAAGGCTATAAACTCGGGTTAAAATAAATGATAATTTTCTGCGGAAATTCATATCCCGTATTTAAATATTAGAAGCACTGAACTCCGAATGTAATGGCTTTATTGGAGCCGAGCTTGTTAAGATGGAACGTTAATCGGTTAAACTTATCATCACATTTCTAAAGTATTAGTGCTCGTTTAGAGCCGATTATTTATTTAAACGGCTAACTCAATATTTTGGCCAGAAAAATATTGCCCAAGCCTATGATATTTCGCTGACAATATGTCCAGACCCTTTGTTCCTACTACGAGCAAAATCTTCAGGTTTGTGTAATAAATTTTCTGGACGAAATATTGAACAGCTGTTTAAACAACACTAGTTTATAGAATTAGGTATATAATTCGCAGACCGTATTATCCGTCATCTTCAGTTGGCGCTCTACTTGAGGTATAGAAAAGGACCATGACCTCGAATCGTGTTCGTCGAAATGGCTAGAATACTTTCCCATTCTTATCACATCATTATTACCCTTATGACGGCTAATTTTTTTACGAATACGTTCTTCAGTTTTAGGAAGCTCGTTGTTGTTTTCATCACGATCGGATTCGAACGATTCCTCTTTAATACTTTCTTTTGATAGGTTATCTTATGGAGTAAATAAATATAAAGGCGAATATTCGAGAAAAGGGGATCACTGTTCAATCACATTCTCTAGCGTGGCCTTCCCCCCCCCCTCTTCAGAAGAGAGAGAAGTTTGAAGACTAGAGTTTGCTCGATTAAACTGGAATTGATTAAAATCAAACAATTTTTTGAATAACATTTACTATTTATATGAATTATTTTTTGTATTTTAAAGATTATATAAAAATATTAATCAAATTTAAATAATTTAATTATGTATTATTTTATGAATCTTTAATATTTGCCAATTCAACAAAAAGTTTATGTACAAATTTCGCGGGGGATAAATAAATAAATTTTCCGTGAGGAGTAATTTTCTCTAGGATATATTTTATTATAAATTTGATTTAAATATTTATTTGTAAAAAAAAATGTTGATTTAAATCCAAAAAAAAAATTTGATTTTTTTTGATTTTTATATTTAAAAAAAAACAGGTCTGCCAATCATATTGAAAACTGATCGTATGTTATAATTATCCTTTTTTTTTAAACTTAACTATTTTATAGAAGATTTTTTTAAAATCTAGTTTTAACGCAAAAATAATTTTTTTTTCGACCAATCATTTAGTAGTAAATAGTGTGTTGTTAAAAAGCCCGAATAAGATTTTAGCCTAAATGGACCCGAATCGGGCTTTTTAACAGCGCTAGTAGTAAAGCCCACATGGACCTTCCGTCAAATTGACGGGTCTGTTGGATAGATATTCTTTAGGATTCAATTCTACCATGATTTAATTTTATTCTTCAAGAAGTACCAAATATTTTTTAAAATTTTCATTGTGTGCTGTACATTTTCCTCTTCTTTGAAAAAACAAACCTAATATTTATCTTAACTCCTAACTGTCAAGATGGGATGAATCTTTAAAAAAAATAGTTAGATTGGTCGAGTCAGAAAAGAAGACAGGTCCAAAAAGGTCTACAATTGGGAAGGTTTTTAGCCAAAAAGCCCGCTCGTTGTTTTAATTAACCCACCCACCCATTTATCTATAAATTTCGAACCAGCCCGTAGCGGAAGTTGGCGGACGGGTTCTAGGTCCAACGAAATAAGCTGTAATTCATAGTTATTTAACTGTTTTTGGCATTGAGTATTGAGGTAAAATTATTAGTATCTTATATACACACAGTATTCACTTGCTTCAGTCTCTGACACGCCTTCCATCGAATAAGTCATCTCGATTTTCTTATCGCTCATTTTGAGGGGAGAAATGGTTTCTTTATTCGTCCCACTGTTCGAATCGTAATAACACCTTATAGGGAAAAATTTGTGTTTTATAGGTTAGTTAATTTATAAATTACTCGTTGATTATTGAAACGCTCTACTTGAAAAATATATGAAATCTATGTAAATTAAAGCAAATACTACGTAAATATTTAATAATTCTTATTTATAAAATTTTGACTAGCAACTCCAATAATCTAAATAGTCATAATAAATTTAACATAATTATAAATGTGATTTGACTTGTAATAGTCGATAGGAGTAGCGTTAGGGTAGTTGACTCCTGGAAAATCTGTAATTATAGTGATTAAAGAGAATAGTTAATGAGAGGAAACTTTATGACTATTGTGTAGTGTATGGGAAGTCGTGTATGATTGGTCAGTCTCATTTATTATTATATAGCCCTAAGAAAATTAATTACCCGAGTCGACGGTAGCATCGGAAGCGAGGTTAACATCGTTCGACTTGGCTCGTTCGGACTCCTTCTCATTCGTAAATCCGTCAGAATCTTCGTTCTAGAAACGATAGTTACATAAAAAATATCGATCGTTACTTTTCTATATACGACATGCTTAAAAAGAGAGTGTAATTAAGTATCTAAAATAAATTCTAGAAGTCTTCATAAAACATTTCTATTAGCTCTTTTAAAAATCAAGAACGCAAATGCTGAGAATTAAAGAGCCTCTACGAGATATAATTTTTATCGACTATACCCTTAAATATGCATAATAAATATTTCCACAAGTCAACACAAAAAAAATGGTGTAGTTACATTTTGCCGAATATCACCGACCATTTTCGACTTTTCGTGTCCTGATACCGATAATTCGTTTATTTCCAGGAGAGCTTTCCTGCTCAAATTAGCTAAATAAAGTACGTTTTGACCCCTGAAATAGTTAATAACATCTGTTTCCCATACCCTTCTATGATAGGTCAGGACGAATCCGTAATAGAGAGAACCATTTTCCCGTGTAACGACAAAAGAATGGAATTGGTTCGACGTCGCAGAGTCGTAATTTTTAACTGTGGGGGAGTGCAAATCAGCTGCAGAATTATGAGAAAATCTTTTAAAAGTTACTCCACGAGGCATGCATAACTAACCCAAAAAATAAAAATAAAAGGAAATTATTGAGATTGAAATATTTTTTTTTGACGATTTACTGTCTCTAACAGCTGGTAACGAATCATTCGTTATTCGTTTTCGATTCGTATTTTACGAATATTAAAAAAACCGAATCGAAATTATTCGCAAATCGTAAATATTCGATATGTTCCCAGAGGAACCTTCTTTTGAATATTCTATCATGATTTCTTCTTGAGCCTTAATTTATTAATCAAAGCCAGCAGCAAAAAAAAACAAATTTCTAGGTCCAGGATAAGGCCTTTATTTAATATTAAATAAATTTCCAAACCCGACCCATGAAGAGTGCCAAATTAAGATATATTCATAATTTTTTCTCTACCATTAACTTCCGACACAAACAAGACAAGTGTGCTAAAAAAGAAATTATTTAATTTCTTCATTAAAAATATTTAACAATACAAATTTGATGTCTGTTTAAAAAAAACCATATATATTTTTACAGACCCGCAAATTTGAATCAAAGATTATCTTATAAAAATGTAATTATTCTGATAGTAACTCCATCAAATTCTTATATGCCAGGCTCAAAGTGAAGCAAAAAATGAACATGATTTCGCTTGTCAACAACTGACATAAATGTCAACCTAAAATGACGCTTCATTCATTAAAAATATAAAAAAAGTGTGGATGTCAGCAAGTTGAATGACAATTAGGGCAAAATCTGAAAGGCATTTTCGTCTAAATATGTCGTGGCTATTGTTCCTGTCTCCTTAGATTTGATATGATACCAATGGCTCTAGGTTATGGCAATGTTCAAATAATTAGGCTATGATGTAACTACGATTTTATGTTTACTAAAGTATCTTTTAACGTTGATGCCAATCATTTTCATGATAGAAGCCTGATACTGAATGGTCAGAACTGTTAGGCCAATAACTGGACCATCATTTCTAAAATCGGTTGGGTCTATATCCAATCTTTTGGTCTAGGGTTAAAAAAAAAATTAAATACTAAATGTTTTAATTTGATTTGCACCTATATTTATAAAAAAAATAATATTTAATTAAATAAGATATTCATTTGATTGTAAAGCTAAATTTAAAGAATTATTATTTTAATTATTTCTTTGTCACGATGAAATTATGTACTTCAAATTATTTTATATAATCAGCTATTTAAAATACTTCTAAATATATTGACCTAACCTTCAACTCCATAAAGTAGTCACTTAAGAGTTGACAAGCTGGTGAAAAATGCAAAAAAATAATATATTAATATTAAAAAGTAATATAAAATAAAATAAGAAAACAAGTACTAAGATTTAAAAAATGCCATTTTCCTTTATTTTTGTTAAAATTATTTTTTAAATTTTCATTTATTAAAAGAACAAAATTAAAAAAGTCAAGTTCAAGGCATAGCATTTAATAGTTCATGAATATTTTGGACCCAAGTATAAATGGCAGTTTTACATGGCAAAAAAAATAGCTCAGTCTTTTAATATCTGTCTTTTGGTCATTTAATCTTGTTTTTATATTATTATTTGTCTTAG